>NC_062214.1:169151387-169459535 GCF_902686445.1 Sciurus carolinensis | reverse complement strand
AGTACCTTTTCTGTATCATCTTATTTAATAATTCAAATCCTCTCAACAACCCCATGAGGTAAGTAATATTCTAACTTTACAGAGGGTTGTCCAAGGCCAAGAAACTAATAAGTAGGAGAGCCAGAATAGGAACTTTGACTTTAGAATCCCTACTAACATCTTTAGAATTATTACCAGCAGCTGCCCCCCTAGTGTGGATAATGTCCAGCAAGGGATGGAGAAAGTCCACACCATACTTAGCCCAGTAAGCGTTTCATAAGTGGCCTCTGTTATTCTAAGTCCCAGTCTTACTGTTGAGGGCTGGAGTCTGTCCTAGGTTCTCTGCTTCCCCAGCACAGCTCAGAACTGTAACAGTGTGCTGTCGTTAAGCATGGTCCACGTGCCCACCATTATGCCACCGTCTCTAGCCCTAGAAAATGAATAAATGAGTAAGTAAACAAAAATTCTCTAACAATGGGCCAAGGTTATCTGAAAAGAGGATTGTTAGCTAGACAGGAAGAGGACGGGGTGGGGGAGAGGCCCCAGGGAACTGACTTACCTAGTATTCATCAGTATTTTCATTAATGACTTGAAAGATGGAGTGCAGAGCGTGCTAATCAAATTGGTGAAGCCTGCGAGGCAAAAGAGAAGCCGAGCGCTCAGGAGGCAGGCTGGAGCTTGCAGACAGTACTTGACAAATTAGAGAAATAAACAGAGTCAATAAACAGAGCTTCAGGAGCTGCGGACATCAAGTGGCTCCAAGGGAGCAGCTGCGGACATCAAGTGGCTCCAAGGGAGCAGCTGCCGCTAATCGCTCTGCCCAGGGAAGCCTGTGACCCACTTTGCTCTGGGCTTCATCTGGCTTGGAGGCATCTTTGCACCGAGTCTGAATGAGAAGAATGCAGGTGATGGAAAGAGCTGGACCTGGAAGCCTCATGGATGAAGTCCCCACTCCAGAGGCTAAGCCGTCGCCACCCTCCTTCCTGGCCACGCCCCTCTTCACCCACTGGGGGGTCTAGCTGTGTCTCCTTCTCCCTCAGACCCCACACTCAGTAAAACATGGAGTCGCCCTGGGATTCCCACCCCTACCTGAATGGTGCTGTCCTTCTCTATTTCCTCCACGTTCTCCTCGTGAACTTCCCATCCCACTTGAGGCTGCCCTGCAGGAGATTCCAACCTCAGTTGGAGTGGGTGTACTAGGTGTGGAAAGAGGTAAAATAAGGCCATGGGATCTGGTGGGGAAGCCCCACAACCTCCAGCCAGCCACGAGGAAGCAGATCAAGTCTGAATGAATTGGTGTTTACAGAAATGAATGAGCTTTGGAGCCCCGCTCATCCTTCTTGTGAGGTCAGGGAAGGACTCACTTCTCTGAGACAAGCTTCTTTGGTTACAAATCATTGAAAGTCACTTGATTTATCTTAATGAAAATGGAGTATTTAATTGGAAGAATAAGAGAGTCTCATAAAACTGAGAGCTGGAGACTCAGGCGGGTCTTGAAAGTCAAGGTCTGGTGTGAGCCTCTGTGGATCAAGGCTTTATTTGCTTTTTCTGGAGTTGCAAAGTTCTTCGTCTTTGGTTTTTAACACACTTGGAGTCTTTTCTTTCTCCACCAGCCTAGGGTGTTCTGGTCCCACTCTTTGAAGGACCTCAAATGAGGACATGTGTCTCTGAATCTGAATCTACATTTCTGGGAAAAGGAAACGGACCAGCCCTGCTGGGTCTGGTTTCTACTCCTCAGGGCTGGCCTGAGCCCACCTTTGGGCGTCAGTCAGAGTTTCTCAAAGAAGAGAAAAATCACTCAGTTGTTGAATGCCATCTCTAAGCTTCAATTTATCATGTCAAGATGGGGATAATATTACTTACCTCAGAAGGGAATAAATAAGAACTCTACATAAAGTGCTTAGCATCGTGGCCAATACATGGCAAGTGCCGCCATTAGTTGAATAATTGCTATTATTTAAGGTACGATTCACTGAGTTGATAGGATGATCCCTGAGGTGGGGTGGGTTTGAGCAGGGAAGGAAACAGGAGGAACAGGCCAAAGGGGTCTGAGTACTGGAATGTGGCTCCATTTGTTGATCTATCTAGGGAAACAGGGCTGCCAACAACTGGGGTTGTGGATGCTCAGGGGGCCTGACTCCTAGTTCCCAGGTGGAGAGAAAGTCACTGCTACCACATGATGGCTGCCTAAACCATCCTTTCATTCATTCTTTCTTTAGTTGAGTCCATACTACGTGCAATGTACTGTTCTAGTGCTGGAGATTCAGCCATATTCGTATTCTAGTGGGAAAGGAAAACAATAAATGAGACAAATAAAACAGATACTGAAAAGCGCTAAATGCTAAGAAGAAATAAAGTGAGAACTACATGTATGAAATGTCAGACAGGTGGGAGAAGTGGGGTAGCCAAGAGGGCCTAAGAAGGTGTCTTTTTGTTTGTTTGTTTTGGCGGGGTGCTGGGATTGAATACAGGCTGCTCTACCACTGAGCAACATCCTCAGTCCTTTTTATGTTTTAATTTTGAGACAGAGTCTTGCTAAATTGCCCAGGTTGGCCTTGAACTTGCAATCTCCTGCCTTAGCATCTCAAGATGCTGGGATAACAGGCGTGTGCCACCATGCCTAGCAGAAGGTATCTTTTGATTAAAGACCTTGGGAAAAAATTTATAAAACTAGCCATGTTATCTGGGGGTGGGTGGGGAAGAAAATTCTGAATAAGGGGACTAGCCAGTATTAAGGCCCTGAAGTGGGAGGCTGCCTGGCGTCATCAGGGCCTCTCAGGGAGGCCAATGTTGCTGGAGCAGGTGGAGAGTGTCAGGTAATGAAATCAGTATCATAGGACCAAATCTTGTTGGACTCTGTAGTTCATAGTAAGGAATTTAGCTTTCACTCTGAGTGTGAGAGAAGCAATTGGGGGATTGTAAGCAGAGGAGTGACGTGATCTGAATGGAGTTTTAGTAGGGTCGCGCTGGAACAGACTGCAGGATTCCAGGAGAAGGAGTGAGTCTACTTGGAGGGTATTGCTATGGAGCTAGAATCCATGTCTTTGACCTGGGTGGTGATAGTAGGAGTGGAGAGAAGCAGTCAAATTCTAGATATATTTTGAAAGTAGAACGGACAGAATTTGCTCAACTATTGCTTTGCTCTGCTAGCAGTGATGTAAGTTCCAATGGCAGGCCCTCAAAATATAGCTTGGCACAGGTCCTTCTTCTTGCCAACCAATCCATCTAAGACATGTCTCTGTCAAATATGCTCAGGGATTGCTCCCTTTTTATGAAGACCCAAGGATTGAAAGATTACTTGGGATCACAGCCATAACTACTGGAGTCAGGAAACTCTGTATCCAGTTCTTTAGAAAAGAAGCATGAGGGATTTTTATTGTGGCTGCAGGTCTCTTCCAATTTAGTCACCTGGCAGTGAAGTCCAAAAGTCACTTCTTTTCCTTGTTAGTTTTGAGGTACAAATTTAAGAGTCTTGGGATCGAGCTGCCAACTCAGAAATGTGTGGAAGGGCCATTGAAGAGCTCACGGGTCTTACCCTGCTTTCATGGGGACAATTAGATCAGCTCCTTTCCGTCTCCAAAGTCTGTGAAATTTGACCCATAAAAATGCATTTTGGGGGGCTGGGGAGATAGCTCAGTTGATAGAGTGCTTGCCTTGCAAGCACAAGGCCCTGGGTTCGATCCCCAGCACCACAAAAAAAAAAAAAAAAAAAGTGCTTTTTTTTGGGGGGGGGCTCTGGGATATTTCTTTCTCTGGACTTTGGCTTGTTTGGAGTCCTCATTCTTTTAAGTTGAGCCTCCTATAAATCAACAGGGATAGGTGAATTGTGTTTCTCCCAGATGGCGTGATGATAGAGGATGCCTCTGAGCTAGGCTTCCAGGCCAAGGCTTGCAAACTCATCACTGTCCTGCCCATAGTCCTCACCTCTGAGCCCGAGCAGAGTTCCTGTCTCTGAGGCAAGCGGAGTGAGTCAGCAGAAGGGCAGGGCCAGGGGAGGTGACACCTGCACAATATGATTTCCTTGTGCCCAGTTGTCTTTTTTCTCATTTTTCTTGTGAGTTGTCTTTTCAGAAAATAAATGAAACTTCTCTATCAGCTCCAGGGTTGTTATGTGTAGCACAGGCAAAGATGACTTTCATTTGGGAAGAAGTGGACTGTCCATGTTTGGGGTGTTACCTGGTCACCCCGCCCCCCCTCCCCCTGCCACTAGCTTCATTTGGGCCATGGGCCCTGTGGGAGGGGATGTGGAGAAAGAATCTGAGCTCTCCTAGCTGTGGATGGGGAATTTCTCTTCTGTGGTATCCCAGGTCCTAGCAGCCTGGGAGTCACTCCTTCAAGCCAAAGATGTGAAAGCCCAAATTCTCAAATTCTCACCCCAGTCCTCCTGAACTGGACACCAAGGCCTCTAAGACCATATTTCCTGAAGATCCCCTGTAGGAGAGAGGCTGGTCTCTGGGGTGCTCTGTATGGGGTTATCAGAGGAGGAGACACACACCACACAGTTGTTTCTCCCCCATCGAGACTTAACGTGGTCAGAATTAGAGCCTGGAATTAGAGATTACTTGGGGATTTTTGCTTTTGGGTGCAAAAGCTGTGTGTTTAGACGATAAGGAGCTGGGTGGGACAAAGTGAGCAGTGGAGGCCCAGGAAGAGCTAGACTTTCATTAGGGCCCCTGGGGAGCAGTCCGCCCTCACCTTAAGGCTTGGGATGGGGAGGTAAGTAGCGCTGGCTTTCAACTGCCTGTTCCTGTTGATCTTTACTGTTGTAACCTTCCCCTGCCTATGAAATGTTGAGAGGCCATTGGGTTATGAACACTACTACCATCAAGGATGCAAGAGTGAACAAGCCATCTCTGTCCTTGAGGAACTCCTGTCTAAAGGGGACACACACATGTGAACAAGTAACTGCATGCTCAATAATACTTTGCTGAATGCTAGAGATTGCTTAAAAACAACTCAGGGTGACTATTCTTAGAATAAGCTAGGTTTTTTTCCCATTTTTTTTTACTTGTTCTTTTTAGATGTACATGAGTAGAGTGTACTCTGACATATTATAAATACATGGAGTGTAACTTATTCTAATTAAGATTCTATTTTTGTGGTTGTACATGATGTGTAATTTCACTGGTCTTGTATTCATATATGAATATAGGAGAATAATGTCCTATTTCCATCCTCTCTCCCTTCCGTTTATTCCCCTTTGTCTAATTCAAAGTACTTCTATTCTTCCCTAACCCTTCTCCCCTTATTGAGGATTACCATCCACATATCAGAGAAAACATTCAACCTTTGGTTTTTTTGGATTGGCTTATTTCACTTAGCATGGTAGTCTCCAGTTCCATCCATTTACTAGCAAATGCCATAATTTCATTCTTCTTTATGGCTGAGTAATATTCCACTATGTGTATATACCACATTTTCTTTATCCATTCATCTGTGGAAGGGCACCTCGGTTGGCTCCATAGCTTAGGTATTGTGAATTGAGCTGCTATATAAACATCGATATGGCTGTATCTCTATAATATGCTGATTTTAAGTTCTTTGGGCTTATGCCAAGGAGTGGGAAAACTGGGTGAAATGGTTCCATTCCAAGCTTTCTGAGGAATCTCCATACTGCATTCCAGAGTGATTGTACCAATCTGCAGTCCCACCAGTATTGTAGGAGTGTGCCTTTTCCCCCCATCCTTGCCAATACTTCTTGTTACTTGTATTCTTGAAAATTGCCATCCCAACTGGAGTGAGATGAAATCTCAGTGTAGTTTTAATTTGCATTTCTCTAATTGCTAGTGAGATGGAACATTTTTTCATATATTTGTTGACCAATCATATTTCTTCTGTGAAGTGCTGTTTAGTTCCTTTGCCCATTTATCAATTGTTTTTTTTTTTTTGGTATGAAGTTTTTAAAGATATATTCTTTATATATCATGGAGATTAATGCTGTATCTGAGGTGCAGATGGTAAAGATTGTCTCCCATTCTGTAGGCTCTCTCTTCACATTCTTGATTGTTTCCTTTGCTGTGAAGAAGCTTTTTAGTTTGACTCCATCCCAGTTATTGATTCTTGATTTTACTTCTTGCAAATAAGCTAGGTCCTATCCAGGTCACTGACCAAGTGACCCCCTTTCGTTTTTCTAGCAAGGCGACGCACTGGCTAAATGCTCGGCTCCAACGCTCGACCCGGGTTCTAATCCCACACTTGCCCACATAAAAACTCACACGCTGAATGTCCTGCCCACACCTCCACCCGGCTGTCATTCTCCTGTCAGTGGGCCTCCCCTCTGAGCCTGAGCGGAAGTGTTCTTGTGAGTGACACTCATCAGTCAGATGAGTGCCCGCCCCAAGAGGTAAGGGGATGTTTCAGTGGATGAAAGGGAGCTCTTGGTTGGGCCCTTGCTCTTGGCCTGTACTGGTGGTCGCGGCTTCCCAGGGTAATCCCAGCTCCCGCTCCTCACTCTTCTACGTGCTACTCTTCTATTTGTAGGCTTCTCTTCAGCGGTGCAAAGGCACCAGCCAGTTCTAGACCTTCTCAGCTGCGTCAGCTGCACCCCGGAGCTGATCGTGCTACTGTCCTCTTGCTCACGCTCAGGAGGCCAGCCCCAGCTCCCCATAGCTTAGAGTAGTCAAGGGGTCGGGGAACAGAGAGAAAGGCTGGCGTTCCCGGGTTCCACACGAGACCAACGTGTGGCCTTCCCATCAAAAGCTCTGGGTTCTGGTTCCCTTCCTGACAGGGCTCCAGAGGTCAGAGGCCAGACCCCAGTGGCTACCAGCAATTCCAGAAGGAGAAGCTATGTATAGGTCTGAACTGGCAAACGAGCCTGGGGCGGGTAAAGGAGGTAGATCCCACGCGTTTGCTCTGCTCGTAACAAGTGCCTTTTGGTTGGAAATCACAGATTTCCTCTTTAAGTGGCACCTGGTAGAATTATTATTTTTACTTGTAAAACACCTAATTAAAGGCGAAATCAACTCATATGGCTAGGAGAGAAAAGAAGACACTCTACACTTAAGTACATATTTAAAAAAACAAAACAACTAACTCTTTTTTTTTTAGAGTTGGATTAAAGGCAAGAAGAGAGGCCAGAGCTTTTGCAGGGAGTTCTCCCTATGGGTTCCCAGTGAACCTAAATGAAGGTACCCCTTTCCTCATCCGCATTTATTGAGTAACTACCACATATAAGAATAGGTCCTGCTGCCTGGAATATCCATCTCCCCAAGCCCCTTTCATTTTGTGGTACTAGGGATTGAATCCAGCGCCTCACACATGCTAGGCAAGGGCTTTATCACTGAGCTACATCTCCAGCCCTTTTAAAAATTCTATTTTATCATTCTTTATGGCTGAGTAATATTCCATTATATATATATATATACCACAGTTTCAGAAATTGGAGAATATCATGCTAAGTGAGCTAAACCAATCTCAAAAAAACCAAAGGACGAATGATATCGCTGATAAGTGGATGATGACACATAATGGGGGGTGGGAGGGGTTAGTGTTAGGGTTAGAGTTAGGGTCAGGGAGGGGGCAAGAATGGAGGAAGGAAGGACTGTGTAGAGGGAAAAGAGGGGAGGGAGGGGTGGGGGGAAGGGAAAAAATAACAGAATGAATCAAACAACATTACCCTATGTAAATTTATGATTACACAAATGGTATGCCTTTACACCATGTACAAATAGAGAAACAACATGTATCCCATTTGTTTACAATAAAAAAAAAATTCTATTTTGAAACAGACTGACCTTGACTTTGTGATCTTCCTGCTACAGGCTTCAGATTAGCTGTGAATATAGGCGTGCACCACCACCATGCCCTGCTCCCCTTTATAACAACGATTTACCCTTCAGGCCACAGCTCTCTGAGACTTTTCTCCTTTGGTTAGTGATAAGTCTTAAAATGCAAACTCCCTAAAAATCCTCACACACACGGAGGCACTAACACGTGTCAGATTTTCCTTGGAAGTCACTTTTGATGTAGAAGGGAAGCCCAGGTGGAGAACAAAGGAAGGCATAGGCTTCTGCAGGGAGTGGAAACAGAGTTATCAGGTGGTCCCAGGGACAATGGCCCTGAGGTTCAAGAAGGGGAGGCTAGAAATCTCAGAGATCAATTCAGCTAACTAACTTCTCAAGTGCTGAAGATGCACAAAGTTAAAGTCAGGCCTTCATCCTGCACATTCAGTACCTAATGCAGTTTTATTCCAGCCAAGGAGAGGTCAAAAGTAGCCAGAGTAGTTAGGACCAGGTACAAGTGAGGCTGAGAAGAGCCCTTGACATTCCAGGATACAACTTTGCACTTCACACTGGGCCAAGAATGTGGGCTTTGGAGTAGGACAGCTAGTGCTGACACTTTGGTATTTCCACTTAGTTGTGTGACTTTGGGTAATTTATTTAACTCCACTGGGTCTCCAGTTCCTCGTCAGTAACATGGAGGTTAAAATAATAGCTACCTCATAAGGTGACATTTACAAACCAAAGAAAGAGAGCAAAACACAGCTCTGGCACATGGTCACTACAGATGTTTCTGATTATAGGGCTGGATTATTCTGGAGGGAGGAAAATAAGGAGGTAAATGGCAGGGTTAGGGGCATAGGTTATAAGGGATGGGTTGGGGTTGTGTGAAGAAGACTTAGGAGTTAGGAGGGGTGGAGGTGCAGCTGGAATGTGAAATTCTCTACTTGGGTTCCCAGGATGTTTGGAGTGGTGAAATGCCCCAAAGTCTCAGTGACACTTAAGAATACCGTAGTTTATTTATAAACATCATGTGGCTAGATAGAGATATGGTCAAAGGGAGTGTCTGGATATAGGAATGGAAATGAGCTGACTCCGCAGGCGGTCTGTCTCTGCTGGGGACTCAGGCCACTTGGTACCCTCCTATTCAGAGTGTGGTCCACAGACCAGCTGCATAGCATCACCTGGGATCTTGTGAGGCAGAATCCTGGGCCCTGCTGCAGACTTACTGAATCAAAGTCTACATTTTAACAAGATCCCCAGGTGACTCATGGGTACATTAATGTTGTTGGGGTGTGGGTGAAAACTGCTGAGATTCTTAAATTCTTTACAGCAGGTCAATACTATCAGGTAATGGCAAGAACCTGATTACATTCTAATTTTAATGACCTTTATGCTTTAGTGGAGTTGTCTTTGAATAAAGTCTTTTTTATAGGAGGAAACCACATCATCCATATGCCTTTGATGTATCAAATGTTCCTGACCTTGGCACACGCATGTGCACGCACACACACACACACACCCTGTAACACCAGCAATATTCATCATAAGTTTCAATCACCAGATATAGTTCCTACATTAGTGGATTCAGTATGCATTCCCTAATGCATAACTTCTATTAATAGTCTTATTTAAAATTCCCTTATTGCCACCTGCAAGGGGATGCAGGAAATCAGTTCAAGCAAACTCCAGCAGTCCCGGGTGGAGCTGTCAGGTCTCTGTGCAGTGGGCACCAGAAGGACTGGGAATCAGGTTAAGAGGGCTTTTACTGTGTCCACCATGCTCGTTGGACCTGCCAGTGGTCTGTGCCTTGTTCTGTCATCTGCAAAGTGAGCAACATGATCGACAAAGGGGGTTTTGGCTTTTGGAACACACTCTCAGTTTTCTTTCCTCTTTTTGCTTTAACCTTTTTCTAAAGAGACTGTTGGGATCTTTTAATTAGAAGCTTATGCAAATCTGGGCAGGTTTGGGGTTAAACACAGGCTAGGACAGCAGGGCATGATGGCTCAAAAGGTAGCTGTGGTTGCAAGGAGTGAAGGGGAATGGAGAACGCTAAAGAATTTACCCTTCTACGTGTTCAAGGCCAGCTCTGATGGCAACTTAAGTTACCTCGTGAGCCTCTGCGGATGAAGAGTTAGTACCTTGCTTACTGACGTTGTGCCCAAGGGGCCACTGACATGCTTTTACAATCTCATCATTTCTTACAATGGACGTTTCCATTAAGTGCCAGTCTACCAGGAACTTGTAACCGTGCCTGATGGTCAGATGCTATTGTCTTTATCTTCATCCCTTTACCCTCATGCACATTAATTCATGCCAATAGATGTCTGGACCAAGAAGGACCAATTTTCCTTGGGGTAAGCTAGTATAAATATTCCAACATACATTTTTAGAATATTGAAACTAAGCCAAGGACTGTGCAGTCCCAGCTCCTTGGGAGGCTAAAATAGGAGGGTTGCTTGAGCCCAGGAGTTTGAGACCAGCCTGGGCCACTTAGTGAGGACCCATTTCAAAACAAACAAATGAATAAAACTACAAGAGATCTTAAAGTACTTCAGTGGTTCCCAAATATCGGTTTATGAACAAGGATCAGAATTTCAGTTTCTAAAAAAAATACTGTTTCCTGGATCTATAGTCTTTAAAATGCTTCCTGGGTGACTCTGATACCCTGACGGATTTATAACTTACCTTCACCCATTTCTAGGTGACATAAAGGAAGGTGAATGAAGTCTGCCACAAACTCAGGGTCTCCAGTTTAAAGATGGCAGATCCAAGTTGAGATTTACTGTCAGAGGAAACCTGCATTGCTAAGCCCATGTTTGTACCAAAGAAACATTACAGGTCATGCTAGATGAAAAGTAACCAAAATGAGCCAGGCACAGTGGTGCATGTCTGTAATCCCAGCAATGTGGGAGAGTGAGGTAGCAGGATCTCAAGTTTGAGGCCAGACTCAGCAACTTAGCAAGACCCTAAGTAACTTAGTGAGATCCTGTCTCAAAATTAAAATTGAAAAGGGTTGGGGTGGCTCAGTGAAGAACTCCTAGGTTCAATCCCCACTATCAAAAAAAAAAAAAAAAAAAGTAATGCAAAACCAAAATTTAAGGAGCATTTTAATAAAGTGGCCTTTGCTTTATTTGAGTTCTTCCCTAAAGGATTGAGAGAACCAATATCTTCCAAACACCCTCTCCCACTCTCACCTCCCTGCCTGAACTCAGTCTGTACCCACAGCCTGGTTGCTTTGAGGTCAGGCTGAGGGAAGGGACTAAGCGCTCTCCACGATTTCACAATTTCAGTAGCTTCTAAGTCTAGGAAAATAGTTTTCCTTATGAGATGCCAGACCCCATTTAGGACTTAGCAAAACAACAAATCAAAACAAAACAAAACATAAAACCAGACCAGACAATAGCTTTAGCTCATGATTCCTCAGATGACCTTGGAAACCTCCAAGGCCCTGTCCTGTTGGTGACTGACCAGACCTCAGTTCCCCTTGGGGTGTTTTCCTCCTTCCACATGAGGGGTCACTTTATGTGTGTGACTGCTTAGACTTTTCTCTGAGGCCTGCCCTCTCCCCAGCACACATTCCCCTGGGGGGCCTCACTCCCTCTTTGGAGGTGCTGGTGCTCAGGACACAATACCCCAAAATATGACAGCAGACCAGATCATGTCACCCCAGAATGTACCACTTTGCTGTATTGATGATTAGCTGGTTATTTTGGGAAACTGCAGATACAAGGTAGCTCTGAACAGCTGCCCTTATGTAAAAGGATTTTATATTTATAAAGGAAATTTTCATTAACTAAAGGTACCTACACCAGAAAGAGGCTTCTAGACATTTCTCACTCTCTCTTGCATAATGAAGCAACATCTACTCACCCCCGCTCCATATTTTGCCTCCACTTCTGCCCTGCAGAAGCCCCAGGCCCCTATTCCTTTCTGTCACTCAGGATGTTATATAAGTTCCAAAGATCTAGCTCTTGGAATCTCATGTTTTTTGTGGGACTCTTGTGCACATGTAGATAATTAAAATGTTTTTTCTCATGTTAATTTGCCTTATGTCAATTTAATTCGTAGCTCAGCCAAAGAAGCTAGAAGGGTGGAGGGGAGCCATTTCCTGTCCCCTGTAAATTAATCCTGATCATCAGTCCAGACCCTCTTCCTGTGCCTTCTTTTGGCCCATGCTTCTGGAACAGCTCTCATCTGCTAAACTTGAAAATTGAAAGGAGGTTTCTAGTTAAGTACCCTGGGACTCCATCTTTGTTCTTGTCTTATGTCAGATTAAGGACACAAAGAATTATTACTAAATCTGTAGATGGCATGAAGCCGAGGAAATGAGCGGACAGGAATGGTAGAATCGGGACCAAAATGCCCTCACGGACCATAAGGAAAGACTGAAATCAGTGAGTAAATTTAATAGGAATAAAATTTTGCATTAAAATATAGAAGTTGTAATACTATATTATTTCATTTATATGAATATTGAAAATAATTTTTGTCTTTGCAGAACTAATCCATGGGACTAAAAATCAGAATTGAGTTGTTTTTAGGGGCTTGGGTAGATCAATTGGGATGACAACATGAGAGTCCACTTTATGATTGGTGTGTTGGTGCAGAAGTATATTCATTTATAGTACAGTTGTTGTCCCTTATTCCGGGGATATGTTCCAAGACACCCAGTGGATGCCTGAAACTGTAGATAGTACTAAACCCTACATAACTATGTTTCTTTTCTATATGTACATACCTATGATAAAGTTTAATTTATAAATTAGGCACAGTAAGAGATTAATGAAAATAACCAATAATAAAATAGAAGAATTATTATGTATTCTGTAATGAATTGTGTGAATGTGACCTCTCTCAAAATATTCTATTGTACTTAGAACTTTTTGCTTAAAGGAAGCACTTTGTGGTTTCTCTTTGGCAAATCCAAATTGCCAGCATCACTGCTATTGTGCATTGGGACCATTGTTAAGTAAAATAAAGGCTTCTTACATACAAGCACTGTGATACCATGATAATTGATCTGATAATGAAATACTAATGACTAATGGGTGGGAAGTATATACAGTGTGGATACACTAGACAAAGGGATGATTCACTTCCTGGGTAGATGGGAACAGAACCGTGTGAGATTTTGTCACTCTATTCAGAATAGTACACAATTTAAAACTTAACAGCATTGTTTAATTTTGGAATTTTCTATTTCATATTTTCAGACTGCAGTTGATCACAAATAACTGAAACAGCAGAGATTGAAATTGTGGATTGTCATATGCAACCACAAAAATGGGAAGTTATACTCCATGTATGTATGATATGTCAAAACACATTCTACAGTCATGTATGACTAAAAGAACAAATAAAAAAATTTTTTAAGTGAGAAATTGTGGATGGGGATGTGGTCGTGGGGAACTAATGTACATAATTATCACTCAATAATATAATATTAAAATGTTTAAGTCAATGATATAACTGGAAGATAAAGTCATATATGCCCACTGTGAATGGTTAAAAAAAGAAAAATTGAAAAGCTAGGCACCTGTGCAGTCCAAAGGGAGGGAGAGGATGAAGGTCTTTTTATGGTTCCAATGTGCCACATTGCAAGACTGAAAAAGAAGCCTCAGAGTTGGAAAACCTGTCAGAAGCAGGGAAATGGAAGATACAAAGGACATTCAGGCTGGGAAAACAGATCATAAAGAGAGCGGAGATGGCTGTCTTTAAATATCTGCCACACTGTCATGCTGAAGAGAAGATGATCTTGCTCTAGACAGATCAAAGGCAGGTTGTGAATGGAAGCTACTGAAAGACAGATTCCAGCCCAGTGTAAGGGAGTCGATTCCAATAAGTGGAACTACCTAAAAACGGAATGGGCTGTCTTGGACATAGGACTCCCTGGAAGTAGTCAGGGGGCAGCTGGAGAACCACCTGTTATGGATATCTTAGGCTTCCAATGCGGAGAGTTATAGTTTCCTGAGAGTCTACCATGTGCCATGCACTCTGCTAAAACTGGGAGACAAAATGAATGACATCATTACTCTCCTTGTCTGGTAATTAGCTTCTACTGAAGAATGCTTACTTTGTCCCAGATTCCATCCAAAGCGTTTCTGTACTTGATCACACTTCATCCTTGTGGTAATACTCGGAGAATGCTACTGTTAGAATCCCCGTTTCCATAAACAAGACGAATAACCCATAGTGTTGACATCTACAGTTGAACCCTGATAAGGGACGTGGGGCCAGCACACGGCCATCGGGGAGGCCCGCAGAGCAGAGCTGTTCACCCGCTGCGTTTATTGGCGGCAGTCTTCACTTTGCCTCTCCTCAATGGCAGCTGCCAGAGGAGGGTTTGGGGTGGGGCCGGTGAAACTTCCAGAAAGAGCAGGATTAAAAGAACCAGGAAGGCTCTGGCAATCTGGTGACTGTTCAGTCCTCATAGGATCTTCCTTGAAGGGCTACGACTTTGCTCTCCCGAGTGGCATTCTCTAGCCGAATGTAACTGCTGAGCCATTCCTATGTGGCTGATCCAAATGGAAATGTGTTGTAAGTATGAATTACACACTGCATCATGAAAAAAGGAAGGTAGGGCATGGAGCTAGTAGTTTTATGTGGATTCTGTGCTAAAATGGTAATGGTTTAATACACTGGGTTAAATAAAATATTTTAATAGTTTTATTGCGATACAGTGTACACCATTTACAATGTACATTTTGATGGCTTTTAAAACATTCACAGTTGTGCACCGATCATCACCATCACTTTTCATTACCTCAACAAGAAACCCCTGCACCCCTCAGCCACCACTTCCCATTCTTTCCATCTCTTTGAACCCTTCCACTGGGCGACCACTAATCTACTTTCTGTCTCTACAATGTACCTGCTGGAGATTTCATATAAGTGGAATCATTCCATAAGTGATACTTTGTGACTGACTTCTTTCACTTAGCATAATGTTTTCAAGGTTGGTTTTTATCACGTACTGGTACCTAATTCCTTTTTATTGTGAATGATATGTGGATATACTACATTTTATTCATCCAGTTTTCATTTGCTGGGCATCCGGGTTGTTTCCACTCTTTGGCCATAATGAACAATGTTGCTATGAACATTAATGTATATATATGTGTGCTTCTTCTTCTCCTCCTCCTCCTCCTCCTCCTTCTTCTTCTTCTTCTTTTTTTTTTTTTTTTTCTGTACTGGGGATTAAACCCAGGGCCTTGCGAGTGCTAAGCAAATGCTCCACCACTGAGCTACATCCCTAACTTTATTTATTTTTTATTTTGTGTTAGGATCTTGCAAAATTGCCCAGGCTGCCCTCAAATTTATAATCATCCTGCCTTCACCTCCTGAGTAGTTGGGATTGCAGGCATGCACCACCACACCCAGCTTAGCATGAAAGGTTTTGTATGGATATGGATTCAGGTTTCTTGGGCATAAACTTAGGAGTAGAGTTGCTGGGTCATAGAGTTACTCTATGATTTACTGTTTGAGGAACTGCCAAACTTTTCTCTCCAGCAGCTGCTGGACCATATCGTGTTACCAGCAGGACTTCAATTTCTCTACATCTTCAACAACCCTTGCTCTCGGTCTATCTGATGATAGCCATCCTAATGGCTATGGAGTGGTATTTCATTCTAGTTTTGATTTGCATTTCTCTAATGGCTAATGATGTTGATCATCTGTTCATGTGTTTATTGGCATTTGCATATCTTCTTTGGAGAAATATCTGTTCTGACTCTTTGCCTGTTTTTAAATTGGGTAGTCTTTTTATTATTGGGTTGTGATAGTTCTTTATATTTCTAGACAGTCTTTTATCAGTTATATAATTGCAATTTCTTTTCATCCTTTGGGTTGTCATTTCTTAAAAGTGTCCTTTGAAGCACATTTTTAGTTTTAATGGATATAAAGTCCAACCTGTCATTTTTTTGTTGCTAGTGTTTTGGTGTTATATCTAGGAAACCAACACCTAATCCAATGTCATGTAGAATTTTGCAATTTCAGCTCTTACATTTAGGGCCTTTAATACATTTTAAGTAGATTTTTGTATATAGTGTGAGGCAGGGGTCTACCTTCTTTTTCTTTTTTTGGGGCGTACTGGGGATTGAACTGAGGGGCACTTTACCAGTGAGCTATATCCCCAGCATTTTTTTTTTCATGATGCTGAGGATTGAACCCAGGGCCTTGTACATGTGAGGCAAGCACTCTACCAACTGAGTTATATCTATCCCCACCTATCCCCAGTCTTTTAAAAAATATTTTATTTTGAGACAGAAGCTTGCTATGTTGCTGAGAGTCTCACTAAGTTGCTGAAGGTGGCCTTGAACTTGCAATCCTCCCACTTCAGCCTCCCAAGTTGCTGGGATTGCAGGTGTGCACCACTGCACCAGGATCTAACTTCATTTTTTGGCACATGACTATTGGGTTGCCCCAGCATCCTTTGTTGAAAAGATTCTTTTTTTCCCCATTGAATTGTCCTGTTACTCTTATAGAAAATCAATTTACTGTAAATGCAAGGATTTATTTTTGGACTCTCATTTCTATTCTGTTGACTACTGCTATCTTGAGGCTGGTATCACTGTCTTGATTGCTGTAACTTTGTAGTAAGTTTTGAAGTTTTGAAATCAGGAAGTATGGGTCCTCTGTTATTTTTCTGGATTTGTATTGTGTGTAGGTATTTTGGGTTCCTTTAATTTTTATATGAAGTTTAGGATCAGTTTGTCAATTTCTGCTAAAAAAAAAAAATCAGTTTAAGTTTTGATAAAACTTTGTTGGCTCTGTAGATCAATTTAGGATGTATTTTTTAAAAATTTTAGTTGTAGATGGAGACAATACATTTATTTTATTGATTTATTTTATGTGGGATCAAACCCAGTGCCTCACATATGGTAGGCAAGCCTCTACCACTGAGCTGCAACCCTAGCCCAAATATTTGTACCTTAATAATATTGTCTTGCAATTATTATGAGTTATATTTCCATTTATTTAGTTTCCTTTTTTAATCTCCTTCAACAATGTTTTTTTATCTTCAAGAGCATTAGTTTTCTTCCTCCTTCCTTCTCTTCCTCCTCCTCCTCCTCTTCTTCTTCTTCTTTTTTTTTTGTTTTGTTTTGTTTTGGTGCTAGGGATTGAACCCAGGGTTGCTCTACCACTGAGCTACCCCAACCCTTTTTAGTTTTCAGTTTGAGACAAAGTCTCACTTAGTTGCTTAGGGCCTCAAACTTTCCATTCTCCTGCCTCAAACTCCCACGTTGCTGGGATTGTAGGCATGTGCCACCATGCCCAGCAGTTTTATACTTCTTTTGATAAATTTATTCCTGAGTGTTTGATTCTTTTCGGTTGTTTTCTGAATTTTATTTTTTGTTCAGGATACATTATTACAAGTAATTTCCCTCTTTGTTTTTACTTTTTAAGCTATGAGTACTCGGAAATTTAAAATCACATAGGTGGTTTACTTTATTTTCCTAATGGACTACACTGTTCTAAATAAAGAGGCTGCGATGTGAGAAAACGGAAGGGCCATAAACAACGGGGTACATCCAAGGTGCTCGTGATCTGTGCCTCTAGACCTACATTTGTGAAACCTGGTGTAGGATTTTCCCTGTATGAAAATCACAGATCTTAAAGCCCTTTTGTTTGCATTCAGAGAAAACATGCCTAGCCACTTGTCCCTGTGCTAGCCAGGAGGGGGTTTAGTCAGGTGCAGGGTCTGAGGTGATTTCTCAGTCCTTGGACCTATGAAGGTAATAGAAGTGGCACTGCTTAAGCTTAGGCATAGAAAACCCAGGAAAAATACTGGAAGACAATTCCTGATGCGTCACACCTTTTTATGTTATGTCCAGGAAAGGGAGTCACAGTGTTGTCATTGAGCCTCTTCTGAAGCTTGCCCATCTCTGGCTACTCCCGCTCCACCCAGCTGGCTCTGCCTCTGGGAAATCTTTCCTGATCCTCCAGGATTGGTACAGATGCTCCCTTTCATCTGTGCCCATGATGTTTTTGTAACATTTCTTACACAGAATTGGCCCTGCCTGTTTACTTTTCTCTCTCCCCTGTAGATTGTAAGCCCCTCAAACAGAGAAAATACTCTTAACCATTGAACCCCCTAGGAAAGTGACTGCAAAGATAAATTGAGTGAAGGAATAAGTGACTATAATGCAACCTCTTTCTTTAGAAGAGAATATTTTTACAGCATTTACATATATATATACACACATATGTGTATCTATGCATACACACACACACACATATATATATGTGTGTGTGTATATATATAAATTTTTTTTTAAGTTAGGTGCTTTGCAAGTGCATTTTGGGTTAGAGGAAAGAGTACTAAATTTAATGTCAGGAAACCAACTTGAGTTCCAGTTCTGACTCTGCTACTTACTTACAGGCCGTGTGACCTTGAATAAATCATTAGCCTTCTCTGGATTTGATCCATCATCCATAAGAAAAGAGGGTGGAATTATTGAACTTCAAGCTTCCCTCCAGCCCTGATACTTTCCGTGAGACTTTGAAAACAGGGCAAGTCTACATTTCAAATGTAGGCTCCCTTCCAAACAAGTAATTTAACAGAAGCTGAGATCCTCAGCCTTTTTCAGGGGCCTCCGCCTCCTCTCCCTCCTCCATGTCTTAGCAAATATTAATAGCCAAGGGCCTCACTGAATGTGGTTTTTAATAGAATCCAATTTCAGTCCATTTAGAGTGGGACTTTTCATGCTGACTTGGTGATTTGAACTATGCCACGCCTGATGGACTGAAGGCATTTTCCCCGCCTCTGCAGCCGCCCTGGGCTGGTGTAGGCATGGGAACCGGGAGCTGGTGGGACATCCGAATCAAAGCAGCTGCCTATCAGCTATTTGACCTCACAACCAGTCTTGTCTTTCCTGCCCTGAGGCATGTGATGAGGATACCAAGGGCGCTGGAAGGAGAGTGGGAAATGACCACTCTGTTTCCAGACAATTGCCTTCTTGTAGCTCAGAGACTGCTGGCCTCAGGGTGGACTGTCTGGAAGAAACCCATGTTGCACTTTGGATGTGACAGGACAGTAGGTTCTGAAAGCCATCAGAATCATCCCACTGATTGCTGGAGAGTGTCTGCTATGCCTGGGGGAGGGCATGGGGTGGAGTGCAGGCCTTCCTCTGTCCCTTACTCAACTCCCAAGCACTTGTCCTGTTTGACCAGGGAGCAATCCAAGGGCTTGGTCGGAAGGACCTTTCTCCTAGAGTGGAGAGTACGGGATATGGAAGGCAAACACACACGGATCAGCAGCCACACTGTGTGGGGAAGGCTGAAGTGTGGGGAAGGAAATGCATATCTGTTCTGTGCTTGCTCTGTAGCAGGCACTGAGCTGGGAGACAGTTATTTCTTAATCCTGTCCATATCCTCTAAAGGGATATAACTTTATCTCCATGTGCAGGTTAGGAAAAAAAGGGTCAGAACAGTTAAGCCACTTCCCCAGGGTCACAATCACTCATCGATGGTAAATCTTGGATTCAAACAAAGATCCTTCCAAAAGGTCATATGATTTGAAATGATGGAGCTGAGTGCTCTAAAATGGGTCTGCTGGTCTACCTCAGTGGTGGCTGCTCAACATGCCTGGTCATCAGAAATACTTCAGAACGTTTTAAAAAGCTTTAGTATCTTGAGCATTATCCCTGTGAGTCTGATTCATTGGGATTGGAGCAGAGCCTGAGATGATATATTTTCAAAAAGCCCTTGCAAGTGATTGTGATGTTTTGGAGGCACAGGGCTGGAGCACATGGCTTCTCTGCTGACCCAGGTCTCCCAGGACTTCTTCATTTCTCAGAAGCACAGATCTAGTCCAGTCCTGAATTTACCACAAGTGACATTTGCTGCTGAATCCATTATTCATCTGTGGCAGGCTCAATGCCCAATAGCTTTTGAGTACCTATAATGTGCCAGGCACTGGGCTGAAAAATCTTTATAACTTTTTTTTTTTTTTTTTAGTTTTAGATGGACACAATACCTTTATTTATTTATTTATTTGTTTATTTATTTTAATGTGGTGCTGAGGATCCAACCCAGTGCCTCACACGTGCTAGCCAAGCACGCTACCACTGAGCTACACCCCCAACCTCTGTAAATTCTGACTGCAAAGATAAATCGACCACAGTTCCTGCCTTGAGGAGCCTCCATATGGTAGGAGAGATGAATCCAACTAGGCAATTCCAATTATTTGAAGCACATGCTGGGCAGAGGTAGGCTGGTGTTGCTTTGGGAGCAGTGAACCCAGATCAAGATTTATAGGGATTAGCAAGGCAAAGAGAGGGTGGAAGGGATGGAGAATGACAAGGAGGTGGAGGGAACAGCATGAGGAGTCCCCCAGACCCAGCTCAATGTTTCAGGGCTCTGGGACAGTAAAACGCAGTGTCCCTTGGAAAGAGGACCAGGAGGTGAGCCTGGAAAAGTCAGAGGGAGCAAAGGCATGAAAGAAATATGTTAAGGAGCTATATGTTAAGGAGTCTGGCCTTTATCCTAAAAGTGATGAGAAGCCATGAAAATTTTTTAAGCTATAGAACAACACAATCAGATCATGTTTGAGAAGGGTCACACTGGTAGAACTGAGAGAAAAAACTGGAGGCAGGAGAAGCCAGCAACAGAGGAACAAATTAATTGCAGAATTAAGAATTTATGTATGTCAAAAAGCACCATAAACAAAATTTGAAAGCAAAGCACTTAGAAAGCATATTTGCAGCATTTCTTGACAAAAATAATATTCTTAAATTTACAAATTGATAATAATCATACCAATATCAAATAAATAGAAAATTCACAAAGAAAGAAGTACAAATGGTCAATAAGCATATGAAAATGTTATTCACTAATAATCCAAGCTAAAATAGGATTGACATACTATTATTTTGTTTGTCAAATTGGTAGAGATTGCAGGAATCAGGACACTCTGGAGACTGCAAATAGGACAGTGGTTTGGTACAAACTTTCTAGGGGGCAGTTGGCAACATGTATCAAAATTCTTCAAAATAGTCAAGCAATTTCCTTCTTGGATATATCCTAAGGAAATAGTCATAGGTGTGTGCAAAATCAGCTACAGGGATGTCTGTTGCACTGTTATTTACAACAAAGCCTGGGAACAAAAGAAATATGGGTGTTGATTGCAAAATGAGGTTTCATCCATACAGTGAAGGTGCTATTGCCAAAGTTTGGAAGACATGCACAAAGCATTCAGGATATGTTAAGTGAAATAACAAAAGGAGGAAAAAAAAACCAACAGGGTGTCCAATATGCTACCACTGTGTGTGATAAAAGAATATATATATATATATATGTTCAAAAATGTGTATCTCTGAAAGGATATTCCAGAATTAGAGGCAAACTAGATGTTGGCAGACAGGGAAGGAAGAGTTATTCCAATTATAGAGCTTTTTGTACTTTTTCAATTTTGTATCTGTGTATGTATTACCTATTCTAAAATATAAATATGCATTTTGAAAAGTAAGCTATTAAAGATTATATACAGTATGGTCCAGTTTTTTTTTCATAAAAGACAAAACAAACAAAAAACCTGTGCATGTGTGTGCATATATTTATACCGAAAAGAACAAAAGATACAGTTCTTGGGTAGTAGGCTTATGAGTTGAATTTTGTCATTTTTTTCTTTTTTCTTTTCCTAAATTTTCTACAATACACATGTGAGACTTTCATAATTAAACAAAAAGTATAATTTTTTCCTCAAAGAATCTATCCCAAAAGTCCAGGCAGAAGATGATGATGCAGGTCAGATCCATGATTAATGTTCTATCTATAGTTCAACAGTGACATCCGAAAAGTGTGTAATTAAATCACAGTCCCTGTTTTTAAGAGGGGTGGAGAGAAGGAAGCTGGAGTGTTAGTGAAGTCAAATGAAACCTGATTTTGCTTAACAGCACTATGTTGGACAAATGCACAGAAAATTCGGCCCTACCACCTCCATCATCAACCCATCACCAGGCAGCTTTTTGCAGGGAGTTTGTTCAAGTTTGGGTCACAGTGAATAGAGTTCCACTAAACATGTGTCTCTAAGTCACCAGACAAGACAATGGCTTGTGTTCTTGTTCTGTGAGCCTCTGAGAGGTTGTCCTCACCTAGTTCTGGTTTCTAAGTGTTCTCTTTGAGATGGTAACAGTCTTGTCCCAATGCACATATTTAAGCAAGACTTCTCTCCTGCCTCCATGTTGGAAATAGTTACTCAGAGTCCTTCCAGCTGCATGAAGAACAAAGACCCTGCCAGTGTGAACTGGTTTGGCAGGCTGCCTCTGATCTCATCTTTATCCTTCATCTTCTAACAAACAGTTTGTCAACTCATGAACTTTAAGGGCTGAAGGCTTGGGAATGCGGGAGCTGTGTGCATATGCTGATGCTCAGCCTGAGGGTAGTTTGGGGTTGGGGTCATATTGAAGCCGTTTTGGAGGAAGAGGAGAGAAGGATGTGGTAAGGGTTGGGGAACAGAAGCAGGGAATGTGGCATCTAGAATGGCTTTTTTCTTTTCCTCTTCTCCAGAGGGTGAGTTACAGGTAAGCAATTGTGGACCCCTGGATATTTCTAGCACCTTCCTGCAGCTCCCTTTGAAAGTCTTTGGGGAGCTATGTGAATATAACCTGTGTTGCTGGCTTGTGGGCCCCTGGGCAGTGATTGGATCTTGCAGTGACAGAGCCTCCGCTTAAACAAATAACCCATAATTAACTTTGCATTTCCTTTTTGTCTGTACCTATAATTGTAATC
The DNA here is from genome assembly GCF_902686445.1 of Sciurus carolinensis. Classification (NCBI taxonomy): domain Eukaryota; kingdom Metazoa; phylum Chordata; class Mammalia; order Rodentia; family Sciuridae; genus Sciurus; species Sciurus carolinensis. Next base: position 169,437,105 of record NC_062214.1, on the reverse strand, counting down.
TTTTCCCAGTGCTGGGATGGGGTGGGGAATGCTAGGTGGGTTGCTTAGATACATGCTGGCCTCATCAGTAAGTAGACTGGATAATACGTGGAAAAACTGCTGGATCTCAGCTGTCTTTGCTGGCCTGTCACTGCTCTGAGCACTGGAGATTCTGGTCTCTGGTCTTTTTCTGCCTTGGATAAATACAGGAGGGGGCCCATGAACCACCACTGACATAGTGAAAAAATTTCAACTTAATGCCTATTGTCCTGTTCTCAAATAGTTGTAACCCCTAACATACTATGTATAGAGTCAACTAAGTATAGCATAATTACTAGTTAGAACTCTGGAGTCAGATCTGGTTCAAAACCTAGCTATTGTCCCTTAAGGCCATGCAACCTTAGGGTAGTTAACTTTTCTGGTTTTCAGTTTTCTCATCCATCCCATGGGAATAGTATCTCACGGAGTAGCTGTATGGAAGAAATGAGATTGTCCATGTAAAGATCTGAAGATAGTGCATTTAATAAATCCTAACTATTCACATTATTGCATCTGTATATAGCTTAATTTTGTACAATATTGTCTCACTAATCACACGAAAAATACACAGAAAGTGCTTTGAGAATGTTTAAGCATCGTATAAATTAAAGGTGTGATTGGTAGTAATCTCCCATGCATTTCTCAACTCTTCCAATCTCCTTGAAGATTGGGACTACATCCTGCGTCCCACAGCATATTGCATGACAATGAGCAAACAGCAAGCCCTCAGTAAGTGTTTCTGTTTGACTGAACATGGCAAGGTATAAAGAGTATGGGTATCGGGAGACTAGGCTGGGATAAAATTAGTTTAAGGCAGGAGAGTCAGTCTGCAGTTATAATTTATTCATTCAACAAATATTTGTTGAACACATTTTATGTGTGTTAGATATGGAGTCCAGATAATTTCTTCAAAAAGAGGCTGTACAAGTTCCCACAAAGCCAAGCCCCAGGGCAGTCTCCACCATCCCAGCCCACTCTGTGAAGCACAAAGACGGCAGTCAGCACTGCGTACAGCTCTGGACAAATGACCAGTTGCTTTGGGGGAAGCCCATCTTGCCTGGTTGTAAGCAGCTCTGGCTGAGGATTGGGGAGGAAGTAAAATGAGGGGGTGGGAGGTCCCAACAGAAACGACAGCAACTGCTGCCTGGGAATTTGTTTTTATTTACACTTAAGTCCCACCAGTGGATCCCCCAGCCTACACAATGCGCTTTCCCTTACACATCGTCTCTCCCTCCCCTGTCACCGGCATGGTCTGCCCTGCCCCAACCCTTGGCCCACTTCACCCTGCCCTTCTGCTGTCACAGCTGCCTACTGGCTAGGAGTTGGGGGAATGGTATGTGTGTGGTCACCAGAGGGCACGGAGAGTGGGCCTTAATGGCATGTGAATCCTGGCAGAGAGAAGAAAGCACAAGCCAAGACAAGTGAGGAAGGGTGGCAGGGGCTCAGGTGACAGGGGTGGGGACTCCAGTTACAAGTCCAGTCTCTAGGCTGGCTGAATCTGTGCTTCTGGCGTTTGCTTCGGCCCTGGGTTTGGTGCAGTTGCCTTAACATGCCCTGGTCCGCCAGGCGCACACCGCAGGGTCCAGACCGTGGCTCTGTGCCTGCAGCCTTCCCAGCGTTCCCAGCCTGTGAGGCTCCTCCCCAGCAGAAGTGTAGATGCAGTAGTTGCCCTACTGGGTGTTCTCCAGAAGACGGCCCCTCTCCGTCGCTGACCTGCCAGAGAAGAGGATGTCTCCACGTCTGGGCAGCCCAGCAGACTCCAAATGTGCTTCTCACCGTCTCTTCACACTGGGAGTCGACAGAGTTGAGTAGCAATGGGAGGAAGAAGGGGAGCTGGACGATGTGGGGGGAAAGGGACAGAACCGAGGGTGGGGCTCTCCATCAGGGGGTGCCTGGAAGTCCGCAGTCAGGCGCGGTGTCTCTGGAGAGGCTTCCGGGCTACATGGCTTCTTTCTCCCTCTGGGAGCATCTGCTGAGCTTCATCTCCGTCAGCTGGATGTACCGAATCACATTGGTGTCTGTGAGGGAAGAGACATACCTTAGGGAACACCCAGTAGGGCGACTACTACATCTACACAGACTAGGGCAAAGCTGGTCTGCAGCTCGGGGACAGGGCAGGCGACTCACTCAACCAAGGTCCCTCTGCCCTCCACGGTGGCGGTGGTGGCTGAGAGGGGAACCAGATATGGGCCTTCTCTTTCACCACCTCCCCTAGCAAATGTGGACAGCTCACTGTGACCCAGGGGGTTGGGGGGGACAGGCAGGAGGGAGAGGAGAGGAGAATTTCTTTTCCATTTCTATGCAGGAGCAATCCCAGTCACCCCCAAATCAGCACAGTTACTTGCAACTCCACTTGGAGACTAGCCTTAGATAAATTACCAATTTCTTGGATCCTAAAGTCTCACCTGCAAGAAACGACCTTCATTTTTGAATGCCTACCTCATGTTGCTTTTGTTTTGAATGCCTACCTCATGTTGCTAGTTTGCTTGTCATTGGATTTTTTTTTTTTCCTCCAGGTACTGGGGATCAACCCAGGGCCCTACACAAGCTAGGCAAGCACTCTACCACTGATTGACACCCTCAGTCCTTTTTAAAAATTGTATTTTGAGACGGGGGTCTCACTAAGTTGCTCAGGCTGGCTTTGAACTCATGATCCTCCTGCCTCAGTCTCTGGAGCAGCTGGGATCACAGGCGTGCGCCACCATGCCTGGCTGTGTCAGCTTTTAAACCTCCATTATCTCATTTAATCCTCACTATACTTCTGCAGGGTTTTTATCCTCATCGTCACTGACAAAAGGAAGACTGGGACCTGGATATCAAGAAAGATGCCCAAGGAGACGCACAGTAAATGGTGTGTCCGATTCCAAAGCCTGGCTCTCCTGGGGCTTAGAATACTATCCTCACAAAGTTGCCACGAGGACCAAGATAGATAAGTCTAAAAGTGTTTAATACAACGATCAATAAATATTAGTTGAATGTGATTTTTTTTAACTTGAAGAGTTTATAATGACTTTGTTTCATGTCTTAGTTTTGATCTTTATAAGTGGGGTCAGACAACCACCTCTCCACAATTGGGGCATTTCCCCTCAATTCCAGTCCTCAAATTACTGAGCAGAGCATGACATGGAACAATTGCTTAGCCCTGCATACACCAGAGGAAAATAGTTACAGAGTTACTCAGGATATCTACTTCCAGAAATAGAAATGAATACTATATCATGCTTAAAAGTGCCAGACAGCATCCAGAAGGGTACTGGCACATGGTAGGTGCTCAAGAAAATTCTCTTGAGTCCAGTTCTTAGTCCTTAAGTTGCTTACAGTATAGTTGCTGGAACACAATTTATATACAGAACTCAAATTAATATCACATAAAAATAAAGAGATATTCTTAGAAAAGTATTCATATGGACATTCGCAAATGGATCCTAAAGTTCTGAAAGACTTCATGGAAGGAGGATTGCATTTAAAAAAATGTACCATATGAACAACAACAATTGGCAACATCAAATCAAAGGCATTGCTTGAATGTTACGCCTCAGAGAGGCTCTTTCTGATCACCTGGTCTAAAACAGAACTTCTTTTTCCCTGCTTTAGTTTCTTCAGAGCATTTACCACTGCTAAAAACTATATCATCTATTTGTCCATTTGCAAACTGTCCTTCTTTCTCCACTATAACATGAATTCCTTGAGCCACCACTACTCTCCTCCAAGAATAGTTCCCAGCCCGCTGCATGCTCTCAATGAACACGAAATGAGCGAAAGAGTGAATGACTGGGTGAGCGCATGTGCGTGACACGAATGGTAGGGATCACGCTCACTTGCCACCCAGATGTGAGCTCCTCAGGGGTAGGCAGCATGTCTTCTCCTCTCCATCCCTGGTGCCCACAATTGTGGTACAAGGAACGAATTCAACATGTACTGAGTCAATATATGAATATAATTGGACTCTGAGTTGGAAAAGGCAAAACATTCTGTAGTCTGTTGGGAGAGAAAGGTGCCCATGCTCCCTGGAACCCAGACCCCAGGTGAATGCACAGCTGTGTGCTCTCCTCATTCCAGATCTCACCACACACGGGACCCCTGATTTGCAGCTCTGCCCCCACTGGGCCCTGCTAGCCATGGGAGCTGCGCGCATGCGCTGCAGGGAGCCAGCCCCAGGAGCTGCCAGAGGGCACCAATGGAAGGCGGTAACCACAGTTTTACCTGTTGGTTGTCGGGTCCTTGCTTCCTTCAGGTAGTAGAGCGCTTTGTCATAGTCCCCAAGGTGATAGAAGGCCACGCCCGACCGGTAGAGGGCCTTGAAGTTCTCCCCCTCCTTCTTCAGCACTTTGAGGCAGTACTCCTTGACTCGCTCGTAGTTCACCAGCTCAGCCTGGAGCAGGCAGGCTGTGGAGGGAGAAGAACGGAACGTGCCGTCAAGGCGCTGGCAGCCGTCTACCTGTCTCTCCTCAGTTCCTTCTCTCCAGAGGAGGTTGGCAGTGTCGGGCTTTCCACTGGGATTAAACCCTGCAATGTGACATCTAATCATCCCCGGGCTGCAGGACCAGTTTCATCACCAACAAGCTATGTGACCTGGAGCCCGTGATGTAGCCTTGCCTTATGAGTTGAGTGATGTCACCCCTAAAAGGCATGGTGGAGTCCTGACCCTTGGTACCTGAGAATGTGACTTTTTTTGGGAGATAGGGTCTTTACGGAGGTAATCAAGTTAAGATGATGTCTTTAGGGTGGGCCCTAATCCAATAAGACTGGTGTCCTTATAAAAGGGGTAATATGGACACAGAGACAGACACACACACAGGAAAGACAATATGAGGAGACACAGGTAGAAGACAGCCACCACAAGCCAAGGAATACCTGAGGCTACCAGAAGCTAGGAGGCACAGGACAGATTTCTGCCAGCCCTTTGAAAGAACCACCCCACCAACACCATGATGGTGGACTCCTAGCCCCCAGAACTGCCAGTACAATACATTTCTATTACTTTATGCCACCCAGTTCGTGGGTCCTTGTTGGAGCAGCCCTAGGAATAAGTTACTGTAGGCAATAAAAATAGTAACAATAATAACCACGGCTAATACTCGTTGAATGCTGACCTTCCGTCACTTCTTACCTGATGGACTCCTCAGAACACTAGGCTATAGGTACTCTCATTATTTCCATTTTATAAGTAAGGAAGCCGAGGCTCAGAGAGCTGGAGAAATTCCCCAAGGGTACACAGTGTGAAAGAGGCAAGGATGAGATTTAAACCAAGCTGTCTGGCTCTTCCTTATAGAGTTGCTGGGGGATTATATAAAATCATAACCACAAAGTATATGTAACATGGGGCTTGGCACCGGTGCTCAGACAGTTACTGGTCAATAGCACTAGAATTCTGCTTCTGACATCCCACAAGGAAAATCTTTATTTTTCCCTTTCACACTTATTTGTCTCTGCAGTTCCCGTGAACAGGGACCTTCTGATAGACTAGTGGCCAGCTCATACAAGGTGCTCCTCTGAACACGAGAGACTTGTGTGACCAGGGTGGGGAAGCTAAGGCTGGCAGGTGCCCATAGTGGGGACCTCTCTCTATTCCATAAACAGACAGATTTGGCTAAACTGTCTCTCCTTGAAGGTTTTCCTCACCAGGTCTGAGCCACAGGGCTGGGACCAAGGTGAGGCTGTCCCTGGAGGGACTAAACAACCCTGGAAAGTATTTGAAAATTTGGGCCCTAGATGTGTCACTCTAAGGGCCTGCTGAGCCACCTCCGCCTCCCTTAGATCACTCGTATATTTAGTAGGCACTGACTAAGGGCAAAGACGTGTGCACTTTGGAGATGTCTAACTGTGCTGGGTACCAAGTGGACAAAGAGGGAACTTCCTATTCTTCAAAATAAATTTTAAAAAGAGACATTGGGGGCAAAACTTTTTGTTCCCCCAAGACCTGGTTGGGCAGGGAGTGGGATGAGGGGAGACGCTGAAGCCAGTTTCCTTCTCTGTACTCAATTAGAAAAAGTGTCCTCAGGGTAGACATGAGGCACTGATTTTTCTCTCGAGGGGTCTAACTTCAGTTGTTGTGATTCTTTAAATAACTTCCCAGGTGTCAGAATCACTAAGCTTATTTTTAAGAGAGCAGACCTTTCCTCACACATTTTGTGAAAACAAAAACTACGAAAAACCTCCTTTTGCAGAGTGAGGAGGAGGTAAACCGCATCAACTCTCAAGTCACAGGTATGAGAACCAGGAAGGGAAAGGGAATCAGCTGCGATCCAGAAACTGACCTGTCCGGTTTCACAGGCTGTAGGGCAGAAAGCCAAGCCAGCCGACTTCCCAGGCAGCAGGGTGCTCACCCCCAGGGCAGCTGCTGCTCACCCAGAACCACCATCTACTGGGGCACTAGGGCTCCTTTCCCAGGAGCTAAGGCCACAAGCTCCCCTCCTGGTCTCCCAGCAGGGTGGGGACTGGGATTGGGGGTCTGAGGCTGTGGGAGCTCTGCAGATAGGGAGGGGTTCTGTTAGAAGGTTCCTGGGTGTGAACACCACTGACTGCCACCTGTGCCAGACTTGGCTCCAACATCTGCTCCCGGAGCCAAAGGATTTCCTGCGTGCAGCATCCCCGTGCCCGACTGATATCTCTCTGAGCAGGCACGGCAGCCTCTTCCGGTCCAGCCCTCCATCTTCAAACGCGTGCTTCTGTTTGCTGACCTGGTCAGTGTAGAACCTGACCTTTGTTTCTTTTAAAAACAGTTTCTGAACGTCTAAGAGTGGGAAAGGAAGCTTTCGGAGGGCTGGAAATGGGAAACTCTCTTCCCTCCACCGGCCCCCAAGGCTAACAGGAACTCTAGCAATCCATTTCTGGGATTCATTTGTTGAAATTGTTTCCAATTCCCTGCAGGGAAGGCTGTGGGAAGTGGGGTACCTGACTGTGGCCAGGGTTCAGACCTGGTTAGTGGCAGGACCAGGATGGTTTTCAGGGGGTGGGGCTCCTACTGACATCACATGCAGGGCCCAGCGAGACTAAGAAATGGTCCAGGGAAAGGTGGGCTGGGAGGTAGAATCCAGATAAGAAGCCATGGCGCCAGGTAAGGGCTCTTAAGAGGGTGTGGGGGTGGAGGAGGGAGAGACAGTCTGGACTCAGCCCTACCTGCAGGTGACGTGGAGGTACCTCAGCTTTGGGTGGGGAGCTGTTGATAGACATAACAAGCCCAGGGGCTAGGGAAGATGGGGGTTTTCCTAGGCACACTTGAGAGTTAGGGACTTAAAAAGAAGAGGTTGACAGGCTGCTTCTAGAGCCTTCCAACTCAGTCCCTGTGGCTATTAACCAGGACCTGGTTGCAGCAGGTATTTAAAATAAGTGGCATTGTCCCCCAGCATGTCCTCCTCACAGAGATTCATCCCATACCCAGTGTCGGAGCTGGAGCTCAGGATTTCACATACTCTATGCCTTTTCATCTTCACAACTCTGTGAAACGGCTTCTATTTTTATGTTTCTTTCATAGATGATAAAATGGAGTTCCAAAGAAATTCGGCGACTTGCTGAAGGTCACCCAGCTAGAGGGTGGTGGAGTTATGATATCAGCCCATTTCTGTCAGTCTCCCAGGATTGTGCATTTGACCTCTGGGGTGACTGTGGCCTGCATCTGGGACCCCTGGGAACCCTCATCACCCCTGGGGAGAAAGAAAGGTTATCTGTGCTCTACCATTCTCAGGGTCCCCCCAAAAGATGCCTAACAGTGGACAGTGGGATCAGGTGATGACCAAGAGCCTACTCTGACCTCTTGGACCAACAGACTTGTGGGGAAGGCAGATGTTACATGATCTCAGTCACCCGGGAGCTGAGTGCCAGGAAGGAGAAGGGTGGGTGGAAGCACACCAAGCGGGGAAGGGCCCTCAGCTTTGTCTCAAGTGTCACGGGCAGCCTTCTTGGAAGAAGTGGTATTTTGGCTGAGATCTAAAGATTGATTGCTTCTCAATCTCAGCACCATCTGGGGCTGGATAATCTTTTGCTATGGGAGGACGATTTGGGCATTGCGGGTGTTAGCAGCATCCCTGGCCTCTCACTAGGTGCCAGTTGTGACAACCAAAGTCTCCAGACATTGCCAAGTATCCCCTGGGGAGGTAAAATCACCCATTTGAGAATCACAAGCTAGGTGAAATGGACAAAGGAGAAAGAGAGGAGAGAGCGCACCAACATGGCCTGTTAGAGGAACTTTGAGAAGCCATAACAGGTTCAGCAGAGCCGGAGGGGAAAGATGAGAGAAGGTGATTCTGGAAAAGCGGGAAACCAGGACACTCAGACACTTCCTGTCCAAGCTGGGCACCTGGGATCTCTCCTAAGGCAAGGGTGAACTGGGTGAGGAAGTGACCACTGGGTGACTTGGGTGGAGGCCGCAAGCGGGATTTGGGATGGATTGACCTAGTGCATCCCGGAGGCAAAGTTGGCCAGCGTGGTCAGAGCGGCTCAGACTGACTCTCCCTCTGTGTCACATTTGCAAAGTCAGAGCCCTTCATCCAGATCTTTCTTGTCATTTAAGATTTACTGACAATCAAGAAGGGTCCTTCCACGTGGCCACAACCTGGTCTGTTTCTGAAATGAGGCTTCCATCCTCGGCTACCTGCCACGTATCAGTATTTTAAAAAGTCCTGGACTGGGCAGAGAAGAACTGGATTCCTTTTTTGAAAAAATGTTTTATTTGTTCTTTTTAGTTATACATGATGTAGAATGTACTTTGGCAAATTATACATACATAGAGTATAACTTATCCTATTTAGGATCCCACTCTTGTGGTTGTACGTGATACAGAGTTACGCTGGTTGTGTATTCAAATACAAGGCTAGGAAAGTTATGTCCGATTATTCTACTGTTCCTCCTATTCCCCTCCCCCCACCCTTCCCTTGGTTTCCCTTTGTCTAATCCAATGGATTTCTATTATTCCCCTCCCCAACCTCCCTTATTTTGGGTTAGCCAAAGGACTTAAAAGCAGCAAACTACAGTGATGCTGCCACATCAATGTTTACAGCAGCTCAACTCACAATAGCCACGCATTGGAAACAACCTAGGCGTCCATCAACAGATGAATGGATAAAGAAAATGTGGTCTAAATACACAATGGAATATTACTCAGTCATAAAGAAGAATGAAAGAGCTGGATTCTTGTTGCACCTTTGCTACTAGCCAACATTACCAAAAACACTTTTCCTTTCTGAGCCTTGATTTCCTATGGGCAAAATGAGGAGCCTACACCTCACTAAATAATCTCTTCTTTCCCTTTAGATCTAACAGTTTATAAATACAAACATCTGCTGCTTAACATAAGAACATAATTGTTTCTGTGGTTCCTCTTCAAAAGGAATTCCACCCTCCTTATTAGTTAAGGTGTGGCATCTTCTGTTGGAGTGACATCAGAACTGGGAAGGCAGAGGTCAGGAGGGCTTCTCTAAGGCTGTTCCCCTCCTGCTATGTGGATTTCTTGGCAGAGAGCTTGGATGAGTATCTGATGCGGTTTTTTTAAGGCAAGGCTCTGGGGCAGGATTTTTCCTGAAGGGAGGCTGTGGAATTGGTAAGGCAGGTCTTGGACTGATTGGGCACCGAGCTTGTTCCTGGAAACAGGAGAGTAAACTTGGTCAGAATTCTGAATATATATCTGGAATTGCAGGACAGGAGCTAAGTCTGCAGTGGACCTGCCACCACAGCCTGGGCTCCCAGATGACCACACCTGGAAGCACTCTGGAAGGTTGTAGACCTTCTGGTCTCTGGGTCTGCTAAAAAGTCTGAATGAATGCTGTGGCCAGAAGTGGCCAAGCCAGAGAGGATGGAGACAACCTCTCTCCACACTTGGGAAGGAATGTGAGAAGGGGACGCAGACTTCCCTGAGCCTGGTGGCGATGGTGGGCAACCTGGAAGAGAAAGGTGAACTTGGAGGACCAGAATCGGGGCTGTAAATCTCTAACCACTATTCTCCTCCAGGGAGCCTCCTCCTCTATGGCCAAGTTGGGTGGACAGGGTATGATTCTGTGAAAAGAGACTGCAGGCTTCCTTAGCTCCACAAAGGGATCTGTGGCCACAAAAAGTTGGAGAGTCGGTGACTGAAGGCTCTGTTGCCCGGCCGCGCATACAGGCGGGAAGGGCCCTGGCTCCGTGCTCTCCAGAGCAAGCGCCAAGACCTCCGGCTGTGGCCTGCCAGGTCCTCCTCACCCTGGCTCCGGTCAGATTCTTGTTTTTCCTGGTACATGCGGGGCGTAGTGGCTGCCTGGGCAAAATGCCACCCAGCGGCATGCGAGGCAGGGAACCCCGACGTGCGGAGGGACGAGTCCATGGAGTCGCTGGCTGGCTTCTTCCGGCTGACTCACTCACTGTGCTTTGCCTTTACCCGCTGAAGAGCCGGGAAGCAGGGGCTGGACGGGAAGGAAGGGCCCACGAGGGCTGGGAGTGAGGAAGAGGAGCCTGGTCTTCAAGGTGGTCTCACTGCTGTGGGTCGGAGTCCTGACCCTCAGTACCTGAGGACGTGGCCTCTTCTGGGGGGAGAGAGTCTTCACAGAGGCGATCGAGTTAAAAGGAAGCCATCAGAGTAGATCCTGATCCTCTATGACTGGCGTCCTTATAAAAAGAAATTTGGCCACAGAGACTGCGGCACAGGGGACAGCTGACGCGAAGACACACGGGGGTGTCTGAGGCTGCCAGGCGCTCAGAGAGAACCGAGGACCTGCTCTTCCTCACGGCCCTCCGAAGGAGCCATTGCTGCTGACCCCTGACTGTGGACTCTTCCCTTCCAGAACTGGGAGCTGATTCCTGTCATTTCAAGCCACTCGGTTCGTGTTGATTTATTACAGCGGCCCTAGGAGACGAATACACCTTGCTGGTCCCCGTGAGGCAGGCCTAGGAAGTGGCCATGATGCGTCCCAGGTTTGTCAAATGACTTGATTTCTTGTCACGTTTATTTCAATGGGCAAGGGCACAGTAGTAAAGGAGAAGAAGACTGGGACCTGGACAGAGATGACCTACAGAGTACTTAACACCCGGAACGGATCATAACCAAACCAAGCAGGCACACGGTACTGTGCCAGCGCTGGCTGCCTGGCTGCAGATCAGTCCTGGCCTGGAACGCAAGCGCTACACCTCCCGGCAGGGCCCTCGGCACAGGCACGATCTCCCTGGGTCTCATTCTCCCTGTGTTCACTGAGGATAGTAACAGCTGCTTTGTGGGAGCCCTTGTGATGACAAAATGAGGTGATCAACGCATGGTGCATGCCTTACACAGTGCTGAGACGAAACTGATGCTCATAAATACTGGATCTTGAGGAAGACACTTACTAACTCTGATCTGCACAGCCATGCGGACATGAGTTGGAGAAAATTTCCATCTTGAGTCATAAACACAGTGTATGATATGTACATGAAGTTGTGGCTTATTTAAGGCAGATTTTCAAGAATAGGTCAGATAAATACAATTTCACCTTTCCATGACAATGCTGATTTTCTTTTCTGCGTACACAAAACCCTTGCAGTCACAGTGATTTCCCATTTTTGTTTCTTGGTCTAGAAATACATAAACACCTACTTGCTCCAAATGCTTCTCAAATCTAGGTTTGATGCTTGGTTTTACTTTCAGTTTTCCTTCCAAAGGGGTATTTTCCATACTGGGCTGGGTAAATACAGAGAATATTACCAAAGCAGCTTTGAAGTCAGAAAGGGGTTGGGTGCTGGGGATGGGAGGGGGTTCTGGGCCTGTCTCCTTCTCTTACAGATTAGCCGCTGGGTCGACCCCCACCCCTCACACCTCTAAACTCAGACACTAGTGCTGCCTGCCCTAGGCCCTTCCTTCACCATAAATGGCTTCCACAGCTCCCCTGGAGTCCTGACAATTCGGGAGAGCTAGGAGCTCAGAAAGTCAGAGGGAGCAGGGAAAAATAAAATGACTAGGCCCTTTCCTGACTCTCTAGGGCACAAGAGAGCCTATGAGGCAGAGAAGTTGCCAGTTTAGGTGCCTCAGAGCTGGTTAGCGAAAGACAATGTCTCCAGCCCAGCAATTCATCTTGTGTTCCTAGGTTAAAACACCTCACCTCTCAGGGTTTCAGTGTGAAATGGTTAAAAAAAAAAAAAAAAAGGTAATAATGGTTGCTACCTGCCTTTTCCTTCAAGGCATGTTGGCAGGAAGAAACAATTTCAGTGTTGCATCAGTACCAGATCCTGACATCCGGAGAACCCTCAGATGAGTGAGCTTCTCTCCAGTCACCATGACGTGGGGGTTTAAGATGGAGTTTCCAGGCTCCACCTGCAGAGACATGTGTTCCGAAGGGCTCAGATGGAGCTCAGTAATCCACGTTGGTAAGTCCTCAGTGGCTCTGCAGTGGGCCTCTTCACCTATATCCTAGAGCATCCTAGAGGTGTGTGTGTTGAGAACCATTCAGCTGGTCACAATGGGAGAGCCCAGGATTACCCACAGGGCTCACAGTCACATGGCCAAGTCCTAGAGTGAGGAAATCTGCACAAGCAGACCATTGTTCCCAGTCTGTCAACTTGTGCCATTTTAGACATTTCTCTTCTTAATGATTTGAGATTTCTCACTGTAGCACAGGAGCTCGCGTCCAGGACATGGGGACACGGGGAGAAGGATAAGGCGCCCATGGTAAGCTCAGGAGAATCTGACTCTACACCAGTGAGCAGTGCCCACCTCTCTCCCAGAAGCATAAGAGGAGGAAGAGCAGGGAATCTGTGATAAGCACAAGTGGACCAGGCTCTGTTCTAAGGACCAACTCATCTAACCTTGACATGAATCCATGAGGTAGGTTCTAGTATTTATCCTTTTATTTTTTTAGATGGAGGAAAGAGGTCAAAGGAAGCTGTGTCACTTACCTAAGGTCACAAAGCTAGTAAGTGTCAAAGTCAGGATGGAAGCTGAGCACCTAAGATTGTGCTCTCGATGATGATGAGTACTGCTCTCCTCGAATACCATGGTCATTAACTCAGTTCCTACATTAGCATTCCTGAGGCACTGGTTCTGCCTCTTCTTTTTTTTTTTTTAATATTTATTTCTTTATTTTTCACAGACTGCATTTTAATTCACTGTACACAAATGGGGTACATCATTCTGTTTCTATGGTTGTGCACGATGTAGATTCATGCCGTTTGTGTAATCCTACACGTACATGAGGTAATGATGTCTGTCTCATCCACGATTCTGAGACTCAAGTGTGATCCCTAACGATGGCACACTGTACTCATTCTACACGTAAATACTTCTCCCTGGAAGCTTCCTAACAACCCTCCAGGACCTCCCACTCCACTCCTTCTCTGTATTCAGAGAGAAAAGCAAAAAACAAGTAAACAAAACCAAGTGTGGAGTTTCCACTGCTACGGGATCGTGCTTTCAGGTTCTTAAACCACCAGCATCTCCAATTCCACTAAGAAAGAGTCTACTGTTAAACTATTAGAGTTGATAGGACACGTTTCTGGTTTCTTCCTGAAACAGCCCCTACCTTAGCTGGTACTTGCGAAACTAACTCCCAAATTATTATTATTATTTTTTCACTTGAAATATTTGAGATAATTGAAGATTCATATACAGTTGTAAGAAATAATAGAGATCGCCTTTTCCTTTATCCAGTTTCCTCAATAGTAATATCTTATAAAATGATAGCACAGCATCCAGATCATGATCCAATCCAGAGATCTTATGCAGATTTCCCTAGCTTTATTTGTATTTACATGTATATATATGCTCAATTATATACAATTTCATCATGAGTAGCTGCCTTTCTCCAGCTCCAAAGTCAAGTTATGAAAGAGTTTCATCACTCTAAGAATCCCTTCAGTCATCTTTTATAACTACTTTCTCCTGTCCCACCATCTCCTCTATAACCCTTGAAAACTGCTAACCTGTCCTCTACTTCTAAAAGTTTGTCATTTTAAAAACATACACATGGAACCATACAGTATGAAATCTTTTGGGACTCTCTTTGTCATTCAGCCTAATTCCCTTGGGATTCATCAAAATTGTTCATTTATCAGTTTATTCCTTTTTCTTGCTGAGTAGTATGCCATGGCATGGATGTACCACAGTTTGTTTAACCATTTACCTGCTGAAGGACATCTGGGTTGTTTCAAGTTTTATAAATTATGAATAAATTATAAATATTCATAATTATAAGTTATTATGAATAGAGCTGATAGGAACAGTCATTTATAGCTTTTATTTTCATAGTAAAAATGCCCAAGAATACATAAAGGACAGGAAAAGAAAAACAAAAACAAACAAAAATGTAGGAACTAAGTTAATGACCATGGTATCCTAGGAGAGTAGTCGTAAAGGAAAGCATTCAGTCTCTCACCATGAAGTGAGTTTTAGTTTGCTTGTAGATGCTCCTTATCAAGATCAGGGAATTTCTCTCTACTTCTAATTTATTTTTTTAATACCTAGAAATTGTAGCACACTCTTGCCAAATGGTAAGGCTTTTGCAGAACATGTTGGGGACTCTCTAATAAAGCCATATCCACAGGTGCAATCATCAAGGAGGCCCTTTCCGTTTTACAAAAAGTAATTTTTCATAGTCACATTCTCAAATCAGGAGATGCCCATCTTTGCAGTTATTTATGAAATATCTTCTTCACAGAGACAAAGTCACATAAATGCAGCTGTCTCATACTAGACAAAGGCATCATAAACATACACTGGAAAAAAGATAACCTCTTCAACAAATGGTGTTGGGAAAACTGGAAACCCATATGTAACAAAATGAAATTAGACCCCTATCTCTCACCCTGCACAAAAATCAACTCAAAGGGGATCAAGGACTTAGGCACTAGACCAGAGACCCTGTGCCTTCTAGAAGATAAAGTGGGCCCAAATCTATATCATGTCAGCTTAGGAACTGACTTCCTCAAGAATCCTGAAGCACATGAAGTAAAATCAAGACTCAATAAATGGAATTGTTATGGTTTGGATGTGAGGTGAGCCCCAAAATTTCACGTGAGACAGTACAAGAAGGTTTGGAGGAGAAATGATTGGATTATAACCCAATCAGCAAGGTGGTCCTGATGGGATTAACTGAGTGGTAACTGGACGCAAGTGGGGTATTGCTAGGGGAAGCAGCTCATTGGGGGCATGGCTATGGGGTATATATTTTGTAACTGGAGAGCGGAGTCTCTCCCCCCCCCCGCTCTGCTTCCTGATCACCATGTGAGTTGCTTCCCTCTGCCATACTACTCCACCATGATGTACATCCTCACCTTGAGCCCCAAGGAATGAACCTGCCTTTCTGTGGTCTGAGACCTCTGAAACTGTGAGCCTCCAAATAAACTTTTCCTCCTCTACAATTGTTCTGGTCAGATCTTTTCATTACAGCCGCAACACAGCTGACTAAAAGAGAAATGGCATCAAACTAAAAAAGCTTCTTCACAGCAAAGGAAACAATCAAGAATGTGAACAGAGAGCCTACAGAATGGGAGAAAATTTTTACCACCTGCACCTCAGGATATGTAAAGAACTCAAAAAACTTAACACCAGAAAAACAAATAACCCAATCAATAAATGGGCTAAGGAACTGAACGAACTTCACAGAAGAAGAAATATGATTGGTCAACAAATACATGAAAAAATGTTCCATCTTACTAGCAATTAGAGAAATGCAAATTAAAACTACACTGAGATTTCATCTCATTCCAGTCAGAATAGCAATTATCAAGAATAAAAGTAACAATAAATGTTGGCAAGGATGTGGGGAAAAGGTACACTCATACAATACTGGTGGGACTGTAAATTGGTGAAACCATTCTGGAAAGCAGTCAGGAGATTCCTCAGAAAACTTGGAATGGAACCATCATTGACCCAGTTATCCCATACCCAAAGGACTTAAAATCATCACAATACAGTGACATGGCCACATCAATGTTTATAGCTCAGTTCACAAAAGATAAGCAATGGAACCAACCTAGGTCCCTTCAACAGATGAACAGATAAAGAAAATGTGGTACATCTATACAATGGAATATTACTCAACTATAAAGAAGAATGAAATTATGGCATTTGCCGCTAAATGGATGGAACTCTATCATGCTAAGTGAAATAAGACAATCTCAAAAAACCAAAGGCTGAATGTTCTCTCTGATATGCAGATGCTGACCCACAATAGGTCGGAGGGAAGGGGGGGTATACCAGATTGGACAAGGAGGAGTGGGGGGAAGTGAGTGGGGTGAGAAAGACAGTAGAATGAATCGGACATCACTTTCCTATGTTCATACATGAATATACAAGCTGTGTAACTCCACATCATGCACAACCACAAAAATGAGAAGTTATACTCCATGTATGTGTGTCAAAACACCTTCTACTGTCATGTATAACTAAAAAGAATGAAAAAAATTTTAAAAAGAAATACGTCTTCTTTGCTCTTCCAGACAAACAACTCTGGGGTATCTTTAAACCCACACTTAGCACCTATCATAGTGGTCATGCTGAGTAGGTAGCAACACCTGACAGGCAGTGTTTTACAACTCACTTGACTTTCACAGAAGCTCTGGGAAATAGGTATTATTAGCCCTGTTTCCAGAAGCTGAGGCTTGGGAAGCTAAGTGACTTTCTAAGCCCACTCAACTTGGAGAGAGAGAGAGCCAGGATTATTTAACCTCGAGTCGTTCCAGTAGAGGAGAGGTAAAGGGTGGAAACCTTGACTTGCTGGTCTCTAACACACGGCCAAAGTTTCTTCTGTTTTCTTTGCTTCAGCAACACTGTCTTTGGAAATCATTCCTTCCACCATTGCCAAGCTATTCCTTGTTCTCCCACCTTCTGAATCCTTCACAAGGATGCTGCAGCAATGAGGTCCCTACCAGAGCATCTGCTTCCCTCCCACCATCTTTCCATGATTCTGGTCAATGCTCTTAGTAAACTCAGTCAATCAAGATTCACTCTTCATGGCCTGTACCTAGGGCTTCACAAGGAAAATGGAAAACATTCGAAGATATTGACATCTTCAAGGAGTTTTTATTCCTATCCACCCTCTGCTGGTGAGCATAGTCAGCCCTCCAAGTCTGCAGATTCAGCCAACAGTGGATCAAACATATTCAGGGGAAAAGAATTAACTTCTATATTGAACATGTAATACTTTCTTTGTCATTTTCCCCTTAATAATACAGTGTGACAGCTATTTGCATTGTATTAAGTCTCATAAATAATCTAGAGATGATTTAAAGTATAGAGAAGGGTGTGTGTAGGTTATATGCAAATACCATTTTATATAAAGGACTTAAGCATCCATAGATTTTGGTACCTGCTGGGGACACTGGAGCCAATTCTATATGAATACACAGGGATGATCATAGAACTGTAAAAGTGATGGGTGACAAAGCAAGGGTGGAGAGCCAGTCTACATAAAATCCTGTAAGCTAACGGCATATACCAATAGTCCTTAGAGGGGCATTAGAATCTGCTCAAGTTGCTGCAAAGCCAAAGCCTGGGGTTGGCTCAGGTTTCTGGTGCCTGTCCTGTGACACTGTTCAAGAGGGTGCCCGGTTGCTATGGCAGCACACTTAGAAGTTATCCCATCTGTGGCTCCTACCTTTCACTCTTGATCTGGGTGTGATGGAGGAAGAAGGCAGCGGTGGGGGAGGGGGACAGGACCAGGGTTTCCCAAGTCCTTATTAACACTCCTTCTTGGGTTTGGCAGTGGGACTTTGGAAAGGACAGTTCGGTCATTTGGAATGTGATGAGGATATTCAGCAGAAAACTGTTGCCCATTATTATCTTTCTCTTGTCAGCTCTGGCCAAGACATGTCCTGCCCATTATCAGAAACACTGAGCCAGGGTCAGGGGGGAATCTCAGAAGCCAAAGCGCCATCCCGTTGTCTTTTTAGACATCAAAGAATGCTTCCCCCATTCTTACTGCCTCTCCTATCCTTCCTTGGTGACCCTGGTGACATATCCCTTGGTCCCCGTGCCTCTCCCACCCTCCTAACATCTCATCAGATAGGTTCAGGGTAAGTCAGTTGCAGGTGCACCTGTTGCGAGCAGGGGACGCTACCCTTGCCTCTCTGCGGCAGCCCTGTGTGTCACGGCAGAGTTAGAAATAATCTAAATGTCCATCAGTGATGGGTGAAATAAACAGTGGGACACTGGAGAACCACGACAATCATGCTGAGAATAATAGCTTCCCCTGAAAATGTCTTCAATGAAAAATGTCAGCAGAGAAAATGAAGGGTGTGAACGTTTATGCAGTATGACTTGTGTGAGACGTGTGTGTGTGTGTGTGTGTGTGTGTGTGTGTGTGTGTGTGTGTGTCTGTCTGTCTGTCTGTCTCAGGGAAAAGAATTTGTAATAGCTGGAATCAGAGCTCCCCTTAGGGAAGAAATTCTATTTTTCAAGAACACTGTTGAGTTGCTTCAGGTGGGTAAGGTGAAGCTTAGAGGTCAGTAGTGGCAAATAAGGTAGATGAGAAAAAGAGTTAAGGTTGCGGTGCCTATGGAAGGAGAGGAATTTGAGAGTGGGGAAACCTGAGAAGGAGAGAGGGGCTGGAGGAGGAAGAGTCAACAGCTTGGCAGGCCGCGGGAACCTGACGGAAAAGGTAAGTGCTTGAAAAGAAATCCCTGGTAGTCGGAGGGCAGCTGAGTTTCAGGAGTAAGCATTTCTACTATCCATATCCCTTAGCCTCCGGTGAAACCTGGAGTAACTCTGCAGCCCGGTGTGGTGGTGACCGTGGAATGTGAAAGGAAGTAGCAGCGAGAGGGAACAGAACTGTCCTCGGCTGACACTCAGGGACGGTGAGCCTGGGTGACCCCACGCCTGCCTTCTCCCCGTCTGTCACCTCGAGATCAAGACTGAATGTGAGGAGCCGCCATAGACGGATAACTTCTAAGTGTGCTGCCATAGCAACCATGCAGGCGCCTTCCTTGTTGAACAGTGTCACATGACAGGCGCCAGGGACCTGAACCAACCTCAGGCTTTGGCATCCCAGTAACCCTTCAAGGACTATCAATGGAGGCTTTTGGTTTACAGGATTTTAGATCCGTCATTTTAAAAGTTAACCGGTCACCATGGATATCCATATAGGACTGATTCCAGTGTCCCCAGTGGATACCCACATCTATGGATGTTCAAGTCCTTTATATCAAGTGGCATAGTATTTGCAGATAAGCTACATACATCCTTCTCCATGTTTTAAATTCTATGAGGGTTGAGGGGCAAAAAGGAGACCAGGAGACGGTCCCCAAAATGTCCCCAGCACATGGAAGACAAACCACTTCTTTCCTGAATAAACTGGAGAAAGGTAAATCTTGAAGTGGACTGACTGGTGCTTTCCATATAAAGGTTTACATATATACACACGTGAAAGACGGGGAGCAAATAAACCCAAATAGGTAAGAGGTGTCATCCTGGGGTAGTGGTTGACAAGTGATTTTTATTATTCATTTTCTATTTTCAGTGACTTCTCCAATGACAACATTCTGGCATTTTTGCTGCGCTCAGGATGTAACTAGGCATGCATGCTACCACTGAGCTGCATCCCCAGACCTAACTTAAAATGTTTTACTTTTCTAGTTGGAAATTACAAAAAACCTCATCAGGCCTAAAGATGGGGGAAGATGAGCTACGAAAAACAATTCTGCAGTTTGTGATCAGAAAGCACACTGCCTGTTCATAGGGCACTGCTTTGGGGATATCTGGGGTCATGAGAGGTCTGGGGCCATTTTAGTGGAGAAGCACCCATTTAGGGGCCCAAGGGACATTAACCACTAGTGGTCTCACTCCCAGGAGGCCTGACAAAGCCGGGACTTTCTGAGGGAGCTGGCACCAGTGAGGAGGCAGTGCAAGCACGAGGAGCCGGCTTCATGACCCCCCACCCCGGCTCTGCCTTCCTGGATTCCCCTTCCTTCCTGTGTGCTCGCTTGCTTCCTGGTTAAGCTCCCCTGCGGACCCAGCTGATCACAGCCTATATCCTCCCCATGAACCTTACGCTCTGCTGTCAGACTCCAAACAGATCTCACCTGTGAGAGACCCTGAAAGCCTTACCCTGTTGGTTCAGTTCAAAGGAAGGGACAGGGAAGATCCCGGGGCAGAGTATGGAAAGAGGCTGAGAACAGGCACAGGAACTGAGATGCGCACGATTGCAGGCTGGAGACAACTCTACCTGGAACCCAGCAGTTACTGAATGCTTTCTGGACTGACCTGAATCTGAAAAGATGGAGGGTGCACAGGCCCTGAGGGCAGGCCCCTGGTCCTGTTGGAGCTCACCTGCTCCTTCCCTCCACCTCCCTGGCTCTGAAGGAAACTACCACACCAAAAAGGCTTTTGGATCACACTTGGCACACCTTCCAAGTCACTTAAGGAGATGCAACTTCCCTGACCCCTCTTTCCTTCTCATTCGTTTGCTCACTTGCTCCCCAGGTTCCCCAGAGCCTCCCTTAGCTGTGTCCTTTCTTCTTTTCCTGCCATATATTTTTCTCTGTCTTCATACATATTAGAGCAGGAGTCAGATTTACTCAGGATCATCATTTATTGAGCATCCGTTATGGGCCAGGCACTGTGCTAGGCATATGAGCCTGTATCATTGGATTAACCACCAGCACAATCCTGGGGTGGGGACCTGCATCTCATGCAGTAATGGACACAGAAGCTCATAGAGGTTTTGACCTGTCCCGGTCAATGGAGGAATGAGTGGGGCAGCCAGAATTCAAATGCAGATCCTCTCACACTAAGTAAAGACCATTTCCCATTATGCCACATGGCCCTTGGGTTTCCTGGGGTCGACACGTGCTGCTCATCTTTTCCTCTGTGCTGTCTCTTCCTGCCTGTCCCCATTGGCACACGTGGGGATACAGCCCTTCCTGTATTACTATCAGAGAGGAGTCCACTCAAGTCTCCAGTGTGGTGTGGTCTCCGTGACCAGGGGGTGCAGGTCCGATAGAGAAGGAAGCTCAGTTCTGACTCAGTGTGCGCCGCATGCCCAGGATCACGTCCCCAAACCCTATGCCCAGGATCACGTCCCCAAACCCTATGCCCAGGATCACGTCCCCAAACCCTCAGATCTGGCCCGGACTCCCAGCCTTGGGCTAAGGATGGCCGCTCTCTGAGATGCTATCACGCTGGCACCTGTTCCCCAAAATGCTTGCCCTCATTTGTCCAGTTCTCAAAAGCTTATTTTTCTTTCCTTGCCACCGGGACTTCCTGGCCTAATGTAGCCAGTATTGCCAGGATTCTGATGCTGAATGACTACTTGGTCAAAGTCTGAATTTTTTAATCATGTGGAAAGATATAACAGCAATAGGTAATATTTGGGGTCACTGATTTAGATTCCAGGGCTCAGATAACAATTTATATTGAGTGAAGCCCCTTTATGTTGTTTTCTCAGAAACCTAAAGTTCAATCCTAGTATCATTGAAGGTTGTGAGGTCCTGGTTTTAGTTTATGCCCCAGATTTGCAAGGGTTGGGCTGGAGATCTCGGTTGATGTCTTTTAATTGTTGTTTGTCACCACACAAGCAAAACTGGAAGATTCTCTCCCTGAATCTGACTGTTTCCTGAGAGACAGGTCAAAGTAGGGAGAAAGGTTAGAAGCCCTTTGAAATCCTGGATGGTTCAACGCTTCTGAAAGGGGACTTGGAGATCATGTGATTCAACTCCCAGTGTTTACCCATGGGGAAAAGGAAGCTCAGGGAGGTGTGACTTGCTGAGTTACAGGGCAGGTTAGCAGCAGAACTTGGACTCCTGACTCTGGCCTCCACTCTGTGTTTTGAGATGAACAGGGGGTTTAGGTTTGGGCTGTGGAGAGCCATGGCGAGTGTCCAGTAAAGATCAGTGCATAAGTGAGCTTCTTTCTGGGTGACTTGGCTGCTCCTTCTGAGCTACCTATAGGCAGGATCTCCTAGATGCAGGGGCTGGTGCAAGGGATGGACACTCATACCATTTTTTCCCAAACACTGGAGATACATCGTAAAGTCCAGGACCAGTTTATAGCACAGGCTCTGACCTAACTCTCTATCCTGCCTCACCAGTAGATTCAAAGTGTTGCTAATATGCAGTGGAATCCCAGAGGGGGCATCCCCTGCTCTGTGGGGTACCATGCTCCTAGGATCTAGCTCTGTATGTGGCTTGGGGTGGTGGGCACTGCAGAAAAGGATGTGAGTCCTATTATCGGTCCTGGGATAACTTTGACGTATTTGTTGTTACTGTCTGACAAGGATAGTCAAGACTTAGGTAAGACTCAGAATAGCAGTCAAAATTGCTTTTATTAGTTAGATTGTCTTCAAGTAAATAAAAAGAAAGAAAAACCACTCATAATTTCTCTACATAGACAACCCAGGTCATCATTTCTCTTTAAAAAATTGAAGTCATGTGGCATATAGTGAGAAAAGTCAAACATGACAGAAAGATTTAAAATAAAAAGCAGTTCTTTGTTCAGTTTCTTTTTTCAAAGGCAACCTATTAACTGCTTCCCTGGTATGATTCAGATAATCTTCTTTAATGTAAATATGGGTCATAGCATGTAAATTTATTTTCTTTTTAAATTTTATGTAAAGGAAGTCATGTCAAACACTGTTCTGCACTCTGCCTTTTTATGTTCTATTAGGTTTTAGAGACTGGTCTCTATAAGCACACCTAGAATTACATTCTATGTAATGCTGTAATGGTCACATAGTTCAGCAAAGAATAATATGGGGGATTTATCTTTTAAGAGCTGTAAAGGACCTTGGAGATCTTGGAATCCAACCCTGGGCTTTTATAAATCAGAAAAGCATGCACGGCCCAAGAGGTAAAATTCCTAGACCAGAGACGCATAGCAAGTCGAAGACAGAACTTGTAGTCCAGGTCCCTTTATACTAAGCCAGGCTTCTGCTGTGTTTTTTTTTCTTTTTTCTTTTTTTTTTTTTTAATTATGTTATTGTGTTTTTATACCTTTATTTTATTTGTTTATATTTATGTGGTGCTGAGGATCGAACCCAGTGCCTCACACATGCTAGGCAAGTGCTCTACCACTGAGCCACAGCACCAGTCCCTTCTGCTGTGTTCTTAAAGAAGGGGATGTTTGGGCTGGGGGTAGAGCTCAGTTGGTAGAGTGCCTGCCTGGCATGCACAAGGCCCTGGGTTCAATCCCCAGCACCAGAGAGAGAAAGAGAGGGAGAGAGAGAGAGAGAAAGAGAGAGAATGTTTGAAGAAAATGGGGGAAATTTCAACCTTCAAAGAACAACTCCCTTGCATTTCCTCAGTGGTGCCTTGGTTAATGGCTAAAATGAACACCTACTCGTCATACTGCCACTTAGATTTCTCAAGTCTTCCCAACTGGAATCCACACACTCTGGAGCAAGGCAGGAAGGGAAGAGGGAAAGGTGTGGCTGGGGCTTCTGCAATTTCTATGCCCATTAAATGTTCTGATTCATGGCTCCTCATTCTTCTTTATTCACACAAATTCAGGTGACCTTTTTAATGACAGCGGAGAACCTAGGGACACTATGCCCTGTTTTCAGAATGCAGGACACTTAACCACCCAGGATGGCCATGGAATGGGAATCCTAATCCCACAAGGCACAAGCACAGTAAAGGAATGTTTAATCTCCAGAAGAAATGATGGGCAAGGAAGCTGTCCTCAAAATGTCAAGGCTTGTCCTCGTAACAGTGATACATCCTTGCAACAGATGTATTCCGTGTTGCTTCTGAGGGAGAATATGGATCAAGAGAAATTTCAAGGAGAAAAATCTTAGTACCTAAGAAAGGAGCTGTGAGGTAAATGGCTAAAATTGCAGGCTCTGGAATTACAGACCCAGCAGGTAAGAAATCCCAGTTTGTCACATGGTACTACATGACCATGGGCAAATGATTGAACTGTTCCAAGGTTGAGCTTTCTCTCTTACAAAGATCTATGGATCAAATGAAATTTGAAATTATAAATATGTAAGCTCATTGAAGACAGGGGCCTTGCCCATCATTTTCATTTCTCTCTGTCCAGTCCCCAAGCTCAGGACCTAGCACATGGTAGGTGCTCAATAAATACTAATGGATTTATTGGCTCCTTAACAGGAGATAGGCATTTTCATTCATTTCGAACACATTAGTGGAATATCTATAATGTGCCAAGGTCGTTATGGTAGTCTTTTCTGTCATCACTATTACTTTTATTATTCTTATGGCTATTGTTTTAGAAATGATGGTTGTCAAATGTTCACGTTAGGTGGTGGTGAGTACCCCTATTACTGGAAATGCCTAGCTCTTGCTGGATGACAAGCTGGCAATGTTGACAAGGAAATCATGCACCTGTGTAAGGTTTGGGATTATATCCAAATCTGCCATCAGAATTTTCACTTTAATAATTTGAGCTACTAGTTAACACCACATTGCACTTTTGTTCTTTCCACGAAGAAAAGACGTGGAAGAGAAACAGTGGTGTTACAGTTTCCTCTGTGTAAGCCCTATGTGAAATCGGGATGCTCTTTTTAAAGTCCTTTAGACAGACAGGTGAAGGGGAGGTCCATTTGGATCTATTTCAACGTGGGACTTTTCTAGATCAAGTCAGCCCTTCTTGGCACTTAACCTCCTGCTCCCTTACAACAACAACTGAGGAACTGTTGGTTGGGGGTCCTACTGGACATGGTCTCATTTTGATGCTGACATGAAACGGTATATGTGAACAAGAGACAGGTAGTGAACTTTACACTGGTAAGGGTGCAATATCAAGGTAGTGCAAGTTCATTAGAAAGGCTCAACTGCTTTAATCTTCTGTAGTATTTTTTTTGGTCTTTTAATGTCTGATCCCATTGTTTGTGCTAGCACTTGTGTTGCTGCTCAGTGGTTGGGACTGATCCATCCTAATCACTTGGGTGAAAATGGAAAATTCTGTTCCAAACATGGACATCTGACATACCAAACGGAATTGGGAATTCTCTGGTAGTTTGTTCAAAATGCTTTGTTTTCACCTTAGCTCTTTGGAGTAAGTACAGACTGGTGGTGAGAGAGTACAGCTGGATGGAGAGAACTTGTATCTGGAGATCACTCAAAACCTGAGAAGCTCTAGGTGCAAATTTAGGCTTTTCCATAACTTGGTCATTCTCTCTGTCTACATTGCAGCCAAGTCTTTTTATTTTGGATGGGGTGCTCCTGGATATTTTGGCTGTAGGGAGTCTAATTCTGAGATGTCCTACAGAGTTTCTGGCTAAAAGCCACTTAATATGTTGCCATTGGAGGTGGACTAAGATGATTCAGAAACTCAGCCAAAGTTTAAACTCAAAATACTCTTCCCAGTACCTTCCCAGTAAGCATTCTCCAAGTTTTGAGTTCACATCCTTCCTGGAAGATGGTCTTTGAAGCTACATTTACAGGGTCCTTAAGATTTATTGGCCAAGGTACTATCCAAGAAACTGTCCTGGATCAACAATGCTTGGCCAAACTCTCTCTTCCAAGTGGCAGGATCCTGGATGAGCATCTAAGTAAGAGCACCACCCCCCTTTCTTTTTTTTTGCACTTCCTTTGACCAATCTTGACCCCAGAAACTCATTTTCCAGCTACAAGGCTACTGCTTGCCTTTAGCTCTGACTTTCTTTTCAATACTGAGTTTTTGCATTTGTAATTCATCTATCTCCATGCTTGGTTCTCTGGTTCTATACCAGTTTCTGTTGAGTACCCTTTGTTTTTAGGAATCTGCCTCAGAACCTGTATCTCATTTTGTCTACCTCAGATGTAGACATTTATTCATTTTTTGGTGTCCCACTAAAGGGCTGGCTTCACGAGTAGGCCACAGATGTGGCTGCAGAGGGTCTCATACTCGGAAGGGCTCTCTACTGTTTGATGTACTTCTGTTGCCTTCTTGAAGTTGTTAGTAATTTTATCACTGAACTTGTGTTTTGAGTGTGAAATGTGATGGGATGGTGAAACATGGGCATGAGCAGAGGCAACAGGTGTGAATGTAGCCCCATTCAGTATGCATTTACAACGCCCCCTGAACACAGAATTCCAGTAGACTCATGATGCATGAGAGTTCAAGACTCGGTGGAAGTTCAAGATAAAGGTATTCTATCTACAGCTAAGTAAGTGGACATGCTGACAGTCGCAGGAGGGCACACTCTTCCTTTAAATCAGAAATTCCTTCAAATGCAGAAAGAAAATGCAGTGTCCTAAGAAACACAACCCCCGCAAGATCCCCATCACATCTTTCCTTATTTGTGTTACTTTTCCACACTAGTTCATCACTTGTGACAAAAGGAAAGGGTATGATAACCTATAGCTCCTTTACCTTTCCTTGCTCATCAGAAAGCCCGGCAGAAAGCGTGCATATAAAATATGCCCACAAAGTAGGCATACAGAGAAGACAGATTTTAAGAGTTCATTTGGTGCAGCATTTTCACTATCCTAGTAAGAATAAATTACTTACACGTGTATGAGCTACAAAATATGAATTGTGTAATTGTTATGATTCCACATACAAGTGTTCTGATATTTTCATTTGAAACTCGTGTGCACAAAATGCAGATGAATAGTAAAATTCATGCCAATAATTTAACATTTTAATTGTCTTTACTTGTAGGGATGCTAAAGAGCAAATAAAAAAATAGATGAGAGAGAGAGAAACCATGAAAGAAAGGAAAGAGAAGTTTTATCTTTTAGGACTTTTAATGACATGGTTTCCCTGACTATTGAACAAAGAGTCTCAGGTTTTCATTTTGCACTGGGCCCTGCAAATTATATGACTTGCCCTAATGCTAGGGCCAATGGCTTCAAGCTCTGTCCATGAAGCTTTTTTCAGAAGGCACCATCCCAGGCCTTTTCAGACAGAGGATTTCTTTCAAGGCCCTGTCATACCCGCGTCTTGGGGTTTCAGTTGAGACCAAGGGGTATTTTCTACCCCTTTGGTAAAATAAACAAGAAAAGAAAAATCTCTCAGACATAGCTCTAAATAGATAGAAAAAAGGGTAAAACAAAGAGGCAGGGGCTTATTCAAGGTCACAAGGCATGCCAGGGATAGAAGCACAAGTCCCAGCCTTTGGTTTCAGTGTCATGCTCCGTTGGCATCCATCTCTACTGCTGGCATTTGAGTCTTGAATACCACTGGAGGACACCAACAAAGTCATTATGCATTGTATCCCTTTGATCAGACCTCAGATGGGGCCACCACAGGAACAGATGTGCAGCAAAAGGCTCTGCCCTTCAAGGGGTTCCAAGGCCCAGAGGAGTCCTCTTTCTTGTTCAAGGTCAACAAGAGTCATTCAATAGGCCAATACATGCTTCCTCTGTGGCCTTGGTAAGCACAGATTCCTAAGTCTCTCCAGACAGTTCAGAATATCTTCTCTAATAATCATCAGAACCATATGAAAATCTCAGGGAACAGAATGGTTCCCATCTCTTTTCTTGAAGTTCTTAAAAATAAGACATGCAAAATCACATCTAAGGGTCTTGCACAACTAGCCGGATTCCTCCCCACCAAAAACAAATCCAAGTTAGAGCAGATCATGACCTGGGGCCTTTTGAAAACTGCTTGCAGTTTCATGCAGGCCACTCAGGCCAACCAGATGGGTTTCTAGGCTAACATCTCCTAGTACATTCTAGCTGCCCCCTTGCCATTCCTTCGGAGGTTTCAGGTAGAGTACAGGGGCTCACTGAAGCTAAGTTTCCTCCAGAAACCTCACGCTACCTCTTGTTGGAGCACAGATGCCGTTAGCAACACAGCCTAATTCTTCAGGTACTTCTGAGTTAGTTCAAGTTCCTTCCAAACCCTAAGCCTCTCCCTCTATCCATGGCTCTGTGTGGAAGGAGGACAGAGCCTTCAATGTGCTCCCACCTGACATCACAGCCCTGATGGAAGGGTCAGATGCCTTTCTGCCAAAATGAGCCTGCAGTTGCTGGTCCCCTTCTTTTTAGCAGGCACACAGGGGAAAAGATATCTCATGGGCCAGGCTGCACTGTTCCGCCTCTAGCAACAGTGATCATCTTTCCTTCCTTTCTCTCCAATAATAACTGTAAACACGTTTAAAATTTTTAGGTTGTCATCTAAAACTATGAAAATATTTTAATGAGATGTAAAAATGCTTCTAACATAATTTAAGTGGGATTAAAAGCAGGACACATGATTGTGCATACAGGAGGTTCTCAGTTTTGTAAACAACTTACATTTATGTGCAGAAAAAAAAAAAAAAACAGGAAGGAAATATACCACAGTGGATTTCTCTAGGTGGTGAGATTAGAAGTAATTTTGTATTTACTTCTTTAAACTTTTTGGTATTTTCTAAAGGGAAACATATTGTAAATTACTTCCATAATCCCACAGGAAGGATACTTTGCTATTAGCTGGGGGTTTCTGAGATAGTGGTAACCAATTTTATGCATCGCCCCAAGGAAAACAACACCATGCTTCTATTCTACCCAAAGTTGCTTCTCTGCAGAATCTTCCTCCCAGTTGCTGAATTTCCTACACAGGACACAGATATTGGCTCTATATCAGATGACGAGATTGCTCATCTTTTAATCACTCAAAAAATTAACTCAAAAAGTGATTCTTTGTGAGACATGACAACATTTGGAAGTATGTAGCCCAAACAGAGCCTTGAAATCAAGGTACTGCAGTTCTTTCTCTGGTCACCAGGGCTAAGAGCTACCAAAGAAATTTTGAAGTAAAGGGCTCAGCAGACCACCTGAGGCTGGGCTCATGGAAGACAGGGGCCCAGAGAATACTGACATTGTGTACCAGTCTATGATGACCAGAGGATTGCCTTTGGAGTGGAATGATTCTGGAGTCTCAGGGTTTTCTAGGCAAACCTGATGATCATGTATTTCTTTTTAGATTACAAAGATTTAAAAAGCCCATGTGTATAGGGTATCTAGTAGTGCATACAATAAATTATTAATATTAATAAGTGGTGGGCATTGAAGAAGACTTTTGGGCACTGGCAAAAGCAGCAGATGGGGAAATCTGCTACTACTGCTTTCCATTCTCTCACCACGGAAGTTTTCCAAAGTGCGTGGGGGTGGGGATGGAAGTGGAGGAGCTGTCCAGATATCAGTCCCGCCCTGCTAGGCTGGCCTGACCAAGGACACATCTTTGGTTTCACCATAGAAATGTAACCACTGGCTGGTAACCAAAAATAAGGGGTGAGAGATGGTTCTGCAATATTCTGGATAACACTGAATATAAAGGTCCATTACTACTTTGAAATCACTGCATTAGTGATCCAGAGCACCTCTCCTTTACCCACAGCTGCTCTGCGCTTTAACTATTCATCAGGCAGCAGCCAATATGCGAGAGACTTATGGGAAATAAAAGGAGTCAAGCTGTATCTTGTAATGGATTGAAAAATTCCATCTTTGCTATACTACTCCTTTGATGCTATTAGTAGGAGTATGCTATCAGTACCACCATTTCTACAAGTTGCTACTATTACTATTGCTATTAATCCCTTAAATTTGTAAACTACAAAGTGCTTCCTTGGACTGGGTTTTACCTGATTAAAGATGATACTACACATGACATTATGGGAAGGCAGAGGTAGATGAGTACTAGAAACTGCAAAGGGAACACAGCAGATCTGCACTTGGGAACAGAGCAGACTTAGCAGTTGTTTATTTTCATCTCCCATGTGCCTGCCCCCAGACACATCCACCATTCCAGCCACATCCAGTCATATTACAGCTCTGCTACCCTATTCTAACAGTTGCTAGATAGTTTAGGCAACTTTAAGGGACAGGAACTAGGAGAAATGGACTTTTATTTAGTCAGAGAAGCTTGACCATGACAAAATCCTACCAAAGGGGTAGGAGAAGAGAGAGTAATTCATATATAAAGCTGTTGCCACTTCCAACAACTCTCACCTTATCACAGAAGGCCTTGGGAAGACCCAGGGTCTTCGTTTTTCTGGTTTGTTTTTTGGATTTGTTTTACAGACTTAAAATTTTCTATGCCTAAATTAATTTTTTTTAATGCCTGACTTTGACCTCATCCCCAAAGTGAACTCTGGATGTACATCTATTCTTAGCCCAAAGGAGAGCAAGAATGCAGCAGAGTTTAAGACCAACCATGAACTAGGTTTCCTTTGAGACTTCTATCTTCACCTGGCAACCGGGAGCTCCAGCAGAGCTCAGAAAGAAGAAAGTGGCATTTTGGAATCCATTTTGCTCAAGATTGGAAAGGCATCCTGTCAAACTCCCCTTTGCTGCTGGGGTCAAAGAACTTGGAGAAGGACCTTCTCCAGAGGGATGCGGTTAGTTGGGGATGGAGGGTGAGGGCCAACTTTGGAGCCAGTGATACCTGAGGAGAGTGGACAGATGCGTGGGCCACCCTTAGTACCCACTCAAAAGAAAACGCTGGGCTAGCAGTGGCTGCAGGGGCCCCACCTAGGGCGCTGCTTCTGCATTTTGGACCCAAGTCCACTGGTAAGCAGTAGCAGCCGTCGCCAGCCAGCGGAGTCGCCTTCTGTCCGTCCAGCCATTTAAATGCGAGATGAACGATGTATGCAAAGAAAAGGACGCGAGATGTCTAAGGCCTTTGGGAGGCATCATCTTGAAAGTCACACTTTTTCCCAAGCGCCTCCCTCCCAGGTTCCTTCCTTCCCAGAGCGGCACGGTCACAGCCCGGAGGCTGCACCGCCGGTGCGCCGCAGCGGTCCGGACGCCCGAGAGGCTGGGTCGGGGGCCCGGGCCTCAGACCCCGCGGGCGGCCGGAGGAGGGGCCGGGGGCGCGGCGCGGCTCACCTGCCAGGCTGTTGTAGCAGTCGATCTCGATGGCTTCCACCGTCTTGCTCTGCTCCTCCGTGAGGCGGCCGGGCTTGGGGGCCCCGGCTGGGGAGGCTGCGCGCGAGTCCCGCTCCCGTTCCCCGGGGGGCGGCAGCAGCCCCTTCAGCTCCAGCAACGCCCGGTGGTATTTGCCGATGGCTTCGCGGAATTTCTTGTCCTTGTAGCACTGCGCCCCTTGGCTCTTGAACTCGTGCGCGCGCCTGATGAGCTCGGCGGGCTCGGCCGCCGCCCCAGCCTGGCCCCGCGCGGGGGCTCCTCCGCTGCCTCCCGGGACGCACAGTGGCGGTGGCGGCCGCTGCCCCTCGCCGGCCGCGGGCGGGCTCGGGTTCCCCTTGGCCCCGGCCGCCGAGCCCTTCCTCTCCATTCGGCCGCCGCCCGAGCGCGCCGCGATCCGCCCGCCGCCGCGCCCTCCCGGGTTTAAAAGCGGCGGGCGCTGGCCCCGCGCCTCTCGGGCTCCTCAGCGGCCGTGACAGCCCGCGGCGGTCGGTCGCCCCGCACTCCCATTCTCCTCGTCAGCTGCCGAGGCTGCTCCTCCTCCCCTCGGCGGCTTCCCTCCTTCCTCCCTCCCCCACGCGCGCAGCCCGCCCTCTTCCCCGCCCTCCTCCCCTCCGCAACCTGCCGGCGGCGGCGACCCGGCCCGCGCGCGCTCCGGGGTAATCGGTTTGGGGGACCCGCGGGCTTGATGGGGTGGCGGCGATTGCCACTGACCCGGAAGAAGCTTGGCTTGCTCCAAGGAGGGGAGAATTGGTGACAAAGACGGCCTCGCTCTTTCCCATTCAACCCATCGGAGGCGCGCCCAGTCAGAAAGAGGAATGGGGGAAGGGTGGTGTGTGTGTGTGTGTGTGTGTGTGTGTGTGTGTGTGTGAGGGCAGCGACGAGATGCATGCGGGCTCACCCTCCAGAGATTCCTTAAAAACCGAAAAGATGCAGCGGTGAGCCCAACACACAACCACAGCTTCTTGGTGTTTTTGCAGTAAGGCATGAATATCTGAAGGGGGCAGGGCCTCGTTTTTTGTGGATCCAGGTTGTCGCCGAGGTGTGTCTCGGGGCGGCCCGAACACGGTGTGCACGTCAGCGTGTGGGGCGTTGTACTCCAGGAGGCTGTAGGCTTACGCTCTGTGAGTGCGCAGCTGTGCAGAATGAATCACAGACCACATAGATGGAAACACCTGTTACTGTTGGTCATCGGGCTTGGCGGGTTTGCCGTTCCAGTTTCCATTACTAGACAGTTCCGTGCCCCTCCTTGGGAGGCTCACTTCCTTCCTTCCTTCTTTTAGTCATCCTCAAGGGTCAGCTGTCTGCTGGGGATTGGGAGAGGCAGACGGAGATGGGCAGGTTACTCCCCTGCCCTCAAGAAACTCCCTGTCTACTAGGGAACATACACCACCCACCAGTAGTCACTGCTCCAGTTGGAGTTTGAAAAGTGTCACTGGGAAGGAATAGACAGTGCTGGGTGCAGCCCTCTGAGGAGGAGTGGGGGAGGTGCTTTTTGAGTAGTGGTGGATCTGGAGGCGTTGAAAGCTGGGTAGGATTTGGACATAAAATAGAAGAGAGTGACATATCAACCAGAGTGAGGAAATCCCATACGAATCATGAGGTTTGAAATCTCAGGTGTATTTAGGACACAGTGGTTTGATTTTGTGGCCTAAGTAATGGGAAATGATTCTGATGAATTATGGAAACTTTAATTTAATTTTTAATCGAGCTATTTTGCAGTACTGGGGATTGAACCTAGGGTCTCACTCAGGCTAGGCAAAGCACTCTATCGCTGAGCTACTATCCCCATCCCTTATGGAGGCTTTTGGATGAGGAGTTTGGATTTGATTTTGTAGGGAGTGAAGAAGGCAGCTATATTTTAAGTGCCCTTCCTTCCTTCAGGATGCCAGCTCAGGGGTGGAGTGTTAATTAACACACATGAGGCCCTGGGTTCCATCTCCAGTAACGCACGCGCGCACAACACACACACACACACACGGACTTTCTTAAACATTGACAATTGCTTATAAGGAAAAAAAATTAGAACAAATTTTTAAATATAAAGAGTTAAGAGCATAGATTCTGGGGCCAGATTGCTTGAATTTAAATCCCAGATACACTGCTTACTAGCAGTGTGGTCTTAGACAAGTCTCTGTGACTTGCTGTTCAAAATAGTGATGATGATAGCACAATTTCACAAGGTCATTATGAGGACTAAATTAATAATTATAGATGAACTGCTTAATCCAGTGCCTGACACAAATTAAGCACTCTATATGTGGTATCCATAATAGTAAAATCTGATTAGATATAAAAAAATTGACTACATATAATATGGACAGACATACAATGGACTATTATACAGTCATTAAAATGAGACTTCAAGGGCTGGGGTGTAGCTCAGTGGTAGAACTACCCCTTGCTTAGCAAGCATGGGTCCCGAGTTCAATCTCCAGTACCAAACAACAACAACAACAGCAACAAAAAATATTTACAGGGATATTCAATCACATCTAGTATAAAGTTTTAAAAGACAGGAACAAATTATATGTATTGTCCCATACCACTGATGTTTGTTATTAGAACACTTTGTAGAAATACAGGTACATAATAAACAATTGGTAGGAATCATATCAAAGTATTAATAAAGAATACATCTATGTGACAACGTAGAGGTTGGAGTGCTTTTTCTCTTATTTTTTCAAAACTTGTAGAGCAGTGCAGCATCTCACACTTTAATAGGTATGTGAATCACTTGGTATTCTTGTTAAAATGCACCTTCTAGGTCAATAGGTTGAGGATTTTGTAGATTCTGCATTTCCAACAGGCTTCTGATTGATGTTGACACCACTCACCCAAGGCCTACACTTCGAGTAGCAAGATTTTAGAGCAGTGCATCTGACCCATCAGAGGGCTTATGGAAGTCCTAGTTGCTGTACCCAACTCCTAGAGTTTCTGATGCAGTCGGTTTGGAGAGAGACCCTAGAATTCACATTTCTAACAGTTTTCCCAGGTGACGCTAATGCTGCAGATCTGGGAAACACACTGTGACAACCAAGAAAGTCTTGAAACCTATTACCAGTTTGCTTTTTTGAAAGGTGGTACTAACTTGTGCTTCTGCTAGTAGTGTACAGGTTCACAGCATTGTTACCAATATAAAGGGTGAACCTGTTAAAAATATTTTCTAATTTGATTAATAAAAATATATATCTCAAAAATGTTTATCAGATTAACTGGAATATCTGTACAGGTGAATATTTTTCACAATTGTAGTTGCTGTTTTTAAAGAACTGAGGGCTTTTAGTTGGACACACTCTTAATGCACTAAAGCATACTTTACATTTTCTGAGTACCTTACTTTTCTGAGTGCTTTAACATCTTTAATCCCACTTGATCCTCACATTAGCCCCAGAGAGGGTAAATGATTCTCTACTCACAGAGCCAATCTGTGGTGCTTTCTGACAAATGAGACACTCATTTAGTTTAGTGGTTAAGAGGCTTTGGACTCAGACAGATGCGAGCTGGAATTCTAGCTTTGCTATTTCCTGGGCAAGTTATTCAACTTTAGACAACCTCAAAATTTTCCACTTTTTAAGTAGAGGATGCTTCTTACCTATAGGGTTGTTGCCAAGCACCTTGTGAGTGTTCAACAGGTGGTAACTTTGTTGCTGGTTAAATTCTGTCATCTTTGGATCCCAAAATAATGCTGTGACAGACTCCAGTTAATCCATAAAGGTTTGCCAACCCCTGGCCCTTTTGACTTTTAAGTAGTCTATCAAGTTGAGCAGAGAGAAGAAACTGGGGGCTGGGTGCTCTGAATCTTCACCATTACCAGTGTGCAAAGTTACTCAGGTAGAAAGGGACACAGAAGACAGATGTTGGGTGAGCATCCAGGCCTGGGATTTGGTACTGTTGGAAATAAGACATGAGTCGGGTTACTATGACCGGGTGGTCACCATCATTAAAGGTGAGAAGTATCAATGTGCCACAACAGATTCCCCCACCCCCGCCCCACGTCCTGGCTCAGTGGTACAGTACCTCATTCTGAGAGTTTTACTTTGAGGGACAGGGCTGCAAGAGACAGGTAGTCCACGTGGTACCACACTATGTACAAAGCAGATGCAACACCAGCGCTTAGTACTAGCTCAGATGAAGGAGAACACGAATGGAAAGGGGAGGGAAATATTATGGGCGGGAGGATGGAGTGAGAGGAGAGTTACTATGCCCATCTGTCCTACTCGGCAGAGCCGTGTGTGCGTCTGACAATGTTTTATTTGCTTGTTTTTAGTACACTTCTGTCTCTGAGCCACTCACGGGTAAGTGTGTTGTAGCTCTTCAGAAATGATCTCTTCCCTTCAAATGGAAGTAAATAAGCGCCAATGAGAATTTCCCAAACCTTCTTTCATTATCTATTGACCATATGTACAGCACTGTTTTAGGACCTGATCAAAGATCCAAATGACAGCAAACTTGAGCATGTGTCTAAGAGTCAGAAACTCAGTGCTTCTCAGACTTCAACATATGTATGAATTGCCTTGAGACCTCACTTAAAAAGGCAGTTCTCTAATTCCATCAGTGTAGGCTCCAGCCCACGACTCTGCCTTTCTAACAAGCTACCAGGCAATGCAGGTACTGTGGGTCCATGGCCCTTGTTAGGAGGAGCTGGTGTTGGAGGAAAGGAAAGTCTGTGTCTCCCATTCTCTTCAAGTCTTTACCTTTTCCCCCAGAGGAATTTTCAGCAGATTGGTCAAATTCCAGGAAATAAATTGGTCCAACTTAACAAGAGCAGTAATTCAGCTTTCTCTTCTACTTCATGTCGCAGGAACAGGTAAGCTGAGTCGGGGCCTCCTCTTAGAATGTGGCCTCTTGTTTTCTCTTCCCTAAACACATAGCCTAGCATGCTTTATTGCTTTCATTTCTTTATTTTATCTTTTTCTTATCTCTTTCTTTCTCGCCCCTGCCCACCATACTGGGAATTGAACCGAAGGGCACTCTGCCACTAAGCTATATCCCAACCCTTTTTCTTTTTCTTTTTAATTGTTTTGTAGTTGTAGATGGACAGCATGGCTTTATTTTATTTGCTCATTTTTGAATGCAGTGCTTAGGATGGAACCCAGTGCCTCACACATACTAGGCAAGCACTCTGCCACTGGGCCCCAGTCCCATCCCCTTTATTTTTCATTTTGAGACAGGGTCTTACTAATTTGTTCAGGCTGGCCTCAAATTTGCATTCCTCCTGTCTTAGCCTCTGCAGCGGCTAGGATTACAGGTGTGCATCACCATGCTTGACTGTATTTCTTGTCTAATGTGGCAGGATCAGGGTGAGATGATTCTGGTGTGTCATAGGGAGAGAAAGACCCTTGGAGACCTTTGCTTCCTAGACCCCTGCACTCTCAATAAATTGGGCATTTATTCAGATGAACATAAAATAGTGTTTTGATTTCTCATCTCAGTGAGTCTTGAATGTGCTGCTTCCTCATGAACCTCACAGACGTTAAAGAGGATTGAGTCCCAGCAGGTGTCTAGTGTTCATTTGGGTCCAAGGTCCTCAAAACCTCTCCCTTCATTCCTAACAGGTAACCCCTGACTCATGGCAGTGCATCCCAAGGTGGTCACACAACTCCTGGTAGCTTCTCACTGCTGAGCTATGTGGGTGGGTGTCTTAGAGAAGACCACGTGGGACAATTTTGAAGGAAAGAGCTGTGTGGTAAGTGACAGAAGGCACGATGTTCCTGCTGGACTTAGGGGTTTAAAGCACTGTATCTGTCCTGGCTCTTGATCTCATTTCTGTTTCTTGGAGTCTCTGACTCTCACACTGCCCACTGATCTTAGGAGATGAAGGTCCCCTTTCTTTCCCAATTCACTCTGGAGCTTGCGTACCTCCTAAACGGATGGCTGATGCTACTTTGTCTCTTCCTTCAGCTCAGCTTCTTGAGCATACACGAAACATGTATTTGAATTTCTTTGATACGATCTAAGCTTTTCAGGCTATGGTCACATGCCAACCAAATCAAAGCTATCTTGGGGATGTTTTTCGAATGGCACTGAACTTCATGATTTACGTGAGAAAATTATAGCACTCCCATCATCCATTTTTATTCATATTTAATCTTCAAATAGCCCTCTACAGTGGAAGATTTAAAACTATTTCATGGTACATAGATGTATCATGAATATGAGCCTCATATTTTAATCCATCCCATCTCCCCCCATCACCCCAACAACAAATCTCTATAATTACAGAGCCCCTCCAGCCTGGCCTTATTTAGAAAATAAGGTCTCTTTGTTTCTCCCTACTCAATCTTACCACTCCAGGCCCCTCATCTCCAATGTCAATTGTACTCCCCTTTGGGGGCTAGTTATTTGGACCTGCTAGCATCCCTTCCTTGGGGGTCACTTCGTTCCCCTCTTCCATGGGGGCTGGAATTGTCTGCCCACTCCCTGCACCCTTGCCATTTCCTACTCACTAGACGTATTCCAGGCTCAGACCCATCCTGTTCCTCCATCTTCCTGTGCCATTACGATTGGTTCAGGGAGGGGCAGGCAAATCAACTAGAAACAGACTAGAAACAGTTGTCCCTGAGATTTATACACAGATATTGAGAGAAAGTTTATTTTCCATTCAGGTTATTAAGTTGGGAGGCTGTGAGATGGGAACTATCTTGCTCAGCACTTGGAGAAGGCCTATCTGAAAAAAAATTAAATACAATAGAGCAAAAAAGAGGGGAGGGAGAGACAGAGCTCCAGCAATATCAGTTAACTTCTAAGATCCAGTGGTTTTTAATGATAGGCACAACCTTGGACGTCCCAGGTATGTGAACCAAAGAATTAACCTTTATTCTGAAACTACTCTGAACTATTGCTTATAATGCAAAAAACATTGACGTATATGTTCCTTTTCAGGTATTTGCCTTTTTCATTCAGTACCTACTGCAACCCTGTGGGCTGCTGTCACATGTGACTGATAACCAATCATGCCCCCCACCTAGAAAACACTCATTCTTTTGTTCTTTTACATTGGAAATTTTTGGTACTCCTGCCAGGGGTGACTGGTGAAGTAGGTCAGGTTGTGAGCATGTCGATTTTTTGTCGTTCTGTTTCTCATAAATTTTTGTGGTCCTCTGACAGGATGAGCTACAGCTTCTGACTGCAGGCATTTAACATTTTATAGCATGAACAGCACATATGCGCTCTCTCTCTCTCTCTCCCTCTCTCTCTCTCTCTCTCTCCTCTCTCTCTCTCTCTCTCTCTCTCTCTCCCTCCCTCTCTCTCTTCTCTCCCTCCCTCTCTTTCTTCTCTCCCTCCCTCTCTCTCTTCTCTCTCTCTCTCTCTCTCCTTCTCCTTTTCTTTCCTCCAGAAGTGGTAGAGATATGTATTAGTTATCTTCACCTGTGTAACACATTGCCCACCAACTTAGCAGCTTAAAATGATCATTTATTATTTTTAAAACAATTCTACAGATTCTGTGGGAGCTTTTAACTTGGGTAATTCTAGCTAAAATTGTGTGAGTTTGTTTGTTTTTGCTTTGCTTAGGGTGAAACCCAGGGCCTTGGGCATGCTAGGCACGTACTTACTGAGTGATATGCCCAGGCCTATAGTTCTTTTAAGAAGTTTCAGTCAAGCTGTTACCTGCAACTGGAGGTATTTGAAGGCTTTATTGAAGGATAGTCCGGTTCCAAATTCACTCATTGTTGCTGGAGGCCTCTGTTCCTGCTATTGGCTGAACATATTCATTTGGTTCCTCAACACAGTCTCCTGTATTTACAACACAGTACCTGGTTTCCTGCAGAGTAAGATCTCAGAGATCCATAATCCTACAACCCAGTCTTAGAACTGACATATCATCACTTCTGATGAATTATTTTGGTCATGCAGACCAACCTGGGTACACATTGGTAGGAGACTGCACAGAGTACCAGAAGGTGGGGAATATTGGTGGGCATTTTAGAGGCTGGCTATTTTTAAGAGAAAAATAGGCATTATATTTTTCATTGTACCTAACCACATACTAGAACTTCAGAAGGCATTTGTATAACATCAAATGAAAAATAGAAGGAGATAAGTTGACCAGTGATCACAATAACATATAAAAGTAGGCATTTTTATTACAAAAGTCAGATGAAATTCAGGGCATTGAAAGGAATTTGGAACACAACACTCTTTAGGTTTCTTGTCTTTCTGTAAATTTAATCTCTTGTTTTTAAAGTTTAACAGTAGTATTAATGCATTTTTAAGATGTTAAAATATTATTGGGTCCTGGGAATTTTCTTTGAAGTTACTCTGATAACAGGAAGTTTCCACTGGACTGTTCTGTCTATTACCACATTATGTTGTTTTGATTTTTAATCTTTTGCAGGAGGGAACTGCAGACTGCTTTGACAGTATTGCTAGTGACAGCATCTGGTGGTAGTGGCATATGAATGGTTATGATTTATTTAATGACATGATTTGGGGCATTGTTCCTATGTATGTGGTCTCAAATCTAGTTTTCCAGCCTGTGGTGGTTCCTTGACCTGCCCCATGCCTCTACCTCTTTTGTTGTATTTTACTTACTTACATTGGCATACCTTTGGGGATATTTTATGTAATGGAGTCTGAAGGTGCTACATCAAGAAAAGTGGAACACAATTAGAATTAAAGTGAATTTATGGTTAAGGGTGACACAGGTTATTTTTTATTTGGTCTTAAAATACACAAAGTCAAATTTACCATCTTAAAACCTCTTTTAAGTGTACATTTCACTGGCATTAGGTACATTCACATCATTGTGTAACCGTCAACACTATCCATCCCCAGAACTCTCCAAAATCTTGCAAAATTGAAATTCTGTACCATTAAACACTAACGCCATCTTCCCTCATACACTTGCAACCTTAAAAAAATTGTGATAAAAAACATAACATGAAATTTACCTTATTTACCATTTTTAAGTGCACAGCTCACTTATATTAAGTATATTCACATTATTGTGAAACAGATCTCCAGAATTTTTTGCAAATGTGAACCTCTATACCCATTAAAAACAACTCCCCTCTCTCTGCCCCCACCAACCCCTGGAAACCACCATTCTACTTTCTGTTTTTATTCAAATTTGACTACTCTAGATACCTCATATAAGGGAATCATACAGTAAGTATTTCTCTTTTTTTGTGATTGGTTTGTTTGACTTAACAAAATGTCCTCAAAGTTCATCCATGTTGCTACAAATGACAGGATTTCCTTCCTTTTAAGAGCTGAATAATATTCACATTTTGCATCTCTGTGCATTTCTTTATGAACACTTGTGTTGCTTCTGCCTCTTGGCTGCTGTGAACATGGGTGTACAAATATCTCTTTGAGATCCTGCTTTCAATTCTTTAGGGTACATACCCAGAACTATGATCATATGGTAGTTCTATTTTTAATTTATTGAGGAAACTCCACCCACTTTTTGTTTGTTTTATTTGTTTCAGAATTATTCCATTGGTCTATTTGTTGGC
Source organism: Sciurus carolinensis (assembly GCF_902686445.1). Classification (NCBI taxonomy): domain Eukaryota; kingdom Metazoa; phylum Chordata; class Mammalia; order Rodentia; family Sciuridae; genus Sciurus; species Sciurus carolinensis. The sequence continues at coordinate 169,396,966 of NC_062214.1, read as the reverse complement.
ATGCCAGTACCTTACCATTTTGGTTACTGTAGCTTTGAAATAGCTTAGTCATCACTTTGTAGTAGTTTGAAATCAGGAAGAGAGAGTGAGTTCTCTGCTATTTTATTTTAAAAGATTATTCTGGTACTGGGGTTGTAGCTCAGTGGTAGAGCGCTTGCCTAGCATGTGTGAGGTACTGGGTTTGATTCCAGCACCACACAAAAATAAAGAAGATAAAGATTCTTTGACAAAGAGAAAATTAAAAAAATATATATTATTCTGACTTACTCAAGGTCCCTTGAGTTTCCATATGAATTTTAGGATGAATTTTTCTATTTCTGAAAAAAAAAATACTGTTAGGGATTTTGATGGAGTTTGCATCTACTCTATACATTTCTTTGCAGATATGACCATCCAAGTGATATTATGTCTTCTGATCCATGAATAAGGGTTGTCTTTCTATTTATTTATATCTTTAGTTTCTCTCTGCAGTGCTTCATGTAATTATCAGTGTACAAGTCTTTTCCCTCCTTGGTTCACTTTATTTTTAAGTACTGTTTTTGATACTGTTAAAAATGGCACTGTTTTCTTCATTATTTTTTGATTGTACATCCATTATGAGTATGCAGAAATACAGCTGACTTTTGTATGTTGATTAGTAGTATAATACGCCACACCCCCCACCGGCCGCCTTCTGTTGATGTGGTATCTTACATTGCTTTATTTTTATATGCTAAATTATCCTTACATTTTAGAAATAAACCCCACTTGGTCATGATATATAATCCTTTTAATGTGCTGTTGAATTCAATTTGCTAGTATTTTGTCAAGGAATTTGACAAGAATTCAATCTTTAATTCTCTTTTCTGGTAGTCGCCCTTTGGCTTTGGTCTCAGGGTATTGTTAGTCTCATAGAATGAGATTGGAAGTGTTCTCTGATTTTCAATTTTTTAGAAGAGTTTCAGGAGGAGTTTTTTAGATTCTTCAAATGTCTGGTAAAATGCTACAGTGAAGTCCTCTGGTCCTGGTCTTTTCTTTGTTAGAAAGTTTTTGATTACTGATTTGATCTCCTTTTCTATTATTGGCCTTTCATATTCTCCTTTAATGCATGACCCCATCTTGGTAGATTGGGCATTTCTAGGATTTATCTATTCCTCTAGGCTATCTGATCTGTTGGCATGTATTGTTCACAGCGTTATCTTATAAACTTTTTCATTTCTGTAGCATTGCTTATAGCTCCCCCTTTCACTTTTTATGTTGTTTAGGTCTTTTACCATTTTTTCCTTCATCTAGCTAAGGATTTGTTAATTTTGTTGATTTTTTAAAAAAAACTCTTGTTGAGTTTTACTGTTTCATTTTTTGGTGGGTGAGATCAATCCATTTATACCATTATACATATATAAGTCATTAGTGATAGGGAAGGACTTACAATTTTTTTTCAATGTTTCCTGCGTGTCTTGTAGCTCTTTCAGTCCCTCCTTCTTCCCTTCTTACTTTCTTCCTTTGTGTTTTGTTGATTATTTTTGTTGGTGATATGTTCTGATTCTTTTCTCATATACTTTTGTGTATATGCTAAAGGTATTTTCTTTGCATTACCATTGCAACAAAAACATCATAAAGTTTTAGGATTCCATTTTAAATTTATAACAGCTCATACTCAGAACTTCAACTGCATACAGAAAACATTCTACATCCTTGCAATTCTACCCTCCCCAGAAGTTATTGATGTTATAAATTATAACTTTATACATTGTATACTTATTAATATAGATTTGTATTTGGTTATTAATATTCTATGCAAAAAATCACAATAACACGCTTCTCTGTTTATGTATTTACCTTTATCAGAAAACTTTATACTTTAATATGGCTTTGTGTTGCTGCATACTGTCCTTTCATTCAACTTGAAGGACTTTCTTTAGTTTTATTGTAGGCAGGGCTACTGGTAATGAATTCCCTCAGTTTTTGGTCCCTGAAAAGTCTTAATCAATCGCAATCTCTCCCGCCTGCCCCCTCTCCTCCCACCCCTTGCCTCTCTGGGCCTCTGGGATCAAACCCAGTGCCTGCTAAGAAACACTCTACCACTAAGCTATGTCCCCAACTCCTTTTCTTCATTTTAGAAGGAAAGTTATTCTGTATACAGTTTTTTTTTTTTTTTTGAGGAGTGAAACAGGGTATATCTCTATACATCTTGACATTAACAAAAAGGGTAATAATGAAAGAATATAAACAATGTTGTGCTCAGAAATGCAACAAATGAAATGAAATGGACCATTTCTTTAAAAATTACAAATTGTAAAAGCCAACCAAGGTGGAAAGTTAACTGAAATAGTTTTATAATCATTAAATAAATTGAAATAATAGTTTAAATCTACCCTCAATGAAGTACCTAGGCCAAATGGTTTTCTTTTGAATTTTATCCATCATTTAGAAAATGATTAACAACGACTTTACACAATCTCTTCTTTTATAAAAAAATATTTTTTTAGATGTTGATGGACCTTTATTTTATTTATTTTTATGTGGTGCTGAGAATCGAACCGAGTGCCTCACACATGCTAGGCAAGCACTCTATCACTGAACCACAGCCCTAACTCCCACAAATCTCTTCTTAATACAAAAAAAAAAAAAAAAAAAAAAACCACTCCCCAACTCATTTTAAAGACTATTATTACCTGAATAGCAATACCTACAAAAGACAGAGCAAAGATAAAAATGACATTCAAATATTTCTTTTGTTCTTACACAAAAAAAGTTTCAACAAAACATTATCTATTGGCATATAAAGAGTATTCTTGATTGAGTTTTTTTTTTTCTTTCAACACTTTGAACATGTTTTGCTACTCCCTTTAAACCTGTAGTTTCTGCTGAGAAAACATTCACTGCTAATCTTATGGAAGCTCCTTTTTGTGTGACACATTGCTTTTCTCTTGGTGCTTTCAAGATATCTTCTTTGTCTTTAACTTTGGATGTTTGGTTAAAATGTGTCTTGTTGCGATACTCTTTGAATTTACCCAAGTTGGAGTTCTTTCAGCTTCTTAAATCTCTGTGCCCATTTCCCCACTCCAGACTTGTCTTTTGGTGGGAGAGATTAATCTGTTTATACTTAAAGTCGTTAGTGACAGGGAAGGACTTACAATTTCCATTTTGTTCTGTTTCCTGCCTGTCTTGTAGCTCTTTTCGTCCCTCCCTCTTCCCTTCTTACTTTCTTCCTTAGTGTTTTGTTGATTATTTTTGTTTGGATTGTGTGGGATTACTCTGGTTGCCCGGTGATAGTAGTGGAATGTGGTCTTCTAATCACCCCTGAAGATGGCCATGTTTTCTCTCCCTTCTCTCATATCCAAGATCTCTTCAGGTCTGTAAAATTGTGTCTGTGCTCCTGCAGATCCTGGTACTTCTGCAACAGTCTATCACCAGCCAAGTTAATCATCCATTATTTATTTCCTTTCATTACATTTGGCCCGAGTCCTTCCACATGTAGGCTGCTGAAGCTTTGTTGGTAACCTCAGGACCAGGGTGTGAGCCTGAGAAGTATTTGAGTACAGTGGTGGGTAGAACAAAAAGAAAGAATTATAAAGATCACACAGCTTCATTTTCATTTAAATCTCTTATATGTACCAGATAATCTTATATGGGGAGTGTAAAGTACCTGACCTGTTAAGACCAGGAATCAAGGGTTCTCTGAACTTTTATAATAAAGAAAAGCTCAGGTTCCCTGATGGGGATTAAGAAGACGACTGAAGGTTAATATTAAGAGAGAAATGCTTGAAAGCACATAGTATAGTGCATAGAGAAAATTTATTAATAAGTTCCCTTCATTCTTTGCCTCTTTCTTTATCCTCTCCTAATCTTCCTTTACTTTCCGTTTTCCAGCAACTAAGTTGCACTGTAGTTGAAGATTTCTTCTATCTTCATCAAGTACTTTCTGTGCTGAGAAGTAGAAGTAACTCAATTGTTTTGAGTTGATACTATGTCATCGCCAAAGTAGTAGCATTATCAGGCCACCTTAGTATGAAGGAGAAGAGGACGCCCTGAAACAGGGTTCACAATCAGAAAGGATGGACCTGAAGCGGGGCAAGGTTTGCAAGAGCAACTCAAAGTTACTGTGGGCATTGAGGCCTGAGACAGCTAGAGGACAGGTACCAAAAAAAAAAAAAGGCAGATGCATCTGTGTGCAAGTAGAGCTCATTATCTTAGAGACTTTGAGAGGAGGGTACCATCCTCAATATTTATTTGAAATTTTTTCACTTTAGTTTACTGTGATTGCCTTCTTTACCAATCCAGTTTAACCGCCCCCTCCAAAAACAACAACAACAACAAAAACAGATAAAAGGTGAAGTGTTGTTGTTGGTTATTATTTAGTTAAAATTGAAAGAGAGGTTTAACCCCAAATTAGATGAGCACTTTAGTGCTCTCTAAAGGTGGGGGAGGTAGGCACATAGGTGAGTGTTGGAGGAAGCAACTAGAATTTGAACTCAAATGTTTAATATATTTTTAAACCACCGAGGTCAACCTGACTTATGTTTAGGCAAGAGCTCACCACCGTTCTAGTCTAGACTGGGCTCTTTCCTGGAAGAAGGCTAAATTTTTGCAATGATGAATGAGGATTAAAATGGGGGTGGAGGGTGGGACTATCATGTGTCTGTGGCAGTTACCAAGAAAGCGTTTCTAGCATTACTCTGTTTCAAACACTTAAAAAGCCAGATTTTATTTGTTTCCAAACAATGTGACCTTCACTGCCACCCTCTATAAATCCACTTTCTTGCATGCAGCCCAGGGTGGGGATTACTATGGGGATTCTTAGTGACACAGTGAGCTAATGAAACAGATCTCGAAACGCTCATCAGGTAGGATCTGCGTCATGATAAACGCCAGGTGTGTGAGGTCCTCATTCAGCAAGGAAGACCAGGTGGCCAGAATCGGATGTCAAGTCAAGCCCATGGAAGGGCAATAAGAAATATTCGTCAAACCTCTTTCCTTCCACGTTACTGACACAGCCCGTGCCCCACTGTGAGCTTGGTGGCTGTGAGAGCTCTGAAGTTGACATGTGGAGCTCATGGATTTTCCTTAGATTTGTCCATCCAGTTGACACCTTCAGTTGAATAATCCACTTCCTTTTCAAGTGAAACGCACCTAAAATGAAACGCAACTATTCTACCTCCTTCTCTAAGTCAGTCTTCATATATCAGTAAATTGTTCACCCAGCTGCCAGGTTAGGTATCTGTAGTTTTCCCTCTTCTCACCCTTGCTTTTGCTTTTATTGTTTATTTAAAAAAATTTTTTTTGGTACTGGGGATTGAACTCAGGCATGCTGAACTACTGAGTCACATCATGCCAAGCCCCATTTTATATTTTTCTTTAATTTTTTAAATTGTAAACAAATGGGGTACAACTTGTTTCTCTGATTGTACATGAAGTAGAGGCATACCATCTGTGTAATCATACATTTACATAGCATAATGGTGTTTGATTCATTGTTATTTTTTCCTTCCCTCCCACACCTCCCACCCCTCTTTTCCCTCTATACATTCGTTCTTTCCTCCATTCATATATATATACATATATATATATATATATGTATATATCCCACAGTTTCTTTATCCATTCATCAATTGAAGGACATCTAGGTTGGTTCCACAATCTGGCTATTGTGGATTGAGCAGCTATGAACATTGATGTGGCTGTATCTCTGTAGTATGCTGATTTTAAGTCCTTTGGGTGTAGGCCAAGGAGTGGGATAGCTGGGTCAAATGGTGTGTCCATTCCAAGTTTTCTAAGGAATCTCCACACTGCTTTCCAGAGTGGCTGCACCAATTTTCAACCCCACCAGTCATGTATGAGTGTACCTTTTTCCCAACATCCTCGCCAACACCTATTATTGCTAGTATTCTTGATAATTGCCATTCTAATTGGGGTGAGATGGAATCTTAGGGTAGTTTTAATTTGCATTTCTCTTATTACTAGAGATGTTGAACATTTTTTCATATATCTGTTGATTGCTTGTAGATCTTCTGTGAAGTGTCTGTTCATTTCCTTAGCCCATTTGTTGATTGGGTTATTTGTATTCTTGGTGTAGAGTTTTATAGTTTTCTTTAGATACAGCATCTCCCTAAGTTGCTTAGGGCCTCAATAAATTGCTGAGGCTGACTTTGAACTTGTGATCCTCCTGCCTCGGCCTCTGGAGCCACTGGATTATAGGCATGCCTCACCATATCCAGCTTTACCCAATGCTTTTTACCAGTTCCCGTCAATTCCATCTTCTAAATATCTATCATTTTAGATTACTGCTTTTTACTCTTATTGACACTTAATTACCATAGGTTATCTTTGTGGGCTTGGATTTTGGCAATAACTCTCAAATCTGACCTTACTACTTGCCTCCTTGAAATCTTTCTTTAGTGCCCACTGCTCTTAATTCCTTGATGTAGTTTATCATGATCCACCCCTAATTTATGCTCCAGTGTCCTCTTTGCAGTCTTCTCACCTACTCTATGCTCTGGCTATTCAGGAAAATGTCTTTCTTGTTCTCTTATGTCTCCTGGTTTTGGCTCATACCCTTCCTGCTCTTCCATTATTTCATCTTTCATCATCTCTACTTAAACATCCCTTCCTCCAGGAGGCCCTGCCCCTCCTCCTCCGGGTGTTCTATGCTCTCTCATCTGCTCTCAGACTAACGCTTCCTCCATCGTATCTCTGATCATCAGTGGTTTTGTCCGTATATCTCACTAGACTGAAAATTTGAGACCATTTGTATTTTATTTGCTCTTATTTTTCTGTTGCCTCATGCAATGGTTGCAGGGGTTACATTGTAAACATTTTTAAATGAATGAAAGAATGAATACAAGTACAAAAATTTCAATTTGTGGTGTAGTTCTTCTAAGGTTAAATCAGCCATGTTTGATGATGTCAACATTGTTTATAGTTTGGACCTTGAACGTTGCCCAAAGGCTCACAGGTTAAAGGTTGTCTTCCTCAGAACAGCATTATTGGAACTTGTGGAAACTTTAAGAGGTGGCACCAAATGAGAGGACGTGAGGTCACTGGGACTACCCTTGAAGGGGATCCTGGGGTCCTAGCTCCTTCCTATTCTGCTCTTGGCTTCCTGACTGCCGTGGGCTTGCTTTTCCATATGCTTCCACAATGATGTTCTTTCTATCTTACCAGAGGGTCAAAAGCAACAGGGCTAATTGACCATGGATTTAACCTCTAAAACTTTGATCCCAAATAAATCTTTCCTCTTTTTAAATTGATTATCTCGGTTGCTTTATTACAGTAATGGAAGGCTGACTAACATAACAATGTAATCAGAAACTGAACATCTTGATCTGCATTTCCTACAAATCTGTAATTGGGAATCATTACATGCCCATCACATGCTTGGTCCAGTGCACATAACCTATGGCAAAGAGAGTGATCCAAATGCTTGATTCAGGAGTCTTGAAACATTAGCTATAACAATGGCTTGATATGTCAAAAGTTTCTATAGCTTACATATTCAAGAACCTATAAAGTCACTAATTTTCTTATGGAAATATTTAGAAATTACATTTGACACATGCTATATTCACATTGAATAACCAACAAAAATGTATAGAATACCTACTATATTTTATCCTGCTCTGGACATCAGGCAAAGCCCTTGCCTTGAGGAGCCTTCATTCTTAAGCTTCCTTACCCTCAGACAGAGCAAAGCTACTGAATGCCTCATTACTGATCATATAGAACACCTGCGGAAAAGATCTCATTAAACTTCTAGGTTTTGGTCAACATGTGGGTTGTTGGATGGTGGATTTTCTTATAGCCTGAAAAATTGGAAATTGGAAAATGGAAAATGGAAAATTCTTCATATATCTGTGACCCTTGTGTACAAGACTCTGAAGAGACCACGATTAAACTGACAAAGGCTCTCTAGGAAATTCCTGGGTTTTGTCTTTTCCCTCATTCCCTATGTATTAGTCAACTTTCTGTTACTAATACAAACACCTGAATTAGTCAACTTAAAAGGTTTATTTTGGATCACAGTGTTAGAGGTTTCCGTCCATGCTCAGTTGATCCTGTTGCTTTGGGTCCATCACGGTGAGAGTGTGTGGTGAGGAAAAACTGCTCCCCTCATGGCCTGGAAGCAAAAAAGGGAGAAAAAGATGAAGAGACTGAAGTCCAGTAGTCCTCTTCAAAAGCACACCCCCAGTGACCTAAAGATCTCCCACTGGGCCCGACCTCTTAAAATTTCCACCACTTCCGGATAGCACCATTTTGGGGAAGAAGGCTTTTGGGAGGGGGCTTTTCGGTGGGGGAAGGACATTTAAGATCCAAAGTATAGAATTTTTCATGAGCCTTACTGAACTAACTTCTCATAAAGAGTTCAGAAGTGTTTTCTTCTCCATGATGCAGAATACAGTGGAAAAAGGAAATGTAGTTAGACTATGCAAAGTTCAAGAAACAAAAAGTCTGTCTTTTAAACAAACAGAATCATGGGGAGCAATGGGAAATCTGGCACCATGCAGGTGAGAGTGAAAAACAGCTCAATCAATCTGCTAATAATTTGGTTCCTCTTCCTCCCCCTTTCTCCTGCTCCACTGAGGATTGAACCCAGGATCTTTCACCTGATAGGCAAGTGCTCTACCCCTGAGCTAGGTCCCTATACCCCAGCCCTTTATTATCATTTTTTTTTTGGTTTATTTTTACTTGTTCTAATTAGTTATACATGATAGTAGAATGTCTTTTGACACATTATACATAAATGGAGTATAACTTCTCATTCTTCTGGTTGTACACGATGTAGAATTACATTGGTTGCATAATCATGTATGCACATAGGATAGTCATATCCAATTCATTCCACTGTCTTTCCTATTCCCATTCCCCCTCCCTCCCCTTCATTCCTCTTTGTCTAATCCAAAGTACTTCTATTCTTCCCTAACCCTCATCCCCTTATTGTGAATTACCATCTGCATATCAAAGAAAACATTGGGCCTTTGGTTCTTTGGGATTGGTTTATTTAACTTAGCATGACATTCTCCAGTTTCATCCATTTACCAGCAAATGCCATAATTTTGTTCTTCTTTATGGCTGAGTAATATTCCATTGTGTACATATACCACATTTTCTTTATCCATTCATCTCTTGAAGGGCACCTAGATTGGTTCCACAGATTAGCTATTGTGAATTGAGCTGCTATAAACATTGATGTGGCTGCATCACTGTAGTATGCTGATTTTAAGTCCTTTGGGTATAAACCAAGGAATGAGATAACTGGATCAAATGGTGGTTCCATTCCAAGTTTTCTGAGGAATCTCCATACTATTTTCCATAGTGGTTACACCAATTTGCAGCCCCACCAGCAATGTATGAGTGTGCCTTTTCCCCCACATCCTCACCAACATTTATTGTTGCTTATATTCTTGATAATTGCCATTCTGAGTGGAGTGAGATGAAATCTCAGTGTAGTTTTGATTTGCATTTCTGTAATTTCTGAGATGTTGAACATTTTTTCATGTATTTGTTGACCAATCATATTTCTTCTTCTGCGATGTGTGTTCAGTTCCTTAGCCCATTTATTGATTGGGTTATTTGTTTTTGTGGTTTAAGTTTTTTGAGTTCTTTATGTATCCTGGAGATTAATGCTGTATCTGAGGTGTGTGTGGTGAAGATTTTTTCCCATTCTGTAGACTCTCTCTTCACATTCTCAATTGTTTGCTGTGAAGAAGGTTTTATTTTGATTCCATCCCATTTATTGAGACTTGATTTTACTTCTTGTACTTTAGGAGTCTTATTAAGGAAGTCAGTTCCTAAGCTGACATGATGTAGACTTGGGCCTATTTTTTCTTCTGTTAGGCACAGGGTCCCTGTTCTAATGCCTAAGTCCTTGATCCACTTTGAATTGAATTTTGTACAAGGTGAGCAATAGGGGCTTAATTTCATTTTGTTACTTGTGGATTTCCAGTTTCCCAACACCATTTGCTGAAGAGGCTATCTTTTCTCCAATGTATGTTTTTGACACCTTAGTATAGCAGGAAATAACTGTATTTATGTGGGTTTGTATTTATGTGTCTTCTATTTTGTACCATTGGTCTTCATGTCTGTTTTGGTGCCAATACCCTGCTGTTTTTGTTACTATAGCTCTGTAGTAAAATTTAAGGTCTGATATTATGATGCTTCCTGCTTCACTTTTCTTGTGAAGGATTGCTTTGACTATTTTGGGTCTCATTTTTTTCAAATGAATTTCATCACTGCATTTTGTATTTCTATGAAGAATTTCATTGGGATTTTAATAGGAATTGCATTAAATCTGTATAGCAATTTTGGTAATATGGCCATTTTGACAATATTAATTCTGCCTATCCAAGAGCCTGGGAGATCTTTCCATCGTCTAAGGTCTTCTTCAATTTCTTTGTTTAGTATTCTATAGTTTTCATTGTAGAGGTCTTTTATGTGTTTTGTTAGATGGATTCCCCAAAGACAGCCATTTTTTTTTTCTTGACCTGGATGGTGGCTAAACACTATTCATTTCTAATCATAATTAAGCTATCTGTGTAAATGTCACTTCAAAAGAAAGGATTTCAAAGGATATATGTGTGTGTGTATATCCTTTGATATACACATATATAATTTGGGGAGAATACTGGTAATTGAACCTGGGGTGCTCTGCCACTGAGCTCCATCACCAGCCGTTTTTATTTTTCATTTTGAGATAGGGTCTGGTTAAATTGCTCAGACTGAACTTAAGTTCCTCCTTCAGCCTCCCAAATCTCTGGGATTATAGGTGTGTGCCACTGCACCCAGCTCCTTTTATTAAAAAAAAATAAAACTGCAATAAACAAGTTTAGAAACCAGCCTAGCATATCTCAGAGGCGGTCAATCTTAGTGGTGAAGGGTAAGAGCCTACAGTTAGACAGCTTTGGATTCAAATGTGCCTCCACTGCTCATCAGCCATGTGACTTTGGGCACTTAAACCTTGCCTTAGCTTCCTTGCCTCAATTTTCTTCTCTGTAAAATGAGAATAATAATAACATCCATCTCATAGGCTTTTTAAGACAGTTAAAATGAAACTTTTATAGTTCTAAGCCCAATAACTATTTGACTTAATAAGTGGCAGCTATACTTGAAAACAAAAATTCAATGCCAAATAAATATCTGCTTTACGTACAAAATTTGCCAACTATCTTAGTCCATTCTTGCTATATAAAAAAAAAAAACACATATTGGATAATTTATAAACAGCAGAAATTTATTTCTCACAGTTCTGGAGAATTCCAATATCAGGAATTCTCCCAGAACAGCCTGGGAATTCCGGATTTGGTGTCTGGTAAAGTCTTGCTCTCTGCTTCCAAGATGATACCTTGTTACTGATCTTCACATAGCAAAAAGGAGGGCAAAAAGGGTCAAGGAGCTTTCTGAAACCTCTCTCATGAGGACATTGATCCCTTTAATGAGGGCTCTGCCCTCAAGTCCTAATCACCTCCTTAAGACCCCACCTCTTACTACTATCATATTAGCAATTAAATTTCAATTCAAGAATTTGGAAAAAACAGGCCATAGCATTTTGCCCCAGACCTCCAAAATTCATATCCTTCTTACATGCAAAACACATTTGTCCCATCCCAATGGCCCACAAAATCTTAACTCATTCAGCACCAAAATCCAAAGCCTAGAGTTCTCACCTGAATCAGATGTGGGAGATACTCAGGGTACTACTCATTCGGGGCAAATTGCTCTCCAGATACGAATCTATGCAATCAAGTAAGTTATGTGCTTCCAAAGTACAATGTCAGGGCAGGTTTAGGATAGACCCTCCCATGCCAAAAGGGAGGAATAGGAAAGAAGGTACAATAGATCCCAGGTAAATCTAAACCCCAACAAGGTAAACAGCATTCAATCTTAAGACTGTGGAATACTCTTTAACTCCATGTTCTTCTTTGGGACACAAAGGGTAGGGGTTTGGCCCCTAAGGATCTAGGCAGCTCCATCCCAAGGGCTTCACTGGGCACAGCCTGCACGGTAGCTCTCGGGAGTTAGAGTCTGGGCCCTACAGCTCTCCCAGGGTGGAGTTGTATGCTGGAGGCTCTACAGATTTGGAGGTTTTGGTAATAGGACTGCCCACATTTCTCCACCAGGTGATGCCCCAGTGGGGACTCCCTGTGGTGGTCCTGCTCCTGTGGCAGTTCCCCACCTTAGCCTGAAGGCTCTTATAGGGTGTCCTTTGAAATCTAGGTGGAGGTGGCTATGTCTGCCATTCTTGCACACCTACAGAACTGGCACTGCACGGATGCCACCAAGTTGACACTTTGTGCCTTCTGGAGGGGCAGCCCAAGCTATAGCTGCTCATGCCTAAGGCACAACTAATGTGGCAGAGGAGCCCTGTGCCTGAACGTGTGGAGAAGAAAGTTGAGGCAGCTTCGACAGTGGGTCCTAAGATCCCGTGGGTGCCCAGGGTCCCTCATGTGAAGCCTGTCTGTTCTTAAGGCTGAAGTTCTGGGCGTGTGCTGGTGTTTGTGTTGACAGCCACTAATTTGTCCCAGGTGCCTTCAGGGTCATTTTTTTCTATTGTCCTAATAATAGCATCTGACTTTCTTCGATCCATACTAGTCTTCTTATCAAAACAATTATTTGAACATTCTCTTGGTATTTTCTTCCAAAGATATATTTTTTAAATTCTTTACAAAACTACCAGGTTGAAAATTTCCCAAATCTTTAAGTTCTTCCCTTTTGATTATACATTCCATCTTTTATTCGTTTCTCTCATTTTGCAATTTACTATAAGCAGTCAAGAGAAGTCATGTACCATTCTGAACACTTCACTTAAAAGATTTCATCTGCCAAATGGTGTCCATAGTTTATTGCTCTTAGGTGCTGCCCTCCCCAAATTGCAAGGACACAAACAGTCCAGCTAAATTCTTTGCCACTTTGTTACAAGGATGTCCTTTCCTCTGGTTTCTAATATCTTATTCCTCATTTCTGAGACTTCATAGTAAGAATGGCTCATATTTCTAACAACATTCTGATCATTACTACTTAAGAAATCTCAGAGTATTCAGTCTTTAGAGTTTTCTTCTGACCTCTCAGAATCATCTACAATGTTCTGTTCAAGGCATATGGACTTTTCCTGTCCTTCTGTAAACTCTTCCAGCCTCTGCTTATTATCCAGTTCCAAAGCCACTTCTACATTTTAAGGTATTCATTATAGCAACAGCCTATTTCTTGGTACTGATTTATGTCTTAGTCCATTCTTGCTGCTATAACAAAATGCCAAAGACTGGATAATTTATGAAGAATAGAATTTATTTCTCATTTTACTGTAGACTGAGAATTCAAAGATCAAGGCCCCAGCAGACTGTATGTCAAATAACATGACATATAGATATGTAGTATTGAAATGCACTGTTGGTAGTGTTTGCTAACTATCCTTACGTTGATGGATGTGGCTTCTTTGAAGATGGCGGGTTCATGTATTTTGTCTCAAAATATCAATATAATTTGTTATACTCGTTATTTGTGATAATGGTTAATTATATAATAAATATATACCATGAAAATTCATTATGGTCCTGAGATTAAGAGGATGAATCCATCTTAGAGGTCATTTGCTGTTGTCCAGTTTTTCAATACACCAGTTCTGACCCTTGTGGAATGTTGAGTGGGTTAGAGCTGTTATGGTTTGAGTATGAGGTGTCACTCGAAAGCTCCTATGTCAATGCAGGAAAATCGGATGTGAAATGATTAGATGATGAGAGCTGTAACCTAATCTGTCCAACTTAATTTGAATGGACTGATGGGTGGTAACTTAAGGCAAGTGGGTGGTGATTGGAGGAGGTGGGTCACTGGAGGTGGACCCTGGAAGGGTGAGTCTTCCCTGTAGCCTCTTCCCCTTCTCTCTCTCTGCTTCCTGTGCTTCTATAAACAGAGCAGTGCTCCTCTACCATGCCCATCTGCTATGATGTTCTAACCTCACCTTGGCCCCAGAGCAATGGAGTCAGCCCACTGTGGACTGAACCTCTGAAACCACAAGCCAAAATAACCTTTTCCTCCTCTAAGTTGTTCTTGTCAGGTATTTTGGTCACAGTGATGGAAAGTTAACACAAAGACTGTGATGAGCCACACAGATCCCTCTTCCAGAAGGAATGATGTTCGTTGGGACAGCTCTGAAAGGCCATCTCAGCTCCAGAGCCCTTCTTGCATACACTCAAGTGAACAATCAATGACTTTTAGTATTCACAGACCATTGTCAAACCTGTGTTTTAAGTCAGCTCAGTCCTCTGCTGAATCCTGCCTCCTTCCCTTCTCTTCCACGAGTGTGGATTCCAAGACCACCCCCTAATAAAAGCCATGCTTGTGAACTACCTGAGGCCATCTTCCTGAGGACTTAGCCTGCGTTGCCAACTTTGAGAGTTTTGTGCTTAGGGCGCCCCTAGTGGTCCAAGCAACCCATTATCAGGAGACAGATTATGGGTTTTTGGTTTTTGCTTTTCAATTTTGTTTTTGGTTATTTTTGGTGCTGGGGAGTGAACCCAGGGCCTGTACCTCTCCACTGTACGCCTAGTCCTTGGAGACAGTTTCTTTTTTTTTATTAGTGCATTAAAATTATACATAGTATTTGGGTTCATTTAGACAAAATCATACATGCAAGGAATTTGATTTCAGTTTCCATCCCCTCTTTTCCTTCCCTCCTCTCTCCTCCTATTCTCCCTCCTCTACTAAATTTCCTTTTTTCTACATGTACATAAAGGTGAAGCTCCTTTTGCTTTATATAAAAATGTGATACAATTTTGTTAAATTCATTCCATTTATCTTCCCCTTTCCCTTCCTTCCTCCCTCACCCTTGTTCTTCTGCTTCAGTGATCTTCCCTGTATCTTCCTGATCTCCAATCCCTAATCCTCTCCCCAGCTGCCTTCTTTCCTTTGTTTTGCTGTAGCTTCCACATATGAGAGAAAACATACAACCCTTGACTTTTTTTTTTTTTTTTTTTTTTTGAGTCTGGCTTATTTTCTCCATTTCCATCCATTTACTGGCACATGCCATCATTTTTTGTGACTGAGTAAAACCTTGGAGACAGTTTCTAATAGGTAACTGCCGCGATTCCCAAATCCCCATCAGGCGTGACTCCCTCACTCTTTTTCCTCAGTGCAATCACTCATGGAGACCAGACTCTGGGCTGCAACACTAACTCCAGACTCCACCTACTGGTAGAGATGAGGCCCATAGAACACTGTCTGAATTGGGTAGGAGCAACCCAGAACCCACCACCCAGGCTAAGTGGGGATGATCTTTCACCACTGCTGTTTGGGCTGGGAATAGAGATTAAAAGTGAAATTTTGGTTCTTTGATTCAAAGAAGTACTTCTCATTTTTTTTTTTTAATTGTTGGTCCCTCCAGGAGTTCTTTTCCCCTCTAACTGCCTTCCCCCTGCTCGTGCTTTTTTTTTTTTTTTTTTTTTTTTTTGAGGAAAGCTTTTTTTAAAAAACAACTTTATTAAGAAATAATTCACAAATCATTCAGTTCACCCATTTAAAGTATACAAATCAATGGCTTTTAGTATATGCACAGAATGTAAACCACGCTACATTCAAGTTTAGGACATTTTCATTAGCCCCAAAATAAACACTGTATTTATTAGTAACTATTGCCCCCCCCAAACCTCCTACCCCTATTTCCACCATTCCAAGACAATTACTAATGAGTTTTCTATTTGTATTTCTGTAGAATTGCCTGTTTGGGAGAGTTTGTATGAAAGGAATTATATAATATGTAGTTGCCCTGAAATGTTAATTCCATGGATATTCAGTGTATTTGTTTATATGTCACATAACAAGTGTGCTGTGTACCTAAAGAGATCACTTTTTTGCACCCCTTCCTCACCCTGCAAGCTTCCACCATTGAGAAGGTATGATGCAAGGTGAGAGTTTCTCCATAGAATGTTCCTAACCAGCTGCAGTTACCAAAACTGTGAGTCATTTGTTGACAGTACAAAATTATCAAAATTAGGTTTTGTGTAATTGGTTTTAATTACTACCACCACCCCCAGAAACTGGCTACAAGTGAACTCCACATGAGCTTAAATAGAAGTGGATGTAATTTTTGTGACTAAGCCCAAATACAACTTTATAAATGGAAAAACCTGATCTTAAGAAATAGCAGTCTACATTCTTTTATCTGCATCTGACTTTGATGTGGCTACCGGGTAGCTTCAGGTGTCCTGCCTTGCTTTCTCAGCAAAGCACCTGGAGATGTTACCAGGTGATCAGATCCAGCAGTCAAAAATTCTCCTGGACTCTGGAAACAGTCTGGGATAACATAGGCTATTAAAAGAAAAAGATGGTATAATCTGTGAAATCCTTTAAATATTTTGAAATGAATGTAATCTGAGGTTTTCAAAATATCCCTATTCCTTTTTTGCATAAGTGTCAAAATACCAGGGAGTCTTCTTTTGTAGATGAGTTTCTATTCAATAGCTTTTTGCTTCTTATAAGCTTATATGTTTTGTTCCTCTTAACCATTCGTAATTTCCACTGGGCAGAAAATGTCATAGAGAAATCAACCCTGCCTCCTCCCTATCTTGGATTTTTAGAAACTTGGCAATGAAAATCTCTCAGAAGTCCTTACATACTATATTATTAATTGATTCAGACATGCCAATAGAGTTGGCGTGACTTGACAAGTTGGAGATGATTCTTTACAAGAGACACTTGCAAGGACTGATAATCATGGAAGAAACCTGGTCTAGGGATTGGGCTGATGTTGGCTACGGGTGCTGAGCTCTGTATCTAGGTGAATCAACATATGCACATCCCTGTCTTCCTTTGAAGATGTGGTTCTCATCTGGGGAACTTTAGAAATGAAGTCTTGTAGGCCCCATTCCCAGAGAGTCTGATTTAATTGGTCAGAGCCATAACTAGGCTTGAGCATTTTTAAGCTAATGACCTGAGAAACTCTGGGGTTGGGTCCTTGGCATTAGTACTTTTTTAGAGATCTCTAGGTATTGCAATGTGCAACTAAAGCTGAAAAACCATTGCCCAAAGCCTAGCTTCTCTTTGACACATCAGTCAAAGTCCACTCAACAGGGTAGCTACTTAATAAAATTTTACTCTTGGAAGGATGAATCATGCCGTAAAAACACTGGGCTGAGGGTTAAAAGCCTGGGTTTTACTTCTAATGTTGCTACTGACTAGTGGTGCACATCACCTTCCCTCTAGGTACCTAATTTCCTTATCTGCAAAATGAGAAAAATGAGCCACATGAAATCAAATGTGTTTTCCTTTTCCAGCTTGCTGTGGTCAACACTTACTGTTTCTCTCATTTTAAAGTTACAAAGGGCCCTTAAAACCTTTTTAGGATTTTATCATATCAAATAAAATGGAATAATAGTGCCACCATTCTTTGGTTGGTTAATTTTCACTAAGCAATTCTTAAAGAACAAATGTTTATCCACCAATTACTGGGTTCTAGGCATTGAACAAAATTAATATTTCTTTCCTCATGGAACTTAGTATCTATTGGAGAGAACACAGGAGTGAAAGTAAACAAAGGAAACTGTTTATAATCGGTGATAGGTATCATGAAGTACAAACAAGTGTAGCTGGAAACTCATAGAGAATTGAAGGGGGAGGGAGGCAAGCATCAGAGACATTTCTGACACACAGAGACCTCAGAGGAGGAATTAATTCAACAAAATTCAACATGTATTCATTGAGCTCTTACCATGTTGCAAGCACTACTTTTGGTGTTAGGTTTCCTTTTCTTTTTTGATGCTGGGGATTCAACCTAAGGTTTTGTGCATGCTAGGCAAGTTCTTTACCACTGAGCTACACCCCAGCCCTATAGTTGATGTTTGAAATAAAGCAGTGAAGAAAAAAGTTCCTGGTCTCAAAGGTCTTACATTCAGAAGGTGAAAAGGAGGCAGAGATAGCTTTGAGACTGTGTGTGTGTGTGGCGGGGGGCACATGGGATGAGGATGCAGCTGAGATTAATGAACTAATTGTGAAAGATTCTGCAGAAGGTAGCTGTGTCTTTCAGGAGGTGAAAACAGGCCCATGTGGCTGGAACATACAGTAGTGGGACTTGGCTGGAGAAGTGGACAAAGGCAAGATCGTAAGCGGTCTCACAGGCCATAAAAGTGAGTTATGCAGAGTTAAATGGAAATGGTCCACAGAAAGTGTCCAGCATGAATTTGAACTGAGTCTGTTCACTTTAGGTCTAAATCTGCTAGGCTGGGCTAGTCACTTAGCTGATGATTGATCCTAGTATTTGTACCTTACTTAGTCATATTCTTGAATCTGAGAATACTAAAGCTTCTGCAGTGTCTGCTGTATTTCTTTCAGGTACTTAGCAGGGTCATGGCAGTGGTGAATGTGTGTATATCCCCGACATGGGGGATGGGGCTAAATCCTTAAAGGCCAGAAATCCAGGACCCATAAAAGAAGAGGTCCTTCAAAGAATTCATACCAACAGAGATCAGAAATAGCACCAAATAGCCATATTTTATCATGTATTAATTTACTCCACAGTAGACATTTATTTAAAACCTACTATTGCAGGAATTTCTCAAAGAGAGAGAGAGAATGTGACCATTGAAATACAATGTGATATGTACCGAGTACAGAGATGTACGCAGGATGCTATAGGAGTGGGTATGAGAGCTACCTACCTCACAGTGGTGATGGGGAAGGTATGGAAGAGTTTCAACTCAGCTAATTTGAGTTTTCTCAACTAAGCTTCAAGGGACATCTAAGAGTTGCCTAGGTCAAGAAAGGGAAGGATATTCTAGGTAGAAATGAGATAGGGACAAAAGGGCACATAAACTCCCAGGCCTTAGTAGATAACCTGTGACCTGCTAACACCTTTCCCTCCCCTCCCCCACTGTTTCAACACTGTGTGGAATGTGCCTTTGCCAACCCTTCTAAAGCCAGTCACAGAGACCAAGTGCAAGATGATGCCAAGATGTCTCCAAGGATCTTCCACAAGAAAGACGTTCCTTTAACATTTTATCATACAGGTGACCAGTGGAAACGTGCCAGATCCTCGCTCACCTCAGCTGCTCCTTCCTCTTTTCAGAGACCAGCCTGAACATTCTCTCCATCAGGGCTGTCCCCCTTCTCCTCCAAGTGAAGACCTCCCTGTTTTCCCACTGAAAGCCCTGCCTGTGTGTTTGTACTCTGGCCCAATTTCATTTCGATCCTCAGAAGTTCCTGTCCCTGACCCCATTTGTTGACTCTAGTGGGACCTGGGAAATGAGGTCGGGGGCAGACCTGTCGGACTTGGTATCCCTGGACATGACCTCTGCCGGCAACAATATGGCTGCCCAGATCTTCTTTCCTCCAAAGTCACTGACAGTGAGCCTCCAGTCTCCCACCCCACAAGCAGTGCTTCATCTTCCCTTCCACCTCCTCCTTTCTACTTTTCTTTCTTGCTTGCTCCCTTCTTATAGCCCCCATTTGAGTTGGGGAGTCAGATATCTGTTGTGGAATGAAATCCCCATTGGAAGGGGTTCCTGCCTCCTGGTGATTCATGGGGAGGGTCTCACCAAGGCGGATCACCCTGCAAGCTGCCAACAAGAAAGCAGGCCTGATCCCCTGAGGTAATTGGTGAGCTTATGGGACAGGGTTAGAGTCTACTGCCAAGTAGAAGGAAGTTTGAGTCTGCTGACTAGCAGGGGTTTGAGTCTACTACTGAGGTGTCACATGAAAGGACATTAAGTTCCCCTGCCACATGGAAAGGGGTTCAAGTCCCCTAACTGATTGTGGTTTACTCCTTTTTTTCTTACCTTCTCCCTTTTTCCTCTCCTACTCTGTCTCTCCACTTGTTTCCTTTATACCTGAATGGGTACTCTGATTTAATGTGATTGTTTCATGTATTCTTATGTCCGTTAGTCTGGCTTTTGGGCTATGTTTGTGATGATTGACTTGATAGCAGCTAAAAACAAAAAAACTGGTTGATTTTAATATTCTTTGTTTCAGAACCCTTGTCAGAATGTGTGTGTGTGTGTGTATGTGTGTGTGTTTGTGTTTTAGGGTTAGGATTAGAGTCAGTAAAAGCTAAGTTAATATATAAAACACTACTGTGATGCTAAATATTATTAGCTTCTTTGGATGTTAAATATATTTGTGTTCCCCAAATGTATAAGCTTTCTAAAATGCAGTGCTTATGAAAACACTTTACCTTTGAGCATCGTGGTGCACACTTGTAATCCCAGCTAGTTGGGAGGCTGAGGCGGGAGGATTGTAAGTTTGAGGCCAGCCTGGGCAACTTAGTGAGATCCTTTCTCAAAATTTAAAAACAAATATTTTTAAAGGGCTGGGGATGTGTCTCAGTGGTAAAGCACTTGCCTACCATGTATAAGAATTTGGTTCATTCCCCAGTACTGAAAACAAACATACAAACAATGCTTTAATTGAGCTTATGTCCTCCAAACAAAAATTGTTAGTAATGAAAACATTTTACAGCATTATGTTTGTGTGTTCCTAATTGTATTACGACCCTCATGTTTGAACAAAAATAATTAGACATGCCCAAACACTGTTCATTCCAAACAGTACTACTTTGATAATTGAAAGATTGGGCAGTAGTCAACTAGGGAGTACATCTGTAAACAAGAACATTCTACTTGGAGAACCATATCTACCTTGGTTTTTTTTTTTTAGCATTTCATTTATTTTTAAGACATGAAAGTGAGATACAAAAATCATAAATTTAAATAGGTATATATTTTGTAATTAGATAAAAATAACCTTATTGCTGATAAGATACACATGACAATTATGGGGCTTGGGGTTTTTGTTTTGTTTTTGTTTTTTTGCTCTGAGAATTGCACCCAGGAGCACTCTACCACTGAGCTACATCCCCAGCCTTTTTTATTTTGGAACAAGGTCTTGCTAATTTGCCCAGGCTGACCTTGAACTTTTGATCCTGCTTTAGCCTCCTGAGTTGCTGGAATTACAGATTGGGCCACCACATTGGACTCAAAATGGTTATTCTTTACACTGGGGTGGGAATGTATTTCTGAAAAACATAATAAGGAAACTTGATGTTTCTTCTATACTGCTCTCAGTCATCATTGTTATGTTAAAATGTTTAGACAGGGGCTCAGTGGTAGAGCGCTTGCCTAGCAGGTGTGAGGCACTGGGTTTGAGTCTCAGCACCACATTTTAAAAAATCTAAATAAACAAAATAAAGGTATTGTGTCCATCTACAACTAAAAATATTTTTTAAAATGTTGTCTGCAATGGAAATAACTAGACTGTTTTTTCAATTGCTAAACTTTCCTCAAAATTCTAACCATGGCTGTTCTAAGTCTTTTTTAACCACAGTTTTGACTTTTCATTAAAACATTTGCAACAGATTTATAAAAAGAACTCTAAAAGGTCCTCTAAACAACAGTTCTCTGACTAGACTTTTTTTTTTTTTTTTTCAAACAAATTGGGTTTTCTTTAAC
Organism: Sciurus carolinensis; assembly: GCF_902686445.1. Lineage (NCBI taxonomy): Eukaryota > Metazoa > Chordata > Mammalia > Rodentia > Sciuridae > Sciurus > Sciurus carolinensis. Next base: position 169,375,565 of record NC_062214.1, on the reverse strand, counting down.
TATCTTTGATAAATGTATTACTATAAAAATTATGTTTCTTGGTTTAGAACTTCTATACAAACTGATTTGTTTTGCTCCTGTTAGTTTTATTTTATATTGTACATGTAACACTTTGTAATTCTTGCCTGTTAATATTTTGCAAAAAGTACACCTTCTAACAGAACAACCTGAACGGTATTTTGAGAGGTTATCCATCACCTATAGGACAGATAGGATATGACACTGACCCTTATTTAATGGAAGGGGTAGTTATGAAATTTTCAAAAGTTAAAATTATAACCCATTACTCCCTCTTCAAGACTGATGGAACTAACCTTCTGGGTGTTCAACAACCAAGACTTAGAGGCCAAACCCAAGAAGAATAAAAGGACTAAGAGTACAACCAATGTATTTATTCTTACTTTCCACCACCACTTAGGATCAGGGGATGACAGGCCCCCTCTAAAGGGTTCTCCTAAGCTTAGTGGTAGAGTGCTTGCCTAGCAGGTGTGAGGCATTGGGTTCGAGTCCCAGCACCACATTAAAAAAAAAAAAAAACCTAAATAAACACAACCAGACCTCCTGATCAGGGGATCTTAAGAACCCTAGAGACCAGGAACCAACCAGTGCACATTTTGCAGAGAGGAGGTCATTGGAAAGGGAGCTCTCCTCCAGGAGAAACCATAGGATCAGTACAACCCTGACCTGTCCAGGAAGATGAGACAGCTGGTAGAAGAAAAAACTAAAGGAGCCAAGAGGATTCTCATGAGGCCCCAAAAGTAACTCCTAGAGAGCTCTGACTGACCTTACCAATAGGAAAAGAGGCTGACACAGGGCTCCCTACTCAATCTTAAATGCCCAGCAGGGAAGGATAGCCAAAGACATGTGTGCTGTTATATGGAGGGAAAAAAAGTCATATATAGAAAACCAGGTTCACCTTTAGGGGTCCTAACCCCAAAGCTGGGACCCAAGAGCAGTAGCCCATTTTCCCCAATAGATAAACCTTGTGGCTGGAGGATGGCCCAGCTGTTTGAGGGAGATAGCAGCGATGGTGCTACTAGGTAAAGTGACCTTGGACACGCCATCCCTGAACAGATAACAATCTCCAATAAACCAGGGGCTGCAGTACACGCTGGTGAAAGTGTGCTACAGGACTGGTTCCTCAGAAGCCGTGGGGACAGTCCTGTCTCTTGCTCCCTGGAACAGCTTCACTTGCCAGAAAGTAATATTAGAAAGTCCTTGAAAAAATAGGAAAAAAACACAGAAGATGCACCTGGTTGATCTACAGCTTGCACTAAATTCCTTAGCCATTACTGTGATGAAAAATAGGAGGACATAAGTTTTCTTATGAGCAGGGAGGGGTTGCGTGCTCCTAAAGTGTATCTGTTGTGCTTAGGTAAACATAGGACATGTAGAGGTTGACATTAAGGAAACATACTAGGAAGTTGAATGGCTACATAAATAAAACTAGAAAGGATCTATGGCAGGCATCTGCCAAATGCTGCCTCATCTTGTCTGGCTTCTACCACTTTTAGAACCTTTAGTCATCATTATTCTATTTTTGATCATTGGTCTCTGCTTCTTCAATATGCTTGTCAGATTTGTGTCTTCCAAACTTCACCGGTTTCCAGTCAAGCTGATGCTCACCCACAGTTTCTGAACCATCACAGACCAAAACAAGCAGTGCCAATCTTGTCCCCTTTTGATCAGGCAGTGAGAGATTTTATAACCTCCAAGAATAGGTAGTATCAACATCCATATCAGTAGAAAGAAGCTATGAGAAGACAGAGACCTGGTCTACCCTTTATCCCTTAAGAATAAGAAGGATAAAATCACTGGGGACTAAGACAGTGAGGGACAAAAGGGCAGATAAGCTCTCAGGCCTTAATTCTTAACCCGTAAACCTCTAAAATCTTTCCCTCCTTCTTCCCCCTTTCAGCACTGTATGGAATGTGCCTTCCTCAACTTTCCCATTCTTTTTCAAGTCAACCAGAGAGACCAGGTGCAAGACGATGCTAGAACTTCTCCAGTGGAAAAATAACAGAGCATAGCCGCCCTCAGCTGCTAGATAAAAGGGCTAGCTCCTGCCTTTCTTCAGGGGTCAGCCTGAATTTTCCAAAGCGAAGCCTCCCACCTCTTCCCTCTGTGTGTTTGTGTTCTTTTCCCAGTTTCATTTCCATTGTCATGGGGTCAGAAGTTCCCATCACTGGTATTATTAAGAACTCCGTGGGCAGAGGGATCAGGATGAGAGTGCACTTTCTGGGGACAAAAGAGAGATTGCTTAGAGATGAGTTTAGAGAGGAAAATAGAAGGCAGATGGTGAAAGGCATTGTAAGTCATCCCCAGGAGTTGAGACTGCATCTCGAGGATAGAGAAGAACATTTCACAGTTTTAAGCATGGGAATGACCACAGTAACATTCATAATAAATAATAATAGTTAATATTTATTGAAATTTTTACTGTGTGTCTGGTACTCTTTTAAGAACTGTCACAGACAATAACTCAATCTTATGCATATTAATTTAAGAACTATTATTAGAACAATTTTGTAAATGAGGAAGCAGGGGCACAGTTAACACAGGAACTTTTCCCAGGGAACTTCCCACTTAGAACCAGTAAGTGGTTGAACTAGACCATTGGTGTCATAAGAAGCACTTAACTACTATGCTACCTAGCCAAATTTCTTGCCACCGAGAGTGTGTTTCCTTGGACCAGTAGCATCAGCACTACCTGGGAGTTTGTTAGAACCTTACCCTAGACCTACTGAACATAAATCAGAATTTTAACAGAATTCTCCAGGTGATTTGCATGCATCTTAATGGTTGAGAAACACTGGCTTACTCTACATAATTGAACTGGGTCAGGGTTGATGAACTGAAAACGGAATACCCCATCTAAGGAGAAGCTACTGCAGTAGCTCTACTTGATTTGCAATCATCAAAATGTAAACTTTACCCACATGTCTAATGTAGATTGATTTTTTGCATTTTAACAGCAGGGAAGGAATAAAGAATTTCTTTAAAAACTCCTCCAGTAAAGCTGAGGCAGGAAGATCACAAGTTTGAGGCCAGCCTGGGCAACTTGGCAAGATGCTATCTCAAAATGAAAAATAAATAGGGCTGGGATGGAGCTCAGGGGTAGAGCACCCTTGGGTTCAATCCCCAGTGCCACTTCCACAATAAAAAATTGTGCATGGAATCTAAGTATTGCCTAACAAAAAGATGTCTGCAAGTACAGTTTGGAATAGCTGCTGACAGTCTGAACTCCGGTTCACATCCTAGGAACTCTCGCTGGCCATTTTTCACTCGAGTCATTTTTAGCTATTGAAATTGTCACTAAGGTGATAAAGATTTGAAGTAATGATTAAGGAAAAGGTGCAGGTGTGAGGGACCAAGGAAGTTCCTCTGGCTGCATTTCATTTAGAGTTCTTAAAACTACCTAGTCTGGGTGACTCACCTCTAGATGCCTCAGACCCCAAGAAGTACTCCTGAATCTCCCATTGGGGTTTGAGGCCAAAGATGTAGCTGACATTTCTGAGATTTATGGTGGCAGTAGAGGATAAGTTGTTAAGACTTTGGAGGCTCAGGGTCCATGTCTTTCTACAGCATGATCAGCAACATATAGGATGGGAACAAGGTTTCCTTGGAATAATCATAAAGAGTGAAATTCCTATAAGACATCACCATATAAAAACAGATGTTTTTAGTGAGGCTACCCTATTCTCTAACTGACAAAAAACCCAAAGCAAGAAGTATAGGTTTTGTTTTGCAGATGTGTAGCCCATTACTAGAGTTTTAAAGTGAGAGAATATGAATATATATAAAAATATATGTTATATAATATATATGATATAATATATTATATATTAAATATATATTATATTATATATATACATGAATATATTAAACTAATTAAAACTAATATATATTCTAGTATACATAATATACATAATATATATAGTATATATATTATATATAAACTTTATATATTATATACTAATATATATTCTAGTATACATAATATAGATAATACATATATAGTTATATAATAGTTATATATATAGTTATATTATATATATATATATATATATATATATAATATATATTAGAACTATCACCTTGATGGCAATGTGAAGAATGAACTGGAAGGATCAATATGGAGGTAATTTTAATGGACCAACAGAGAGATAACAAGGTCATGAGTGAAGTCACTGGCAGGTCTACAGAGAGAAAAGATTATTTTCTCTTTGCTTCTAACATCTCCCATGTGCACAACTCTAGTCCACAGTTTTTCCTAAACTCTAGTTCTTATTCCAACTACCATCTGGATTTCACTGTTTGTAAGTTCAATAGTCACCTCACTAAGTTCAAAACTTCCCCCTTCTCCCTCACTCTCTATTTCAGTGAATGCTAGTCACTCTTCACCCAAGTCAAATAACTGGGTGTCATCCTATACTTTCTCACTCTCACCAAGTTCTTTATATTCAAATTCCTTAATAACCATCACATCTACTCCTTCCTCTTCATTTCATTGCTATTTTCCCAGTTCAGGTCCAAATTCTTTCTTTGCTTTGACTATAGATAGTTGTGCCTGTGTTCACTTATACCCTTCAGTTCATTCTTAATAAAATGGCCAGATTGGGCTTTCTAAGACAAAAATATTGTTACTTCTTAAGTAAAACTCTCCAATGCTTCACCTATTGCTTGCAGGATGAAGTCCAAAGTACTTACATGGAAAAATACAAGGCCTCCAGTTACTGGCCTTCAATTTGCTTCTTGCTATATATCTTGTATGTGTCTCTCTCATTATTATTCTCTAGTACTCCTAATTTCCAGACACAGGAAATGCTTGCAAAACTTAGAATATGTCAGGATGCTCATGCCTACATATTTTGTCCCTTCTTTCTTTCTCCTCCTACCTTCTCTTTCCTTTCTTTTCTCCACCACATCTGGGAAACACCTCTTCACCTTTATGTTCACTAAAATGTGACATCATCTCACCTCTTCACCTTTATGTTCACTAAAATGTGACCTCCTGTGTGACATCATCATTGAGATCTCCATCCCATTACCACCATTATCTCCCGGGTAGAATATTTTAATTCCTATAGTAACTGTATAATAATATTCATCATAATTATTGAGTAAATGAACAAATGGATATGTGCTCTCTCCCTAGGCCAGTAGTAGAAGAGATTGGCTTTTTTTTTAAAAGACTGTATCACTATCTAGGATATCTTGTGCATTCCCATGAATTTCAATTACCAATTCTAAACATCTGACTTCCAAAGAAGCTCCTTCTTTTTCTCCTGTTGTTTATTTAATATTCCAGTGGGGAAAATAATCCAGAGCCAGGGACAGTTATCAGGAGTCTATTATAATAATCTAAGAGAGAGGTAAAGAGAATGGAAACTGGGGGACACATTGAAGAGATTTCTGAGTCAGATGAGGGGAGACTCTTGCCAGTGCTCTCAAATTATACAATATGTGCTGATACTTAGGTCTCCTGTGGTGAAAGTTGATGCAGTGAATCTCGTAGGACTGAGGAAGGTCAAATATTTTTAGAAACCTACTTTTTCTTTTCTTGCTTTTCTAAAACAATTTTTTCTTGGCATACAGAATAACATGACTAGTTTTAGCCAGATGGAGTGTGATTATGAATGAGCTACATGTAGACTAGATTTGGGACACTAAGCAATGACCCACTTCATAGCTTTAAATTATACAGTTGCCCCATGGTGGTTCAATTATTTTCTTAGAATATATTATACTTTCTCATTCAGGAAACCTAATGACTTTGCAATTACTCTTTCCTCTAAAGTCACAAGTGATGATTTCCTATCTGAATTAGTAAAAATATACCCCACAGCAGAAAATAGAGATGTGTGAAAAATTCAAGGCAGAATTATTTTGCTGACCACTTATCCCCTTTTTTATTAAAATTGTATTAGTGCATTACAGTTATGTGTAATTTTAGGGTTCATTTTAATATATTCATAAATGCATATGACATAATTTGTTCCATTTCAGTCCTTAAAAATATCCCTCTAAGGACTGTCTAAGAAATATCCCTCTTCTTCCCTCTTCCCTTTCTCCTTATCTGCTTCTTCTATTTTCTTGGTCTTTCTGCTATTAATTTTATATATAATTGGTGCATTATAGTTATACATATAAGTGGAATTCACTGTGATATATTCATACATGTACATAGCATAGTTTGGTCAATTTCATTCTGTACTTCCTCTCATTTCCTGTCCCTTCTCTATCCTCCTTAATCCCCTTCTTCTATTCCACTGTTCTTCTTTCTATTTTCATGAGACCTCCCCCTCACCCATTTTTAAATTCCTTATTTGACTCTAGCTTCCACATATTCGAGAAAACATCTAACCCTTGACTTTCTGAGTCTGGCTTATTTCACTCAGTATGATATTCTCTGGTTCCATTCATTTACCAGCAATTGACATAATGATTCTTCTTTATGGCGGAGTAAATATATATATACATTTTCTTTATTCATTCATCTATTGAGGGACACCAAGTGTTATGATTTGGATGTGAAATGTCCCCAAAAAACTCATGTGTGAGACAATGTAAGAAAGTTCAGAGGAGAAATGATTGGGTTTTGAGAATCTTAACCTAATCTGAATTAATCCCTGATAGGATTAACTGAGTGGTAACTGGAGGCAGGTAGGGTGTGGCTGGAGGAGGTGAGAATTGGGGTGTGGCTTTGGGGTATATATTTTGTGTCTGGTGAGTGGAGTCTCTCTCTGCTTGCTGATGATGTGAGCTGCTTCTCTGCCACACTCTTCTGCCATGATGTTCTGCCTCATCTCGAGCCCCAGGGAATGAAGCCGGCCTTCTATGGACTGAAAACTCTGAAACCGTGAACCCTCAAATAAACCTTTCCTCCTCTATAATTGTGCTGGTCAGATCATTTAGTCACAGCAGTGAAATGGCTGACTAAAACACCAAGGTAGTTTTCATAATTTGGCTATTGTGACTTGTGCTGCTGTAAATACTGGTGTGCATTCTACACTGTAGAATGCTGACTTTAGTTCTTTTGAATAAATACCAAGGAATGACATTGATGGATGGTGGTTCCAGTCCTAGTATTTTGAGGAATCTCCATACTGCTTTCTAACCGCTTACCTTACCCAACAGACAAATGAGGTGCTTCCACCTATGGGCCTAAGAGAGTTGGGAAGCAAATTCCTTTTAGTCAGATGACCAACGTCTATATCTTCGTTACTTTGATAGCTCCTGCCTTAGTTTCACTTCTTATCTGGATTGTTGCTTAATATAATGTGTCCTGTTCACCCTTCTCATTGACATGTGAATCCTCATTCTCCAATACGGGCCTCTATTGACTAGCTAATGTCTTCTGGATCAAGTCAGAATTTCTAAGCAAATAACATCTGTAACCAACGGCGCCCATGTATTCCTTCCAGTCTCAACTTCCAGCACTGTCACAATGTATGCTCAAGGTTCAATATGCTTGGTCCTCTTTCAATAAAATCCCTCCTATTTTTGTGACTGTAACAGCTTTTCCCCCAGCCCAAAGCAATGTACCCATTTCCTTTCCTTTCCAAGGAAAACCACACTTTCTTTTTTTTTCTTTTTTTTTGGGGGGGGGGCGTGCTGGGGATCGAACCCAGGGCCTTGTGCTTACAAGGCAAGCACTCTACCGACTGAGCTATCTCCCCAGCTCCCCAGTTATCTCCCCAGCCCCCTGAAAATCACACTTTCAATACAAAGTTCAGACTTTGGTTGTGTTCAGTGTTAAAGGCAGGAGAGCAAAATGGGAAAGGGTAAGGGTCCTGGAGAGTAAGGTTCCCCTTGATCACGTTTGTCATCTTGACTTGTTTAACTTCCCTAAGCTTCTATTTCTTGGCATGTAAGTGGACAATTTAACAACAAATACCTCATCAGGTTGTTGGGAGGATCAAATACAACAGGTTTCTACAGTGCACAGGACTGGGTTTGTTGTGTCGTAAGCGTTTAATATGTCAACGTTAACTCTTATTTTTATTTTTACATTGTCTTTAACCCAGTTGTATTTTAACTTTGCTATATTTTAGCTTAAATGGTTTTATGCTTAGAATTATATTAGTTCAGGGGAAATGACTAACTGAAGTAATGGCATGACCAATTCTAGTTTGTCTAGTTTGTTTATTCCTTTATATTTCTTATAGCTATATCTGAAGGAGTATGCCGGAACAAGTTATACTCAACTGCCACGTAGCAGTGATCTTATTAAGTCTTATTCACTCGGGAACTATTAGGCCAGGTCAAGCGATTGAATTTCAAGAATTCTTAGAGTCCACTCAGGTATTTTGAGTACTTTCCTTTAATAATAAGCAACACTAACATCCCCAGATAGAGATTCTAACTTCATAAAGTCTTTCTTCTTAGGTTTTCTATGTCTACATAGAGAAAATACTTTTATAGACTTTGTACATACAAGGCCACTTTTAATACCACTTTGGACTTATTCATACTCATTTCAAATTTGACGTTTTTTAAATTTTAACTACACATCAAAGTCGAATTTTATTTCCATTCTGAGCCAGGCACAGTGGTACACTCCTATAATCCCAGTGGCTCCTCCAGAGGATGAGGGAGGAGGATCACCAGTTCAAAGCCAGCCTCGGCAATTTAGAGAAGCACTGAGCAACTCAGAGAGATCCTGTCTCTAGATAAAAAAATAAAATTTACAAAATGGCTGGGGATGTGGCTCAGTGGTTAAGCACCCCTGGGTTCAATCTCTGGCACCAAAAAAAAAAAAATTATTTCCATTCTGTATTAAAATACCACAGATTAGCACTGTGATTTCTAATCTTGCTTTTGCGATCGGACAATCTCTTGTGTTTTCAATTTTCTTGTAAGAGGGGGTAATACATTTGCAGCAAAAATATAAATTGTTACATCTTTGAGTATATACATATGTACAAGTATCTCTCATTCATCTAAAATACGAATTTAAGCAAGTTAAGAAGAGAAGCCTTAATTTCATACTTTCACTGAGACTTTTCAGTTGATTGGTCTTCTCTAAACCTGTAACATTTATTACATCATTTCCCACTTTGTATTACCATGGCCATTCTGTACCCAGTCAAAACTAACAGCTGAGTGAATAAATAAATGAAGACCAAGATGACAAATTGTTGTTTTTGAGTGATTTGTCCATGAATCAGAAAGATAGTCTCACATTTATAAATAGCATATTTTTTAAAATGTCTGAATGCTAGCATATATGATACGATTTTACATTTTATGTGGGTGTACTATATATACAAAAATTATGCATGCTCTTCATTTGCACATAATTTGGGAATAACTTAAGTATAGACCGATAATGTGAGAGAAGATACTGTGTACACAGTCTGTCATTTCAAACCTTTTTTCCAATTTGTAAGGTTTATTTGGCTGTTTTAATCATTTAAAAATCCTGATCTGTGAAATGACACTGAATTTTACTTTTGATAGTCACAAGAAAATATAGAATCAGTTCACATTGTATATAAGATTCACATAAAGCCATACTCAGAAGGACAGAGACTCTCAGGGAAAGGGTCACTTTCATCTAGCAGGAAATAGGACATAAATCCATAAATTTTCTTCTACCAATAAATACTTGGTTAATGGTCTTATATAAACACATGCTATACATGAGTCTAAGAAAATAAAATTATTTCTTTATGTCTACATATTCTAGATTTAGAATAAATAAAATGAACACTGCAGGAAAACTCAGCTGGAGATAATGATTGGAGAATACAAAAAAATGTAATTACTAGAAAGGAAAGCCTGGGATCAAGGTTACCAGGCAACTAATCCCAGGAGAAAGTAACATGAATGTGGATTGGGAGATAGAATCATCCAAATGCCTGGGCAATTAAGTGTCTGAGAAGAAGTGGAAATTAGCATGTTATAATTTTGTGGGGGCTTAAGAAAATTTCCTTAACAAGTCAAAAGAGAGAGGATGATGAGGACTACCCACACATTATTAACTATTTTCCACCTTCTCCCTACCCACATATTCCTCTCCAACTAAACTTACATTAATTATGAATCGTCAGCATCTGCAAAGTAATAAATCTTTTTAAGTCCCGCCCCATCCTAATCTTGCTTACATATGAGTAGAATTTTCCAGGTAAATGTGTGTATGTGTGTGCGTATGTGTGTACATACACACTTGCTCTCCTGTGTATTGGGCTGAAACTGTGAGTGAGGAAAGGGAGAGAACAGCCTTTAAAGTTTCCAGGTAGAACCATTTCCACAGGCCTGAAGACACAAACATTTCATGCAGGCTAGAAGCTGAGGGACACTGAGTTTGTAGGAATTCATGGTGTAGGGTGGTCGTTTTGATGCCAGAGACAGGAGCCTGTGACTGATTACAACAGAAATGAAATAGAAAATGCTTTTAAAATATTGCCTATGAAATGACTAAGAAAAAAAATTGAAATAGAGCCAAAAAGTCAGAACACACAGGCAAAGATTTGATTGAGGAGGAGGAGGTTTATTTCAAGGAGATGGGAGACAATCAATAGAGAGAGATGGGGCCACTTCCCAAACAGGAGGGGAACAAGTGTTTGTATCAGGTTGCTGGGGTAGGAGAGGGTCCGATAATTTTCCACTGCTCATGAGTGTGGTAGTTTTTCAAGGAATTTCCTCCTTGAGGAAGATATGGATCAGTAGTCATTTGGTTTGTTCTTGGAGACATCATGGCTCCAGTGTTCTGACTTTTATGGTGCACCTGGTCTTATGGCCATCCTGAAGTATGTGATAAGATTGTTGATAAATGTGGAATGGAAAGTGGAAAGAAAAGGAAAAACTGCATGCCAATTTTAAGGAATGACAGGTTAGGCCTCAGATGTTTTCCTGCATACAATTCTTTTAACTGGTGACAGGCTAGGGACTAAGGCTTCTTCTTTTTGTCTTCAGTCCCCATGGTGACCCCTTACTGTCCCAGTTTGGGGTAAAGCTGAAAAGTAGTTGGGGCCCACTTAAATGTCATCCTACGGACAAAAGGTAAAGTCAGTAGAGTTTTTAGAGCAAGGAAACAGAATTAAAAAAAAAAAAATTATCCTAAACCGGGTATGGTGGTGCACACCTCTAATCCCAGATACAAATTCTAGGCCATCCTGGGCAATTTAGTGAGACCCTGTCTCAAAATAAAATGAAAAAAAGGAAAACAGGGGCTGAGGATATAGCTCAATGGTAGAGTAGTTGCTGAGCAGGCACAAAGGCTCTGGGTTCAATCCACAGTACCAGGGGGGAAAATTAAATAAATAAATAAAACCCCCTAGCAATAATTTTGTTCAGGCAAGACAGAATGGGTGTTAGGATTAAAAGAGTAGCCTTGGAAATGCAAAGGAGAATCTTGATTTAAATGAGGTGTATGAGAAGGATGGTAAGATCTGGTGCAAGGTAGAATGTAGTCAGTAAGGAAAGAGAGAAAGGTTTCTTAAGTAAGATCAAGAATACAGGGAGGAGTGAAAATCTTTAGTCTGGGACAGAGAAGAGTAGATTAGAGCTATCCTATAGGCAGTTTCATATATGACCCTGGAGTTTAGGAGGGAGCTCTGGATTAGGCTACTTTGCAAGTATATTAACGTAAGATGGACATTGGAGCCGCTATGTAAATGAGACCACCTGGAGAATAAAAAGCAGGAAGATGGCAAAGATGAAGGATGGAATTCAGGCCTGCTGAACTTGTGAATAAAAGGGAGGAAAAGGAGCCAGGATTCTAATAGAATAACAATGGTTGGAGAGGTAGCAGAGTAGTTGTGAGGTGTTGTCCTGGAGACCAGGAAAATAAAGATGCTGCTAAATCCTGTGTCAGACACATAAGGAGTATATTTCCTTCTTAACCATATGTATTCATATAAGGCATATGGCAAATCTAAATAAATATCAAAGAATGGGTATCACATAGAACAGCTCCGAAAAGAATGCAATAGTGTTAGAAGCTAATAACAAAAAAGATGAAGTTTTATTTATTTTTTTGGTACTGGGGATTGAACACAGGAGTGCTTAACCACTGGGCAACATCCCCAGCCCTTTTCTTAATATTTTATGTAGAGACAGGTTCTCACTGAGTTGCTTAGGGCCTTGCTAAGTTGCTGAGGCTGGCTTGGAACTTGTGATTCTCCTGCCTCAGCCTCCTGAGCCTCTGGGATTACAGGTGTGTGCCACTGTGCCCAGCTAAAAAGATAAATTTTAAAATTCCATGTATTCAGAAATTTAAAAGACATAAAAGTACCTCACAGGCTAAAAAACTGAATCAAAACTAAAAGCATTTAGAACTGAATCATAATGAAAACACTATACATCAAAACTCAAGGTATACAATAAAAGTATGTCTTTAAGCATGTCTTACATGCTTCATAAATGAATGTTAATGAGTTAAGAGTTCAATAGATTAGGAAAAAACCCCAACAGAATAAAGCTAAAGGAAAAAGAAAGAATAAAAATGAGAGCAGAAATAAGCAACATAGAAAAAGATTCAATAGATTAATCAAGGTAAATGTTGATTCTTTAAGAAATATAATCAAATTAGATAAATCTTTAGTGACATTAACCATGGGGAAAAAAAAGAGAAGAAATAATATGACCAAAAAATGAGACATAGAGCTGGGGAGATAGCTCAGTCGGTAGAGTGCTTGCCTTGCAAGCACAAGGCCCTGGGTTCGAACCCCAGCACCGCAAAAAAAAAAAAAAAAAAAGAGAGAGACATATACACAGAGATGGTTCAGATTAAAAAGACAATATGAGAATACTAGGAGCAATTTTATTACTAATACCATCTAGGAATTACTATTGCCTTCCCTGTATCCTTATTCAGGAATCTGTTCAATCCTCTACTCATAAGTCCCTAAGAGGACAGCAAGAAATTTCCAAGTTATTGCCACAGCTACCCCTTCTCACGATTTGTTGGGATTATCACTTAGGATGTGGTAATTTGACTTTGAACTACTCCTTGCTGTAAGAGTTGGTAGTCAAGGATCTTTGCTCCACTCCGAAATTAGCTCAAAGAGTGTGAGGGTTGCTAGATACCTCCTAATGCCATCCTGGATTCTGACCATTTAGTTTGCCTTTGCTATTTGATGCCTCATGGAGTCTTATTTAAAGTGTAGTGCCATACAATCTCACAGACCACTGATGAATGTCCTCCAATGAGTAGTAAGTCCACATTGATTGAGGGAAAAAGATTGTTTCTTTTGGGGTAAGGTTATCTGTGCTCTGTGTTTGGAATTCTAGGTTTAAAGCACTTAGTGATCTAGTTATTTTTGGTTTATAATTATAGCTGCTTCCAAAATGAAGTAGCCACTTTCAAAAGTATTGTCTCAGGTCAGGTTTTGGCATTTTCCATACAGAGGTGATGTAGCTTTTCTTGTAACCCTTAAAACCCACACACACAAAATGATATCATCTCTCTCCCAGGACCACTGGAGCCAGTCTCAGGAGTTTCTAGGATAATCTTTAGAAGTACCTCCTCCATAATTCCTAGGCAATTTTATGTCCTCATCTGCATGTGAAATAACTGGACTTTTTCTCACAAAATAGAGAAAACACTGCATGCAGATTTAATATTTGCTAGAATGCTTTTCTGGTAGGCTATCCCCAGATGGAACAACCATGTTTTCTCTTTTTATTCAGAACCTTAGCATGAATGAAGTTGTATGGTCTGCATTGTGTATAAGATATTTTACAGACACTTCATGAATAACTTAGTTATGTTCCAAAAAAAAAAAAAACTCCCTTTTTCATCTACGCCTGTTTTACTTGTTATTCCTAATCTGATTAATGGCACCTGGCCTTATAAATTAGAACCTTGGGATTCATTTTTTTTGGGGGGGGGTGGTAACTGGGAATTGAACCCAGGGGCACTTAACAACTGAGTCACATACCCAGTCCTTTTTTGTATTTTTTTTTTTTTTAATTAGAGATAGAGTCTCACTGAGTTGCTTAGGGTCTCACTAAATTGCTGAGGCTGGCTTTGACCTTGCAATCCTCCTACCTCAGCCTCCTGAGCCGCTAGGATCATGAACGTGCACCACTGTGCCGGGCTTGGGATTCATTTTTAATTCCTCTCTCTAATCAGGCTGTATTAGTTATTATCTATTAGTTGCTAATTTTCTCTTTGATCATAACACATAAATATTTTAAACCCTTTCTCTCCTCTCCCTGTTGCTTCCTTTGTATTAGCGTAGACATCATTTAGTTTGCGAGAATTTCCTAAATGGATGCACATTTTGAGTTTCATAAACACCTCCAACTCATCCTCCTCAAATAATTTTCCTGTTGTGAGCAAGCTATGCCATTAACATAGACGACACATTTGGGTCTTTCCACGGTGTCAGAATTTATTAAACAATAAATTCATAAGTTATACAACTTTAATCAGTTGCTATTCACCTAGAACTCATGGGTCACTTAATAGTCATAAGCCTAGCATCACAAGTTCTTTTATTCCATCTTAAATTCTAATAACACTGGAGTTATATATCATACTTCACACAATGACATATATGTATATGTTACAGAAAGACTAAGAAAGGGTTAAGGAAGTCAACTTGTTAAAGGATGTTGTGCCAAGAGCAAGAACAGAGAGCAGATAGGAATGCAAAGAGTCACTGTAGGTGGTCAGATAAGGGTTTATTTTTTTAAGACACATTTATTCAGAGATATGATCAGACCATTACATTTAAAAAAAAGTCTAAGTTAAAATCCTTTGTTGGAATGCTTTACACTTTCCACAGAATAGAAACTAAAATAACCTGTTATACAATTAGTCACAAATACAGTCCTCGAGTTTTTTTGCCCATAAACATGAGTATTGTCTTCTTTGTAGCAGCGAGGCCCTGCCACCACTGTGCTTGGCTGAGTTCACAGGTCTGTGGTAACCTGTAGCTTCCCTGTCCCTTCTCTGGCTCTCCTCTCCTGCTAAGCTTTGTTTCCTGGCAGTATTTAAACCTTCTGCCACTGCCATAGCTACTGCTGCTGCTGGAACCACCACAGTTACCTTGGTTTTTGGTTTGGCAAAGTATTGGCCTCCACTACCATAAGGTCCAGAGCTTCTGCCTCCAAAGCTTCCACCCTTCCTGGGTCCAAAATTTGATGACTGGTTTGTTGTAATTGCCAAAATCATTGTAGCTTGACCACCTCCAAAATTGCTTCTATCATTACCAAATCCATTGTGGCCATCCCACTGCCACCATATCCACCACCACCATGGCTGCCACCAAAGCCACCACAACCACTGAAGTTTCTTCCAAGACTAAAATTGTCATTTCCACCAAAACCACCTCCACGACCACCACCAAAGTTTCCAGAACCATGTCAACCTCTTTGGCTAGTTGAAGCACTGGCCACCTCTTGCGTTGACAGGGTTTTCCTCACTTCACAGTTGTGGCCACTCTCAGTATGGTGTTTCTGAATGACAGTCTTATCCATGGAACCAAGGTCATCAAAAGTTACAAAAGCAAAGCCCCTTTTTCCTCCACTGCCTCAGCCAGTCATGATTTCAATAACTTCAAATTTCCCATACTGTTCAAAATAATCTCGTAGGTGACGTTCTTCAGTGTCTTCCACCAACAAAGATCTTTTTCACAGTTAAGTGCGCCCCTGGACTTTGAGAATCTTCTCGAGACAGCTCTCTCTGGTTCCACAACTCTTCTATCTACCTTGTGTGGACCTGCATTCAAGGCTGCATCCACTTCCTCCACAGTGGCTTAAGTGACAAACCACTGGAGCACTTGGTGTTTGGGTCTTTCATTATCATACAGTCTGTAAATGTTCCCCATTGCTCAAAATGACTTCTTAGACTCTCATCAGTTGTTTCAAAGCTCAGCCCTCTGATGAATAGCTTCCACAGCTGTTTGGGCTTGTTAGGGGACTCTGATTTAGACATGATGGCAGTAGGAAGAGAGACTTTAACCATGCTTTCTTGTCGCGTGTCCATGGCAGAAAGCAGATAAGGGTTTTAATGAACCAGTTCCCCAGAATTGTCAGGTGAGGACTGATAGCAATTTCAGAGTCTCTGCTTTGAGTGGACCATTCATGTGTCATTGTTCCAGGCAGGAGAGACAATGATGAGCTGAAACCAGGGGACAGAGAACTGGGGGAGATTTTCCTGGGCAAGGCTTGAGACAAGTAACCAGGTGATGGGGTCAGGGTGCTGTGTGTCCAATCTTAGGAAGGGGTTCTTCGTTTTAAGGGTCTTAGGTGAGAGCATTGTGTCTGGTGAAAGGTTGATGAACTCGTGTCTAGTGTTTCAGATATGATTGCAGACACCCACATGTCCATGTGCTCCTGATTTAGTTTAATAAGTAGGCACAAATAAATGATTTATCAACTTGTGTCTTATGGTTTTGCTGGGCAGATATGGTTGTTTACTTGTATATACAAGGTATATAGCATCATTTTACCTTGGCACTCAGACTCAAAGTGACAAACGACTGCTTTACAAAATGGGAGTAACTCAGGGTGAGGCACAGCCTGAAAATTACAATTCTATTCATTATGGAGAACAAAGCACAGGCTGTTCTTCATAATTTCTAAACTTGAACCTCAATTACATTTCTCCCATTGCCTACAAGATAATGGTTGAGCAGCCAGGCCTGGTTTATCATACTTACCAAGTGTTTTATTATCTACAGATGTGCATTCTGTCACACTTCTTCCTAATCTCCTTCTCTCCTGATAACAATACAAGGAAACAAAATCAAAACAAAAAACTTGGTATTTCCAGCTGTCAAACCTATGTTCAGTGCATATATATATATATATATATATATATATATATGCTTCCATTGGGACACTTGTTTTATACATAACATCTGAGGTATAAAAACCCAAGTCAAAAAATTGAAATATATAAGCAATATATTTTCATTATATTAAGATCTTTAAAAATTGAACTCCCCATCTATAAGGTAGAAAATCCCAATTAAATTCATGGTCCTCCTGGGTTATGGTTAAATTCTGGGGGCAGCTTTCATAGTCGCTGTTTTTGAAGATGTAGGTACCCATCCCAGATCCCTTCTTCAGATTTTGAGACTTCTCAGTCTCTGCGCCTTGTTTGCAGGTACCGCCATCATTTTGCTTTTACAGAGCCACACTGAAGCTTGAATCTTTTCTGAGGTTTTCCCCATACCACAGAATCTTTCCCTGAAGTCTTGCGACCTGTTCCAGAATACCTGGAACACAGGTATTGTGCCATCGCTCCGGGTATTTTTTCTTAATCTTAATGGTTTACTCCAGGCCTTGTGAAGTTTTGGCCTCAGATTGGTTTAGGGGGTTTAGTCACATAAAAGCTGACCACACTCAAATCCTATGTCCAGTCCCAGCTCCATATTTGGAGCAGGGTGAAAAACTGAATGTACAGTAGCTCTTACATCTAACAGCTCATTGGATACACGTGAAACTAGGGTGGCTCCCACTTCTAACTCTGCAGCATCAGAATTTATCTTTTTGACAGTCCTGGGAGATCAAGAATAAATTTTCTAATTCCTCGGTGATGAACCTGCAGCGGTCCCCGCTTTAACCTCCTTTTCCCTGTAAGTCTCCCAAGTCTTTTTCCAGTAGTCCTCCCAGTCTTGGACCCTTCTTTACCTCACCTTTCAGCTTCTCGCTGCAGCTGCTTGCCAGCCTTTCTGCCCCCTTTACCCGGTGGGCTCCCGCCTCCCGGCCTCGCCCCTCAGTTCCCGGTCCCGCCCCTCAGTTCCCGGTCCCCGCCCACTGCGGGGTCCCACCCTTCTACCGCCCAGCCGCTCTCTGCTCCGGACTACCACCAGGTCCCACCTCCCAACCCCACCCATATCCCGGCCCCGCCCCTCAGCTCCCCGTCCCCTCCCACTGCCGGGTTCCACCCTTCTACCACCCCTCCGCTCTCTGCTCTGGGCTACCACCACTGACCCGGTCCCACCTCCCAGCCCCGCCCACCTTCCGGCCCCGCCCCTCAGCTCCCCGTCCCCTCCCACTGCCGGGTTCCACCCTTCTACCACCCCGCCGCTGCTAGCTCCGACTACCACCGCTGAGCCACGCCCCCTTCTTCCCCGCCCATCTCCCGGCCTCGCCGCTGCTTTGCCCTGTCTTCTGGGCTTCGCGCCTCTAGTGCAATTTTCTCCCCGCCAACCCCCTTGTGGACTCTTAATGTCCCTCCTCACCATCCGTAAGGTATTCAACCCGCACATTTTGTCGTAATAGTTATTACGTTTACTCTGCGCCGGAAAGAGAATCTACGAGCGCTTCTGCAATCATGGCGGCGGTGGATATCCGAGGTGATTTATGCTGTTAATACTTTGTTCCCTGTTTGGGTACTGGTTTGGGGGTTTGTAGCTGGTGGGACAAGGTTTAGAGTCCTTTGTCAGGTCTCTCAAATTCTTTTGAATGATTTTTTGTGGACGACCCAAGGCTCTAATCTGGCGAAGAGTTTTTCCTCAGTTCTTGACGGGTCTTTTAAAAGCGTTGAAGGGAAGGGATTTGAGGCAGCCCTGGGCTTTGAGCCCTCAGAACTGCAGTACTGTTCTACATATCCATCTCTGCAGCATTCTTGGGGCTGTTGTATCGGGGCGAAGGGTGGCCTTTGGGCAGAGAGGGGGATGGTATAATGAGCTGACGATTTGATTGATATCTTGGAACTTGTCTTGAGGTCACCTTATTTTTCCCCATTTTTTTTTTTAAATCAGCGCATTATAATTGTACGTAATGGTGGGATTTGTTGTTACACATTCGTAATGCACACAATATGACAATATAATTTGGTCAATATCACTCCCCAGCACGTTCCCTCCCTCGCCGCCTCCCACCCCTGTTACTTTTCCCGTTTTACTGATCTCCCTTTGATTTTCATGAGATGCCCCCCCCTTTTCCTTTTTCCTCTTTTGTTTCCACATAGGAAAGAAAACATAACGACCCTTGACTTGTGTTTGGCTGCTTTAGCTTAATATAATAATCTCTAGTTCCATCTATTTTCCTGCAAATGACATAATTTTATTTTTCTTTATGGATGAGTAAAATTCCATTGTGTATATAAACCACATTTTCTTTATCCATTCATCCATTGATGGACATCTAGGCTGATTCCATAGTTTGACCGTTGTGAATTGTGCTCCTTTAAACATGTATCACTGTAGTAGAAAGACTTTTTAACTCTTTAGGATAAATATGGAGGAGTGGTGTAGCTGGGTCAAATGGTGGTTCCCTGTCTAGTCTTTTGAGGAACTTCCATACTGATTTTTATAGTGGTTGTAGTAATTTACAATTCCATCAACAGTGTAAAAGTGTTCCTTTTTCTCCACATCCTTTCCAGCATTTATTATTATTTGTATTCTTGATGACTGGCATTCTGACTGGTGTGAGATTAAATCTCACTGTAGTTTTGATTGTCATTTCCTTAATTGCTAATGAAATTGAACAATTTTTCATATATTTGTTGGCCATTTGTATTTATTCTTTTGAGAAGTGTATTTGCCCATTTATTGGTTTTTTTTGGTGTTCAGTTCTTTATATAACCTAGATATTAATCCTCTGTCAGAAGAGTAGCCAGCAAAGATTTTCTCCCATTCTGTAGTTCCCTATTCACATTCACAATTGTTTCCTTTGCTGTGCAGAAGCTTTTAAATTTGATGCCATCCCATTTATTAACTTTGGGCATTATTTCCTGAGTTTTAGGGGTCCTATTGAGAAAGTTGTTTCCTGTTCCTGTATGCTGGAGTGTTGACAAAATGTTTTCTTCTAGGAGTGGCGTGGTTTCTGGTGTAATCATAGGTCTTTGATCCATTTTGGGTTGATTTTTGTGCAGAGTGAGAGATAAGGTTTAGTTTCATTCTTCTACATATAGATAATCAATTTTCCCAGAACCATTTGTTAAAAAGACTGTCTCTTCCCTCATATGTTTCTGTGGGGCCACCTTATTCTTGAGTTCATACCCCATGGGTGTCTGGACATGAAATGTTTCTGTGGTAAATTAAAAAAAAATTTTTTTAGATGTTGATGGACCTTTATTTTATTCATTTATTTATATGCAATGCCGAGACATGTTAGGCAAGTGCTTTACCACTGAGCCACAACCCCAACCTTCTGTGGTAAATTTTATTTTTGAGTTTGTAATACCTTCCATTGAACACCCGCTAATTATTGAGGGCAGGATTGTTTCTTTTTCACAGCTAGACTGTAGAGATATTCAAATATTTGTTCAGTTAGTGAATAAATATATGGAGGTGAGATGTTTTAATTCTTGACCTTGGGTGGCATGAGGACTTTTTTTTGGGGGGGGAGTATATACTTGATTTTTTAAAAATTTATTTTGATTCATTGTACACAAATGAGAAAAAGTTGTTTCTCTCTGATTGTACATGAAGTAGAGTTGCACCATTTGTGTAATCATATGTGTACATAGGGTAATGATGTTTGTCTCATTCTGTTATTTTTCCTCCCCCCCGCACCCCTTTTTCCTCTATACAGTCCATCCTTATACTTGATTTTTGAAGTATTTGTGAGATTCCTTTTTCTATATTAATCAAATTGAGGACTAGAAGACTTATTTATACTTCTTTAGTGATCGTCAGATTTCTGGATCATGTTTTTACCTGTTTGTCTCTCATTATAAGTGATTACTTCAAATGCCTAATTTCATTACTTTCAGTTTGTTAGAATACCGTACTTCAAGTATGTCACTATGTAGTTTTGCTAATGACATTTACTCCATAAGACTATATTCAGATATTTAGTTTTTGTGATGTTTTACTTTTTATTTAGATTTGTTAGGGTCATAGTAAAAGCTTTAAGATAGAAGTGTATCTTAGAGCAAGAATGTTGGTATGGCTAGAGTTGAAGTAGAGAGGATGTAGGAAGGAGATTGGATTAGAGAGGTATCATAGGCTGGGGTAAGGTCTTTGGCTTTTCCTTTGAGTAAAATGGAGAGTCATGGAAGGTTTCACTAGAGGGATGACATATTCTGACTTTTTTTTTTCCTAACAAAAATCACGTTTGCTGCTGAAACCATTGAAGGAAGACAAGGGTAGAATTAGAGAAATCTGTTAGAAGGCCATTTCTGTAATATGTGGTGATTAGGAGGTAGTTTGGAGTAGGACAGTAACAATTTCCTAGTGGAAATAGATAATTTTGTTATTTTCCAGCCATAGCCCATACTCTTAATATCAGCCATTTTGAAGATGCACGTCCTCGAATGTTGGAGTCTGTGTTAGTGAATTGATAAAGATGTATGATTAGTAAAGCATACTTGTCCTTGGCCTTCAGTTGTGAACTTACAAGCTTTTGCTCATTACTGTGTATCAGGTCCTGTACTAGTTGTTGATGAGTAAAAACTCACAATTTAATGGAAACACATTTATATTTCTGAGTTACGAGTATTAATAACAAAAATGTGCAAAAATTGCTGTAGGACAGAGAAAAGGCTACCACCACTATCATCATATTTGACAATTTATTTGGCTATTACAGTGTACTGTTTTACATATATAATCTAGTATGTATAATTATAGATCCTACCTACCAACAATTATGGAGAATTAATAGATAAGGATTTGAAATTTTGAGAGCCTGGTAGAGAAGACAGCAACAATGCTTACAAAGTTAAGGACACAAGAAACATTTTTAGGGAGAAAAAGAGACAATTTCCTAAGGAAATTAAAAATCTGTGTGTAATTCGTTTTGCTATAAGTAAAACTATGTTAATAATTGAACCATTGAATTTAAAACTGAGAGTAATGATTATCGTAAGTTGCCTTTCAATAGAAAAAATGTCATTTTCAGAAAATGTTATTTCCTGTTCTGTTCTATATTTGGTTATGGCATGATGTATTTATGATGAACTAGCTAAGTGGTCTATACTAATTATTTGGTCATTAGCATACTTCATCTGTTTGTCTCTTCCTGTATTTTCAACACACAAAGCACATTTTACATTTTTACTTAAAAAATATTTGAACTTTTTCATTTGATTAATTTTGCTCAGAATTGCTTGTCACCTTGAATTTGTTCTTCTGACTTCTTCAAAGATACCTGAAGCAGATGCTGAAGTTTTTCAACTGGTATTATATAGGTTTTTTTTTTGTTTTTTTTTGGTATCAGGGATTGAACTCATGGTACTTAACCCCTGAGCCACATCCCCATTCCTTTTTATATTTTATTTTGA
Organism: Sciurus carolinensis; assembly: GCF_902686445.1. NCBI lineage: Eukaryota > Metazoa > Chordata > Mammalia > Rodentia > Sciuridae > Sciurus > Sciurus carolinensis. The sequence continues at coordinate 169,353,421 of NC_062214.1, read as the reverse complement.
GACAGGGTTTCATGAAGTTGCTTGGGGCCTCACTAAGTTGCTGAGGCTGACTTCGAACTTGGGATCTTCCTGCCTCAGCCTCCCAAGTGCTGGGATTATAGACGTGTGCCACCATGCCTGGTATTTTGATGTTCTTGATTTAGTCCTGTTTGTCATAGCCAATAGACAATAAAAGCTCACTCATTCAAGGTGTCTATTTACTATGTCTTTTTAAAATTTAATTAATACTCTGGAATATGAAACAATGTGGTTATAAGAAGGGAATTTTACTTAATCAACTGCCCCCTGATTTTTACACCATTATCATCTTGTCTACATAATAGCTTCCAAACTTATTGTTCCTCTTGAGAGATCTCAAACTGTTGACTGTGGATGTGTTTGAAAATTTTGAATTATTTGCCAACAAATAAAAACTCAGTAGTTCCCCTTTTTTGTCAGGGAGACATTGGGGATTGAACCCAGGGGTGCTTTACTGCGGAGCTCCATGTCATTTTTTTTTTTTTTTTTTCTTTTTCATTTTGAGACAGGGTCTAAGTTACCTAGGCCTCAAACCTGTGATCCTCCTACTGCAGCATTCTGAGTGACTGGGATTACAAGGGCGTGCCACCATGTCTGATAGGATTTCCACTTTTTTAAAAAGAACTTTCTAGATCTCTAATCTTAATGCTTCTTCACTTAATCAGATTATTCTTTAAACATATTTTACATATACGTGTATTTACCATGTAAGTAAAAATATATGTATATTAAACATATATGTATATTTTCATACCTTTCTCTGTTCTGCTTGTAATCACTTTACTCTTTTCCCCGTGGTGATTCCCTGTTTACCATCACATAACAGAGCTAAAGTCCACCTCCCCTCAGTGAAAAATCTTTTCCCTAGGTATTCTTATCCCTCCTCTGTGCTTTCAAAACTCATTTATCCATACTTTCATTCTAATACTTAAGATATTCTGATGCTTTATTTTGTGTTGTCATTGTTTTCTTGCATACTTGTCTCTTCTGTTAAGTACATAGATTAGTATTCATGTTATTCTTATATTAATAGTGCCTGCTACAGTAGATGCATAAGGATGTCTCTTGGATTGGATTCTTTTGCTTTTCTAATTCTTTATTATTATATGTTTTTTTTTCCTGTAGATAATCTGCTGGGAATCTCTTGGGTTGACAGCTCTTGGATCCCCATTTGAACAGTGGTAGCGTCCTGGATTACTTTTCAGAAAGAAGTAATCCTTTTTATGACAGGACATGTAATAATGAAGTGGTCAAAATGCAGAGGCTAACATTAGAACACTTGAAGTAAGTTATTTTAAGAAGGTAGCATCTTTGCCAACTAGAGATTTTGCAGTGCACAATTCTTTCAAGCCCTGGATCATGAAGTACAGTGTAGAATATTTGGTAGAGAAACTGAAATTTTGTTTGCATTTGTATAAATATGACATTCAAGGAAATTATTAGTAGTCACTTGTAACTTATAAGTCTTTTCTAAATAACTCAATAATGTCTATTTAAAATAATAACAAGTTTAGATGTTGCTCTGATGTGTGTTTTTAGCAATGCAACTTCCTCTCAATCATATAATCTTGATTATTGCCCCTTTAAATCTAATTTAATGTTTCCTGATTTGTAATAGATTTTTTTTTGTATAACAAAGAAAATATAATTTTAGTTAAACTCAGAGCAATATTCTTTAGACTTAGGATGCAAAATAATCAAGAATTTATTTCTATTACAAACATTTCTGAAACTGTATAATTCTTCATCTGTCCCCAAAGTATCATGGGGGTGGCTTTTATGAAATTAAATTTTTATGGCATTTTGAATGGCTTTTTGTGGCAGGTCAAAAAAATGTGTAGAGAGTGAGGATATGGTTTTTGATGTTTTCTGTTTGGGTAAAATATACAGTAGGGTCTTCATGTTTATTTTTATATATTTTGTTTATTTTTATATTTTTTTATGTATATTTATAGGTCTTCTTGACTAGGAAGCACCATAGTATTTTGAATGCCTTTTTGAAAAAGATACTTTCAACTTACTTTTTTGGCTGAAATACTTAGATTTAAATTCATGGTGAATTTTTTTTTTTTTTTTTTTTTTTTTTTGGTGCTGGGGATCGAACCCAGGGCCTTGTGCTTGCAAGGCAAGCACTCTACCAACTGAGCTATCTCCCCAGCCCCATGGTGAATTTTTGTAGGAACAATTTTGTTGCTTAAGAAACAAATTTTACCTGTAATCCTAGTGGCTTGCAGTCAGGGCTGAGGCAGGAGGACTGTAATTTCAAACCAGCCTCAGCAACTTAGTCAGGCCCTAAGCAACTTAATGAGACCCTACCTTAAAATAAAAACTAAAAAGGACTGGAGATGTGGCTCAGTGGTTAAGCTCCCCTGGGTTCACTCCCTGGTACCAAAAATAAAAACAAAACAAACAAACAAACAATCTAACTTTTTATCACCTACCTGGGAAAATAGCCAGTTATATTTAACTGCCAAGTTTTAACACCAAACACAGGCAGTTTTAATCCTATGTAAAATGTTGCTACTCTTAGATAGTAACGTCGTAGGCATTCTTTTAGATAGAACGTCGTGGGCATTCAGAGATTCCTGGGTTTGTCTGTTTTAGTCAGATGGTTGGAGTTGAGTACATCCTTTTACATGCTCAGGAGCCCATTCTTTTCATCATTCGGAAGCAACAGCGGCAGTCCCCTGCTCAAGGTAAGGTGTATAAACTGCAGGCATTATTTTCTTTAAAAATACCTTGGTTTATTTCTTATTGTTTTTGGATTGAGTTCTGTTTGCTGGGTCCCCAGGATCACATAATTTTTAGTACTTTGCTAGGTGGACCCATCAGATTCATCATGTGATTGTACTCATGGCCAAGATTTGTAATGACTGTACAGTAAGGATGCACAACCAGATTAGTAATGGAAAAAGATGTTATCAGGTAGGGTCTATAGGAATCCACATGTAAATTTTCTGTGCTTTCCCTCTTGTGAGGAAACACACACTAAGTATGCTTTCCATTCACTAGTGAGATGTGGTCACATGTTTGTGTCTGCTGAGAGAAACCCATTTGAGACTCTGGATCCAGAATATATTTTGAGGAATCCTCCACAGAATTCCAGACTCCTAGAAGGAAAGAAGGTGCCTGCATACTCAAGTTGTACATTTTGTCTGGGCAAGCTGATACAGCAGGCAAAACTCTCTCTTAGGAAATGTTTAAAAAGCCACTGGTCATATGCTTGGACACTGGGACTTTTACAACATGCCCAATGATGACTTTCTAAACACCAGTAGAATAAGAGACCAGATAGTGCTATGTCCGCTACAGCTCCCAATTAGATACCCTCATCAAGATATTTACAAACAACTCTTAGTATTGATTTCAGAGAATGACTTACTAAAGAAGTTGCAGTTCCAGAATCCAATTTATTTTTAAAATGGAGGCGTTACAGAGAATCAGAGAACCTTAGAAGAAAGGCAAGACCATGTGAAAGAATTCAGGGTATAGAAGCTGCCTAGAATGGCACTGGGCTAAATAGCAACTATCATATTCCTTAGGACTCAGCCCTGGGGCAAAGTCTTTTGCTTTAAAGTTTTAACTCCCAAAAGTTAGGTTGAATGACTGTAGCATTGGCAATACTTGGAAACTTGTTAGAAATGCATTATGCACTATCTCATTTTTAATGAGCTCCAGGTGCACATTAAACTGATTTAATATGATTTAGATGTACTTGTTTGAAAAGCAGCGCTTGTCAGAGTTGACATACTTTTTCTGCAAAGGGCTAGAGAGTAAATTTTTTTTTTTTTTTTTTGATACTGGGATTTGAACCTGCTTTACCACTGAGCTACATCCCCAGCTCTTTTTATTTTTATTATTTTTTAAAATAATTTAACCTTTATTTTAGTTAGTTATTTTTTGTGTGGTACTGAGGATTGAACCCAGGGCCTCATATGTGCTAGGCAAGTGGTCTACCACTGAGCCACAACCCTGGCCCTTATTTTTTATTTTGAGGCAGGGTCTCACTGAGTTGTCAAGGCTGGCCTTAAATTTAAAATCTTTCTGCCTCAGCCTCCCACATTGCTAGAATTATAGGCATGTGCTATGCGGTAAGAGTAAATTCTTTAGGCTTTGTGGGCTTTAGACTCTGACAGATTTTCAATTATTGCCAAAGCCCCATAGTAATATGTAATGAATGGATATGGCTATTTTCTAGTACCACTTAATTTACAAAAACAGGAATTGCCAAACCTTGCCTAAATTTAATATGGCAAATGTCAAATTTTAGTTGTTCTTTTTATGAAAATCTAGTAGTTTGTGTTCTTAGTTGGTTCATAAACATTTGTTTTCCTTCTGCTTTAGTTATCCCACTAGCTGATTACTATATCATTGCTGGAGTGATCTATCAGGCACCAGACTTGGGATCAGTTATAAACTCCAGAGTGGTAAGTGTTCTTAACACAGAAGAAAACTTTTAATTTAGCTGCCCCACTTCCAGGAATCAAGTAGGAGCTCTTCTGTGTAAGTGGTATAAAGTACTATTAGAATGTATTAAACATTGTTTACTGTAGACCAAGTCAGTGCTAATATACACACTTGGCCTTCTGTATTCACAGTTTTCACATCCATGGATTTAACTGCTGTACAATGAAAATTCTCAAAAAAAAAAAAGGCACCTGCGCTGAACATATAGATTATTTTCTTGTCATTGTTTCCCAAATAATACATTGTAATAACTATTTACATAGCATTATATTGTTCTTATAAGTAATCTAGAAATGATTTAAAGTATATAGGAATGATTTAAAGTATGTAGGTTATAATACATTTTATATAAAGAATTTGAGTATATGTGAATTTTGGTATCTGGGAAATCGTGGAACAAATTCAAAGTATAGCTCCAGTTATATACTAATTTAATTAAGTTCTTAAAAATAGAAAATTACTGCCTTTGCATATGTAATATTTTGTGATTATGTACTTTTATAAATTTTGGTTGACCTAGTAAGAAATTTATAATTTGTTTTCTTATTACAAGCTTACTGCAGTGCATGGCATTCAGTCAGCTTTTGATGAAGCTATGTCATACTGTCGATATCATCCTTCTAAAGGATATTGGTGGCACTTCAAAGATCATGAAGAGCAAGGTATGTAGACATGTAGACCCTTCTAAAATGGTTTTTGAGCCTCTGAGGATGAAACTCTTTTCTTTCTTTTTTTTGTGATACTGGGTTTGAACCCAGGAGTTCTCTGCAACTGAGCTACATCTCCAACCCTTTTTATTTTTATTTTTAGACAGGGTCTAAGTTGCTGAAGCTGGTCTTGAATTTGTGATCCTTTAGCCTCAACCTCCAGCATTGCTGGAATTACAGAAGTCGTTTTCTTATGATAACTGTGAATGTTTTCTAGGTGTGCTTTACTTTTTCATAGGGTGATGACATTGTTACATTTGTGATTCATATTCAAGAGGTGGTAATAATAACTTTCATATAGGAATATAAATTTAATCTGTTAGATAGATGATAATCTTTGTGAAGGTAATTTAAGGTTTCAAAATATTTGGAGCATAAAGAGGAGAAACAGTGATGAAGAATAAGCAAAGATACTTCCTGCTTACCTAACTGTTGAGTCATGTTGGAATTTGGAACCCTTTGTCCTCTGCTCTTCAAAGTAGGGAGTTGAGGGGTTGCCCTTAGAGTTCCATTTCCAGATGACCAGGCTTTCTTCTGATCCTTCTATGTTATCACCTAGAGGTTCCCTAGTTCCCATGGTTCTTATCTAGTATTACTGTTTTTGTGTTAGTCAACTTTGTGTTGCTGTGACCAAAGAACCCAACAAGAACAACTTACAAGAGGAAAAGTTTATTTTGGCTCATAGTTTTAGAGATTTAGGCCATGGTCAGCCAACTCCATTGCTCTGGACCCAAGGCGAGGCAGGACATCATGACTGGAGGTCAGTAGTGTAGGAAAATTGTTTACCTCATGACTGCAGAGAAGCAGAGTGTGGAGGTGCTGCAGGGGAGATGAACCCTTTCAGGGTGCTCCCTCAGTACCCACCTCCTCAAGCCAAGCCCCACCAGCCAGCAGTTACCACAAGGTTAGTCTACTCACACTCTGATGAACCAATTAGGTTATAGCTTTCATAATCCAATCATTTTACCTCTGAATATTCCTGCATTAACACAGGATCTCTTGGGGGACAACTCTATTCAAACTATAACATCTTTTCACCATATTTTACCAGAAAAACCTACCCCCAGAAATGTGTCTGTAAGCAATATTTCTATTTCTGGCATTTCCTTTTCTGAGCATGACAACTCAGAATACATTACTATGGGAAAGGTAGCCTTTGTATAAAATGATTTTTCAGATAGTTATTTTAATTCTTTCTAGTAGGTGCAGGCAACAGCATTTGATGTTGGAAAGTTTTTCTTTGTTGAATGAAGTTGGCCCATGGGCCATTTTACCTTATCCTAAGGAATTTTGTAGTAATACTTACCCGGAACCATTCATTAAGAGATAGTTCCCCAATAGCCTTCCTATTACCAGCCTAAGTCTCATATGTGAATAACTTCAGAATTTTTCTTTTAGGTTCTTTTTTTTTCTTTCTTTCTTCTTCTCATGTTCTGTTTTTGTTTTGTTCAGTGGATCACAATCTTTATAATTGAGCATGGTAACTTGAGTTTGTGAGACATGCTTATTCTATTTGCTACTAGTAGGTTTTTTGGAAAAAGACCATACAATATGCTTAAAATACAAAACAATTTCAAATCAATAATCTGGATTTTGATTTAGGTCATTAAACCTTAAAACTCTTATGTCTACCCATGTTTTTATACTGAAACTGGGTATCTTTAAAAGACATATATATCAGCTTCTTTACTTTTAGAATGTAACATTATTTGCTAGGCAGAGTGATGAACTCCTATAATTCCAGTTACCTGGAATGCTAGGGCAAAAGGATTGCAAGTTCAAGGTCAGCCTTGGCATCTTGGTGAGACCCTATCTCAAAATAAATAATTTAAAAGGACTGGGGATGCAGCTCACTGGGAGAGCACACCTGGGTTCAATCCTCAGTACTGCAAAAAATTAAAAAAAAATTTTTTTTTAAATTTTTCATTTAGGTAAGAGAGAACAAACACTCCTTTATATATGCTGTGATGTGCTGTGTTTAGCATATTTGGGGAATTGTGTTGGCATAGCAGCCATTGAAAATAATGATGTTTGAGCCTGGCATGATGCATGCCTATAATCCCAGTGACTCAGGAGGCTTGAGTCAGGAGGATCACAAGTTCCAGGCCAACCTTAGCAGTTTAGTGAGGGCCTAAGCAACTTAGCAAGTCCCTGTCTCAGAATAAAAAATGAAAAGGGTTGGGGCTGGGTAATGCAGTCCTGGGTTTAATCCCTAGTACCCACACCACCACACCAATGAAGTATGAATATTTCTAAGTGGGTCAAGATTTGTAAACTATGATACACCAAACTAAGTAGGCAATGATTTGATTTGTATCTCATATTTTAATAGATAAAGTCAAGCCTAAAACCAAAAGGAAAGAAGAACCAAGCTCTATTTTTCAGAGACAACGTGTGGATGCTTTACTTGTAGATCTTAGACAGAAATTTCCACCCAAATTTGTGCAGGTAATGACAATGTTTGGCCAATTTTAATTTGACACTTTTTCCTGACATACATGTTTAAATTGACAACTCTTTCAAGTATGATCTAAGATTACTGGTTTTTCTGAACAGTTAAAAAATTACCTCTGAATCAAAGGAATGGTATCAGAAGACTAAATGGAGGAAGTGGCAGGGAGTAGATTTAATGTTCCTTATTAAATCTTGCAAACTAGAAGACTGGCATGTAGATAATATTCTTTGCGTATGCTAGGTGAGTGCTCTCCAAGAGGAGCCACTGCTTCAGCTTGATAATATTCTTGTTCAAAAGATTACTGGAAGTATAACTGTAACAAAAGTAGAATATAAAAGTTAGGTTCTGGGATGGGGAGATAGCTCAGCTGGTAGAGTGCGTGCCTCGCAAGCACAAGGCCCTGAGTTCAATCCCCAGTACTGCAAAAAAAAAAAAAAAAAAAGTTAGGTTCTTTTTACTCTACATGCTGCCTTTCTAGCCTGTTATAGTAGGTATTTAAGCTCCTTAAATGATGGAATTCTTTTGTAACAAAAAATAATAGAACATTTGTGATGAAGGATTTGGTCTGATAAAAGGGGCAATTGGGAATAATAATTGAGTTACACCATACTGGTGTTTAAGTTATGAATTCTGCAGTGTGGTTTAGGAGGGGAAAGTGCAAACCTCAATAGTAAACCCACCTGCCATCCTACTAAATGAACTTTTGATGTGAAGTGATTAAGAGATGAATTATATGAATGTGTTGTATTCATGGTTAGTTTTTGTTCTTATGGAACTTGTAAGATTGTGTACACCCATGCTTGTTTATACTGTTATTCCTAGAAACTATTTATAGGAATTTTCAAAGGTAGTTTTAAATTAAATGAAGTTTTTCGTACTGTGGGATGACTTCAGAGCAGGTCTCCCCTTCCTCTTTTGCTGACTCTTTCATAGTGAGAAATATGTGTTACTGGAATGGTTATATGTAGTGAAGGGAGCAGAGGATGCAAATTGGAACATAGGACAAGAAAGCCAGTTTAGAAAAATCTGGTGAATTATATTTGAAAATGGAACAGTGTTCATTGAATAAATAAATGAATGAATTATAACTGCGTGCCAGGTGATGAGCATCCACTATAGGATGTAAGAGGTTAGTTGTGGTTGGCCATTTATTCAGTGAGTATTTACCAAGTAGCCTGAGGGAAGAATACCTAGATATGCAGTGTCCAGTACATAGCCACTGGGCACATATATTGAGTGTGGAATCACAACTAGTCCAGATTGAATTGTGATGTAAATGTACAACATACTGGATTTTAAAGACATACACCAAAAAAAATTTTTGGATGTATTTTATAAAATGAAATATAATAAATTTAATCATTTCTTATTAAAAATGTGATTAAGAAACTTAAAATTACATATATTGTTTGCATTTGTCACTCATATTTCTTTTTTTAATAGATATTTTTATTCTAATTAGTTATACAAGACAGTAGAATGCATTTTGACATATCAAACATAAATGAAGTATAACTTCTCATTTGTTTGGTTGTACATGATATAGAGTTACATAGGTCATGTAATCATCTATGCACATAGGGTTATAATATCTGGTCATTCTACTATCCTAGCCCTGTGGCCCCTCCTCTCTCTCCACTCCCCTCTGTCTAATCCAAAAATACCTCTGTTCTCCCTGTCTCCTTTATTGTACATTAGCATTTGCATATCAGAGAAAACATTTGGCCTTTGGTTCTTTGGGACTGGCTTAATTTGCTTAGCATAATATTCTCCAGTTCCATTCATTTACTGGCAAATGCCATAATTTAATTCTTCTTTAAGGCTGAGTAATATTCCATCGTGTATATATACCATATATACCACAGTTTCTTTATCCATTCATCTGTTGAAGGGCACCTAGGTTGGTTCCATAGTTCAGCAATTGTGAATTGAGCCGCTATAAACATTGATGCGTCACTCATATTTCTTTTGAATAATGCTGATCTAAAAAATGGTAGTAGAAAACCAGAAAGGTGAAGGGTGTTAGTAAACATGTGATGAGAAACCCGAAAATGCGTTGAGGGTTTACTCTTGTTTGTAGAAGGAAAGGGAAGAATAATGGAAGATGAGGCTTCAAAATGAACTAAGGTCAAGTTGAGAAGGATTTTGTATGCCATGCAAAAAAATTTGGGTTTATTCCTAAAGAACAGGATTCACTATTTTAAATCTGTAACCCATTACCACCTCCATAAACATAGCAAGCTTCCATCTGCATTCAGAGGTACTTGCAGTATTTAAATAATAGCTATTATCATTAGAGACAAGTCAAATCAGTGGTAAATTTTTCCCGTGTGTGTGCATATATATATACATACACACACATGTACATGTATGTACATATGCCTTTTGATATTTCTGTACATCAGATTCAGAGCTTCATGTGTGCTAGGCATGCACTCTCAGTTACAGCCCTAGCCCTTTTATGTATACGCTTTAAGTGCGTACCCCAAAGCACTACTATATTAGAATATTCTCTTCCTTCATAGTCATTTTTAGTGATCAGCTGATATTTCTATTATTGTGGCAGTAGAGACCTATTGGATTTTTAAGAGTAGTTATGGGGTGTAATGTACCCCTTTATATATGAGTTTGCTTTCTGCAATTTCAATTATAGTCAACCATGGTCTAAAAATATTAAGTGGAAAATTATAGAAATTAATAATTCAAAGTTTTAAATTGCATGCTGTTTTGAGTAGATGTTGGAACCTTATGCCATTCTGCTGTGTCCCTCCTAGTACATGAATCATCCCTTTGTCCAGTAGATACACACTATGTATGCTATTTACCCATTAATCACTTAGTAGCTGTCTTGGTTCTCAGATTGACTGTTGTTGCATCACAATGCTTATGTTCATGTAACTCTTATTTTAGTTAATGTCTCCAAAGCACAAGAATAGTAATGCTGAAAGTATGGATATGCTAAAGAGAAAGCTGTAAAGTACTTACCTTAAGTGAAAAGGTGAACATTCTCAACTTAAAAAAAATAAAAAGAAAATTTATACTGTAATTGCTAAACTCTATGGTAATAATAGATCTATCTGTGAAAATGTGAGTAAGGAAAAGAGAAATTTGGGTTAGATTTGCTGTCATACCTCAAACTGTAAGTTATAACATCAGAGTTTAAGAGCTTAATTAAGATGCAAAAGCTATTTAAATTTGTAAGTGGAAGATTAGAACAATAAATACATTCTGATGAACAATGTGTTGCACCAGAAAGCATTGAGTCTATATGAAGACTTCGACAAGGGATCTCCTAAAATTAGTGATACTTAGTCATTTACCGGAAGTAAGGGATGTTTACACATATTTAGGAATAGGTTTGGATTGAAGAATATAAAAAATTACTGGAAAGGCTGTTGGCTGTTGAATAACTTGATTACAGCAGAGTTGAAGTTGATTTAAGGAGACATCATGAGAAGGTCAGTAGTAGTCTAATACTATGTTACATTGCCCATGTCATTCACCTCACTTCATCATATCATGTAGGCATCACCTCACATCAGAGAAGTGTGAGTATAGTACAGTAAGATTTTGGAAAAGAAGTCACATTCATGTAACTTGTATTACAATATATTGTTGTAATTGTTCTATTTTAATAGTTATTGTTGTTAATCTCATCATGCCTAACTTATAAGTTAAACTTTATCATAGGTATGTGTGGGGAAAATATAGTATATATAGGTTTTGGTACTACCTACATTTTAAGGCATCCACTGGGGGTCTTGGCAGGTATTTCCTCCATGGATAAAAGGGACTACTGTTGTCTCTTTGTATTATACAAAGATAACTAATAACAGTGTAGGGGATGCTTAGGAGACTGAAGTTTAGAGTCAGGGAACTTAGGTTGAAGAAACCCTAAATTTATTCTGTGACCATAGGATAGAGATATTTCAATTAGGATAACTTAAATTTGGAGGCTGGGTTTGGTAAGATTGGCATTAAGGGTGGTTCTGGTGTTTGAGGCCTAGAATCAGACTAGGTATTATTTGTTAACCAAAATTCATAATATAGGAAAAACAGTAGATTTTTGTTGAAACATAGTTGTTAGGGTTTTATTTACATTGAACGACCTTCAAAATATTCAGCAACTTCTGTGTTTGGGTTCCGAGGTCCTGTGGTAAGTGAATATTCTTTCTGGCCAAGAGCCCTGCCTTGAATCATTTGTGCTATTCTATCCTGGTGAGCTAGATATAGGCTTATCTCTTTTAATACAAAAAAGCTTTACCTTATAAAACATGAAAATTTCAAAAATATACAAAAATAGAATAATGAAAAGCATGGGACTGGGGATATTGCTCAGCGGTAGAGTGCTTGCCTAGTACGCATGAGGCCTAAGCTTCAATCCCTGGTACTGCATAAGAAAAGAAGGAACAAAGAAACTCTCAGGTACCTATTCCCTTGGTTCAACATTTATTAAACATGGTTCATTTTTTTTCTACCACTTCTTCCCACTTATTTTCAGGCAAATTGCAGACCTCAGATTGTTTCAGTAAGTTTTTTTTTATATTACATTTTTGTTTTAAAGATTTGACAGCATACACACTTATGTTGCCATTTTCTTGAACCCCACATTTCTTCTAACTATCCAGGGATCAATGGCTAACTCCCAAAGAGAGAATATGTAACAAAAGTAGGAAAATAATGGCTAGCTCAAGAACTACCAAAAAGCTTTCTGCTTAACTTAAACCTAAAGATGCAAATAGTCTACTCAGAGTCTCCTTGGACAACTTTTAGCTCATCTGAACTTCTGTTTACCAAGTGTCTTCTAAACACTTGTAGCTCAGAATTTAACTTTTCCATATCTATTGTTTTTAACAGCTGGGCTTCTGGTACCTATGCATGTTGTGTTTATCGGGGTGCACAGGAGAACATCGAAGTCTTGACTGCTTCTTTGATGTTTTCTTTTTCTGCAGTTGAATTGTTACTGCTGGAGTTAGAATAGCACTGAATATATTTTCAGATTTTTTTTAAATTTTATTTTTATTTTTTAGAATCTGCTAGAATATGGTAGGGTCTTACTTCAGTGAGGTTTATCCCAAGTCCTTTTCATTACATTTGATCAGAAAGGCACTCCCATTCTTTTTGCTCATCTCATACATATTCTACTAGTTTGTTCAGCAGTATATACTAGAAAACATTAGTTAGTGTATGTTTTGGTTGGTAATGACATTATTTCAGTGTCTCAGTGTTCATATGCTTCAGAGTACCTATATAAAAATTTTCCCATCTCAAATTTTTCATTCCTTTCAATGTTACTTTATACATTCCCTCTTGCTTTAAAGTAAGAAAAATTATTTGTTCCCCAAATTACTTTAGACATATTTAAGTCCTGATATACTCGCAAGATATGTGATATGTGACTGTGTGTGGGATTCCCCTGCTCACTCTCATATTTTGGATATTTGCTAGAAAAACTTACAGGACTTGTCATCATATAGCTGTCTGTACTCAATGACTGAGAATTATTTCTGTGATATGGTAAGGATATACAACCAGATCATGAAGGAAAAAGACACAGGTAGAGTCTTGAGGATTCCATGTACAGGCTTCCTTGTACTTTTTCCTTCCCATGAGAGCTTATACAGAATTTACTTCTTTCTTTTCTTCTTTTTTTTTTTTGCCGTGCTGGGGATCGAACCCAGGGCCTTGTGCTTGTACTCTACTGACTGAACTGTCTCCCCAGCCCTGTACTTCTTTCTTAACAGCAAAAATGCAGCAACTTCTGTGTATTTCTGCTCTGGGAAATCCATTAGAGACTCAGCTCCCAAGGTTTTTGTTTTTGTTTTGTTGTTTTGGGGTAGAGAAAGAGAGGGGTTCATCATATACGTTCTCTTTGTATAATACATACCAAAATTCCATAATTCTGAAGGAAAGTGGATATTCAGCATAAATTACATTGTACAAATAATGTAGGTATAGTGAGCCACTGTTAATAAGTACAGAATGGTGGGAACCCCCCCAAAATTCAGCTTCCTAGGTACCAGCCAAGGGCCAATCTTGCAAAGCAGACTTTTCTCAGGCTTTCCACAGTAACCCTTTTCTGCACAATGGGTAAAAATATGGAGCTCAGCTTTTGGTCTTGTCAAATGTAGATGTTCACAGTATTTTCCATTGGAGTAGGCAGTTTGGCAGTTGACAACATGAATCTGGAGCATGTGACACCAGAATATTTTGTAGTCTTGAGTCATAGGAATAGGTAAGAAAGTTTAGGGAGGATATCTAAATTCAGAAAGAAATTTAGAAAACAGATGAAGGCATTAACTTTAGAAATTATTTTTTTCTTCTGAGATACTTAAATATATGTGTGTGCGTGCATGTGTGCATGAAAGGTATAAGTTTGAAAGGAGATTGGAAGTAGTGTTGGCCTCCTATTGTTTTGACATTTTGCTTTTAAACATAGGATTGGCAAAGTGTCATTGACTGAGAGGGAGTAGTAAGTTGTGAGCCTTGAAGAGGAAGAAGGTATTTTAGAGCATTTAACTTGTGTGATTGGACAATGGAGCCTAATCAAGTTAAAGAATTTCTTGTTCCTGACCTCTGCACTTTGTTTTTTGTTTTTGTTTTTGTTTTTGTTTTTGGTACTGGGGATTGAACCCAAGGGTGCTTAACCTCTGAGCCACATCCCCAGACCTTTTTTTATATTTTATTTAGAGACAGGGTCTCACTGAGTTGTTTAGGGCCTCGCTATGCACTTTAATTTTTTTAATGGTACACTTAGCACATGCCTTATGCTCATACGAAAATATCTCTTTTCTCTCCTTAGTTCCCATCCTTGCATTCAAATTTCATTATTCTTATAGTTTATATCTTGAAAGTCTCCATTATTTTTCTCATTGGATTCTACTTAAACACTTTTGTAAAGCATTGTAACCAGCCTGTGGAAGCAGAGGGCTTTGTTAGCTGTTCAAGGGTTTTTATGATTGTTTATTCTGTTTTAGTTTTAGATTTGTCTTTTCTGGAATGGGGTATGAGAAGTGGAAAATGACATTAATTTTTTTATGGTACATGAACAGTAATTTTTCTTCATGATGTTATTTATAATGCAAATTTGGATGGAGGTGTCATTTTAATAAGATTTGTAAAGTCAAGAAGAAAACTTTGCTGACCTGACCTGACCTGTTCTGTTTCCTCTTTCTTTCTTCCCCCTCCCTGTTTTTTAAATTACAGCAAAAATCTGGAGAAAAGCCTGTTCCAGGTATGTTTCATCTGATACTCTTATTAAACTTGATAGACCAAACAACCTGTTTAATGCATGTGAGATGTGCCATGGTCATTTTATCCTAGACTCTCCCATTGTAGTTTGTCACTCCTAACCTTTGAGAACTGCTGAATTGCCAGTAGGTGTTGTATTTGTGATAGTGATATACTAGTATTTAAAAGCTGAATACTAATATCATCCTTTGGGTGGAAGGAGTAGATATTGAGGATGTATGAAAAAACTGAGGTTATTTGATGTGATTTTTTTCACAGGAATTGAACTATCAGTAAAACTGATGGAATAATTGTATATCTTGTTTATACATGATGTCTGACTTAAATGCCATGTGTTCTTGTCTAGTGTTGTACATTTCCTTGAGTTAATAATAGGTTATTAGGTTTGTAATGGAGCTTCTCAGTACATGTGCCTGAGTGAACAGGTAAATGTGGAAATTGAGATATGCAGTTAAAAGTGAATTTGAAAGAGCTAGCCATTCATATTAACCATAGTCTAAATTTATCTCATTTTTTTATCTTCATTCCTCTCCAAAAAAAAAAAAAACTACGCTTGCTGTCCAGTGGATCAGACAAAGAAAGAGGCAGAACCTATACCAGAAACTGTAAAATCCGAGGAGAAGGAAACCACAAAGAATGTCCAACAGACAGTGACCACAAAAGGTCCCCCTGAGAAACGGATGAGACTTCAGTGAGGATTGGACAAAAGAGAAGCTTGCAAGACTCCTCTTGTCAATTATTAAACCTTGGTACTATGGTAGGCTCTTGAGCTTTAAGGCAGTTGGTCCACAACTCTCTCATTTGTGTGCAGTGTACTTGTTTAAGAAAGAATGTTAACCCTGTCTTGCTTCCTATGTGAATATTTCCTAAGTTTCTTTTGTAACCTTTCATGATTTGGACTTGAGCAGCCTGATTACTCACATATGTACTGGAGTACACCTTTAAAGACTAAATAAAGGTATTTGTATATATTGTTTCCTCATGGCTTTTACCTTCTATTATTTGTGAAAATTTTCAGCAGCACTTGGAGGACACAAAGGATTACTATTAATGTAGTAATTAAGCACATTTTCTTGTATAGTTGCATATTCCTCAGTATTAATTTGGGGATAAAGGAAAGGAAAAAACTTACTGATATCATCATCTTACAGCTGCAAGAGTGTTCTGAATTTTGACTCATTTCTCTGTACATAGATAACTTTTTAAGCCACTTTAATTATTCTGTTCGTACATTTACTTCATCATATTGTTATGTCTGTTTTAAGAATTTCCCCACATTTATTTAGTTTTTATACATCTATTTTAGTGACTAAATAATTCCTCTGAGTGATTATATCTCAGGTTTCCTAAACTCTTCCTGTGTTCTATTGGGAGACTTCAGTGATTAAATTTGTGTTTAATGCCTTTTCTATGTTTATATTTTTAGGAAAGGATTCCAATATCAAAATATTGGATATTCCAAATATCACTAGGGTCTGTATTTTTATTGCTCTTAGTCTGTTTTGCCAAATCCCCCTCCCACTTGGCCAAATCTTTTTTTTTTTTTAACTTTTCCAAATCACTTAAATTTACAACTTTTAATGTACTATGAAGTCCATAGTTTCTTGAAATTCTCACCTTGCTCTTGTGAAGAGTTGAGTCTACACTTTTCAGTCTTCATCATCAGGAGGGATATCTAATTCTTCATGTGTCCACTGGGAGGGATACGGATATATAAAATGACTTGTCCGACTCTGCTGCCTCCAGCAGCCCGCATGGGGCAGCCTCTGAAGAGATGGTCTCCATCAGTGAGAGTTGCCAGATGGGTCAGAGCCAACATGCTTCCAGCAGGCAAATAGCTGTCTCCAGCCACCTGCCTTTGCCAAGTTGTTTTTCTCACAAGGTTTGGAGTAATCAAGCGGCAAACTATGAAACTATCAGGTTAATCTCCTGCCACAGAGAATTGTTACTTATATTTTTAGTGCTCAATAAGAAGCAGCAAACACTGTTTTATTATTTTTAAAGTGGTGGAAAAATTTCTCATCTTTGTTTTCTGCTTTTATGAAATATCTGGTTTTCTGTGAGGTTTTTGTTTTTGTTTTTGCTTAGCTTTATGATAAAATTTTAGATGTACAGGAAAGTTATAAGAATAGTACAAAGAATTTCATGTACCCCAATTCCCCATATAATAACATTTTCCATAATTTATCCTTTCCTTGGCTCTCTTACTTGCTACTCTGTGTGTGTGTGTGTGTGTGTGTGTGTGTGTGTGATACATATAACACTTTTTTTTAGATTCAGTTGCAGTCATGCCATTTTCCTATGTACTTTAGTATGCATTTCCTAAAATCAAGGACATTTATCAAATATAGTTATCAAAATGAAAGTGGTCTGTTGTCTTACATCTTGTCAGTGTTGCTAATAATGCCAATTTATAGTAAAACAGAATTCTGAATTGTGCATTTGGATTTAGTTATCATGTCTCTTTAATTGTTAATTTCCTTTAATCTGGAATAGGTCTTTTATTTTTCATGGCCTTGATATTTAAGAATTCAGGCCAATTATTTTGTTACATATGTCTACATTTGAGTTTGTTTAGTATATTCCTCATGATTAAATTTACCTCGTGTATTTTTTTTTTTTTCAGGAATACCACAGAAAAGATGCTTATGGGAGCACATGCTAATTTGTCCCATTTCTGTTGATGTTAATGTTGATCACTTGGTTAAGGTAGTGCCTGCCAAGTTACTATAAATTTATACTTCCTTTTTTAAGTTGTAGGTATCTTGTGGGGAAATTTTTTAAGACTCTGTAATTGTTATTCTTCAAACTTTTATCCTTTAATTAGCCTCCATTGATAGTTCTTGCCTATGTCATTTGTTACTATTATGGTACCCAAATAATTTTCTTTAATTTTATTGTCTTTCTGCTATAAGTAAGTACTTTCGTTTTTCTACTACTTATTAATTTCATTGTGGACTTCTAAATACTTATTTTATTCATTAGATTATATTACTTTATATTCATTATTTATGTTCATGTGCAAATTATCCCAGGTTGGGCTAACATGATCCCCTTTAAGTCAGTTCCTGTGTCTTTGTGATTTGACCTCATCATTTATTGTGTGTTTTCTTTGCTTTTTATCATAAGTGAGATATTCCAGGTTTATCCCAACCTTGAAATAAAATATTTCTTTGAAGATTCCTGTTCCTTTTAGAGAATGGCATTTGGAAATCATGATGTGAGCTAAGTGTGCTCATTGCTGTTGGACTGTTATTGCTTGTAGGCCCTCTCAACTGATAGGGGGAAAAAAGCATACACACACACACATGTAAGAGAATACACATATATCCACACACATCTTTATCTGTCTCTTCTGTCTAGATTAAAAACCATCATTGGTTTACACTGATGCCTTCACTTCTCATCCATCATCACAAGGTTCACACTGTTTTCTTTTATATTGGTAAGCTTCTACCACATTGATGAGAATTCTGGCTGCCATTATTTACAGTATGTTTATTTGCTTAATCCTATAATAGCAAAGTCGTTTTAGAATAGCTAATCTATATGTCTGCACTGCAAAAATAGGCACTAGTGAGAGTTAACCATAGGCTTAGCTGTTTTTGATCTTTATTCTGAAGGTACAGTTCAGTACTGTGTTAAAAAATTACTTGGGTTCTTTTTTTCCCTTGTTAGTGTGGTTATGGTCTTCGTTTATTAGATGGTTCATTTCAGTTTTATGTTTTGAATCTTATTTTCAATTTTGTTTTCCTCCCCTCATTCTGATTTCTTTTTGTACAGTTGTTTTGTTTTGGGAGTATGTGAAATGTTAACATAGTTTTAAACGTCAAGAGAGATTTTATGTATACACCTCTTTCTTCCCATCTTCTTTCCTTTCTACCTCATTCCCACTTATAATCTCAAGGTAACTGCTATGGCTTAGAAGTTTGTCCCCCAGAGAGCCATACATAAGGACTTGGTCCTCAAGGAAATTGTATTGGGAAGTGCTGTGGACCTTTAAAAAGTGAAGTGTAGTAGAAGGTCCTTAAGTCATTGGCTTGCCCTTGAAAAACATTGTGGGATTCTGTTCTCTTCTTTCTCTCTCTGTTTCCAGGCTTGAGATGTGAGTATCCACTCTGAAACGTGATCTCACTATGATATGCCCCCCTTACTACAGATCCAAACTATTGGGACTGCCTAATCTTGGACTTGTACCTCCAGAATTTTGAGCCAAAATTAATTTCTTTTTACAACATAAGTAGCTTTTATCATGGATTTCATTATAGTGACTCTTAGCTTAATAATATAGTAACCAACCTAACAAGTTTCTACTTGTGTTTCTGTGTTCATAAATGAGTAGATATTTTTCTTATTTCCCTTACATGAAAGGCAGCATGTTATATAAACTTTCATTTTGCTTATTTTCTACTTAAGTGTGAATTTTTAACATAAAGATAGTAACTCCTCATTTGTCACATTTTCCCCCCATAGATTTATTGTGGTAAAATTGAAGTACAATAAAATGTACATATTTGAAGTATGTGATTTGATCACTTGACATGTATGTAACTAATACAATCAATGTAAAAAGCATTCCCATTACTTTTTTTAAAATTGAAATCATGCAGACTTTCCTGCATAATTTATTACATTAGAAATCAATCACCTTAAGATTTATAGGGCCCCACCCCCACATGTCAACTGTTTCAAAATTAAATGGTGCACTCACAAATATCTCAGAGGTCAAGGAAGAAAGCACAAGAGAAGTAATAAAAAGTTCTTTGAACTAAGTGATAATAAAAGCTTAAAATATCAGGGTCTCTGGAATTAAATAGTACTTATATGAACATTTATAAGTTAAAGTACTTGTACAGAAAGGAGCTAGAATAAAAATCAAATTATTTTCAAGTTTTGTAGTAGGAAGGAAAATATAAGAGTAGGAGCAAAAACTTGAAATAGAGAAGAAATAATACAGCCAAAGTTTGATAAACAAGTCTAATAAGAAAAAAAAGCAAGAACACAAAAATTAATATCAATGGAAAGGGAGCTATCAAAACAATCCCATAGATGCTAAAAATATATTAAGGTAGTATTACAGTTGTATACCAACATAAATGATAGCTTAGATAACATGGTCTATATTAGAGAAGGATCCATGTGCTGCTGAGAACAAAGTGTATTCAGTCATTGATGGATGAAATATTCTATACATGTCTGTTAAGGCTAAATTACTCAATTGTATTTTTTACTCTGTAGCTTCTTTATTTAGTTTTTGTTTGGAGGATCTATCCAGTGGTGATAGAGGCATGTTAAAGTTACCCAGTATTATCTTGGGGTCTGTTTGATTCTTGAAATTGAAAACACTGTTTGATGTACATAGATGAACCATTGTTTGGGGCATAAAGATTTATGATTGTTATGTCTTGTTGATGTATAATTCCCTTAAGCAGTATGAAATGTCTTTCTTTGTCCCTTCTGATTAACTTTGACTTAAAGTCCACTTGATCCGATATGAGGATAGAAACCCCTGCTTGTTTACACGATCCATGTAATACTTTTTTCCCCATCCTTTCACCTTCAGTATGTGGATGTCTTTGCCTATTAGGTGAGTCTCTTGGAGATAGTATATTGTTGGGTCCTGTTTTTTCATTCATTCTGCCAGTTTGTGTCTTTCAATTGATGAGTTTAGGCCATTATTATTTAAGGTTATTATTGAGATATGATTTCTATTCCTGGTCATTTTGGTTTATTTCTGGTTTTTAATTTGAATTAGTTTCTCCTTTGATTGACTAGTCGTTTAGTGTAGTTCCTCCCTTGCTGGTTTTTTTTTTTTTTTTTTTCCATTTCATCATCATGGAATATTTTGTTGAGAACACTCTGAAGTGCAGGCTTTCTATTTGCAAATTCTTTTATTTATCATCAAAAGTTTTGTTTATCATGAAGTTTCATCTTCAAATCTGAAACTTAATTTTGCTGGATGTAGGATTCTTGGTTGGCATCCATTTTCTTTTAGAGTTTGTTATATGTTATTCCAGGGCCTCCTAGCTTTGAGGGTCTAGGTTGGGAAATCAGCTGAGATCCCTATTGGTTTCCCCCTGTATGTAATCTGATATTTTTCTCTTGAAGCCTTTAAAATACTATCCTTCTTCTGTGTGCTAGACATTTTCATTATAATGTGCCTTGGTGTGGGTCTGTTGCAATTTTGCACATTTGGGGCCCTGTAAGCCTCTTGTGTTTAATTTTCCATTTCATTCTTTAGATTTGGGAAATTTTCTGATATTATTTCATTGAAAAGATTGTGTATTCCTTTTGGTTGATATCTCCATGTCTTTATCCTGATAAATCTTAAATTTGGTAAGATTTCATGGTATCTCATAATTCTTGGAATTTCTGTTCATGGTTTCTTAATAGCTTCTCTCCATGGTCAACTCTGTTTTCAAGATGTATATATTTTGCCTTCACTGCCTGAGGTTCTGTTTTCTGAGTGGTCTGGTCTGCAGGTGATGCTTTCTATTGAATTTTTAATTTGGTTTATTGTTTCTTTCATTTTGAATCTTTCTGTCCCCCCCTCTCCCAGAATCTCTGTCTCTTTATTTGCTCTCTTACATCATCCTTTACTCTGCAGATCAGTTTAACTATGTACATTCTAAACAACTTCTCTGGCATTTCTTCCACTGTGGTATCGATGGATTCTGTTATTGGAGTATCTTGATTTGCTTGGGGGTGATTTGTTCCCTTGCTTTTTTATGTTTTTTAACAGTATGGATATAAGGTAGTAGAATTTCTATCCTGTGGACTTAAAATGTCCCTGAAGTTTTCCACTACCTCACTGTTTAGGGGAAGATAAGTAATAACAACAACCAATGCCAACAATTTACAACATTAAACTAAATATTCCTACTATGAAGTCTACAGTGTTAATTATCATAATAAACAAATGATATAATCAGTTACTGCCTGAAATAAAAACAACAAGTTTGCAAAAGGGTTTACATTTTCAAATAGTAGGCAGGGTGATACAGGATGTGATGATTATGAGGGAGGAAGAGAGAAGACAGAAGTAAAAGATTAAAGGAAGAGTGAAAGAACAATAGAGATTGGCTATTAGCAGAACAAAATAGAATCAAGGGGAACAGGAGATAAAAATATATATATAAAGCAAAAATTTAAAATAAAAATAGGTGTCCCCCACCCCACGATCAGATGATGGACGCTGAGCCTGCCCGCCTGCCATCCCCACTGCAAACAGACTCCGCCTGCCTGCACTGACTTGTCGCACCCTTGTTGGGGCTTCCCAGCTTCTTTGGAGGCTGATGCAGGCATTTTGAATTATTCCTGAAGGCATGACCACCATCATTGGAAGGGCAGCTCCCTTCCTGAGACACTACGGGAGACTGGAGGACCTTTGACAGGTACCTCTATGTACTCACTTACATCCTACACCCTTCCCTATCCTCTTCATTCACCACTAGAAATACTGTAAATAAAAATTGAACTTATCCTGTTTATTTCAATAATGTTAAAGTCTTTATAGGGGCTATCTGGTTCAGGGCTGCATTTTCTGTGTATTGAGTGCTACTAATATTGATCTTCCCTTCAAAGGAGAGGTTCTAGAAAGTTGCAGGGTCATAATAAGCTTGCAGGGGGGAAACTTCTGTACCTCTGATCTTCACTGCTAGAGGGGAATATACAGAAACAATATGAAAAAACAGGGGAAGAAAATGTCCCTAACAAACCAAGATACTATTTTGATAGAATCCAATGACAGCACGACAGTAGAAATGTCAGAAAAAGTTTAGAATCTGCATAATTAAAATGATCCGTGAAGAAAAAGATGAGATAAAAGAGCAAATGCAGGCAATGCATGATCATTTCAGTAAACAGTTAAAAGAGCAAATGCAGGAAGCAAAAGAACACAATAGAAAGCATCACCAACAGAATCAATCTCATGGAAGACAGAATCTCAGACAATGAAGACAAAATATTTAATCTTGCAAAATGAAGTTGAACAAACTGAGATGATGTTAAGAAGTCATGAATGGAACCTCCAAGAATTATGGGATATCATGAAAAGACCAAATTTAGGAATTATTGGGATTGAGGAAGGCACAGAGATGTAAACCAAATCAATCTCATGGAAGACAGAATCTCAGACAATGAAGACAAAATATTTAATCTTGCAAAATGAAGTTGAACAAACTGAGATGATGTTAAGAAGTCATGAATGGAACCTCCAAGAATTATGGGATATCATGAAAAGACCAAATTTAGGAATTATTGGGATTGAGGAAGGCACAGAGATGTAAACCAAAGGAACAACCTGTACAATGAAATAATTTCAGAAAATTTCCCAAACCTGTAAAAGGAAATGGAAAATCAAATACAAGAGGCTTACAGAACACCAGGTGCACAAAATTACAACAGATCCTTACCAAGGCACATTATAATGAAAATACCTCACATACAAGATAGAGATAGGATTTTAAAGGCTTCAAGAGAAAAGCTTCAGATTGTGTATAAGGGGAAACCAATATGGATATCAGCAGATTTCTCAGCCCAGACTCTAAAAGCAAGAAGGGCCTGGAACAATATATTTCAAGCTCTGACAGAACATGAATGCCAACCAAGAATCATACCCAGCAAAACTAACCTTCAGATTTGAGGATGAAATAAAATCTTTCCACTATAAACAAAAGTTAAAAGAATTTACAAATACAAAGCCTGCACTACAGAACATCCTCAGCAAAATATTTCAAGAGGAGGAAGTGAAAAACAACAATACAAGTCAGCAAAGGGAGGAACTACCCTAAAGAAAAAGCCAATCAAAGGAGAAACCAAGTCTAGTTAAAAACCAAAAATAAGCCAAAATAACCAGGAATACAAATCATATCACAATAATAACCTTGAATGTTAATGGCCTAAAAGACTTAGATTGGCAGATTGGATTAAAAAGAAAGACCCAACAATGTGCTACCTTGAAGAGACTCATCTCATAGAAAAAGACATCCACAGACTAAAGGTGAAAGGATGGGGAAAAACATACCATGCACATGAGCCCAGTAAAAAAGCAGGGGTCTCCATCCTCATATCAGATAAAGTGAACTTCAAACCTAAATTAGAAGGGATAAAGAAGGACATTTCATACTGCTTAAGGGAAGCATAAAAAAGCAAGTCATAATGATTTTAAATATTAATGCCCCAAACAATGGAGCATCCATGTACATCAAAGAAACCCTTCTCGATTTTAAGAATCAAATAGACCAAAACACACACACTAAATGGGGGACTTGTAACACCCCGCTGTCACCACTGGATAGATCCTCCAAACAAAAACTGAACAAAGAAACTGTAGAACTAATGATACAGACTTAATGGTCATTTACAGAGTATTTCATCCATCATTGAGTGAATATACTTTCTTCTCAGCAGCTAATGGTTCCTTCTCCAAAATAGACCAAATGCTATGCCACAAAGAAGCCATTATTAAATACAAAAAAATAGAGATACTACCTTGTATCCTGTCAGACCCTAATGGAATGCATTTAGAAATCAATGATAAAATAACAAACAAAAACTACTCATACACCTGAAGACTAAATAATATGCTAATGGACTGATGCAGTGATAACTGAAGACATCAGGGAAGAAATAAAAACAATTCTTAGAGGTAAATAAGAACAATGACAGCATATCAAAATCTCTAGGACACTGAAAGCAGTACTAAGAGGAAAGTTCATTGCATTGAGCTCATACATTAAAAAAATAAAAAGTCAACAACTAAATGACCTGACATTACGTCTCAAAATCCTAGAAAAAGAACAGATCAACACCAAAAATAGTAGAAGACAGGAAATAATTAAAATCAGAGCTGAAATCAATGAAATTGAAACAAGAAACGATTCAAAAAATCGACAACAAAAAGTTGGGTCTTTGAAAACGTAAACAAAATTGATAAACCCTTAGCCACATTAACGAAGATTCAATACGAGAATTCAGATTCAAATTACTAGAATTTGTGATGAAAAAGGAAAGATCACGACAGACACCATTGAAATACATAACATAATTAGAAACTAATTTGAAAATCTATACTCCAACAAAATAGAAAATATCGAAGACATTGACAAATTTTTAGACATATGGTTCTCCCATACTGAATCAGGAAGATGTACACAATTTAAACAGATCAATTTTAAGCACTGAAATAGAAGAAGCCATCAAAAGCCTGTCAACCTAGAAAAGCCCAGGACCAGATGGATTTTCAGCTGAATTCTACAAGACCTTTAAAGAAGAACTAATACCAATACTCCTCAAAGTATTCCAGGAAATAGAAAAGGAGGGAACCCTTCCAAACTCATTCTATGAGGCTAGTATCACTCTGATACCAAAATCAGACAAAGACTCATCAAGGAAAGAAAACTTTAGATCAATATCCCTGATGAACATAGATGCAAAAATCCTTAACAAAATATTGGCAAATCACATACAAAATATATTAAAAAGATAGTGCGCCATGATCAAGTGGGGTTTATCCCAGGGATACAAGTTTGGTTCAACATCTGGAAATCAATAAATGTAAATCATTACATAAATAGACAAAGTTAAGAATCATATGATTATTTCAATAGATGCTGAGAAAGCATTTGACAAAATACAGCACCCCTTCATGCTTAAAACACTAGAAAAAATAGGAATAGTAGAAACATACCTCAATATTGTAAAGTCTGTCTATGCTAAGCCCACAGCCAACATCATTCTTAGTAGAGAGAAACAAAGTATTCCCTCTAAAAACTGGAACAAGACAGGGATGCCCTCTTTCACCACTTCTATTCAACATCATCCTTGAAACACTAGCCAGAGCAATTAGACCAAAGAAATTAAAGGAATACAAATAGGAAAAGAAGAACTCAAGCTGTCACTATTTGCTGATGACATGATTTTTTATTTGGAGGGTTCAAAAAACTCCACTAGAAAACTTCTAGAATAAATGAATTTAGCAATGTAGCAAGATATAAAATCAATATGTATAAATCTAATGCATTTCTATTCATAAGTGATGATCCTCTGAGAGAAATTAGGAAAACCACTCTATTCACAAGAGCCTCAAAAAAAAAAAAAAACTTAGAAATCAATCTAATAAAAGAGGTGAAAGACCTCTACAATGAAAACTACAGAACACTAAAGAAAGAAATTGAAGAAAACCTTAGAAGATGGAAATATCTCCCATGTTCTTGGATAGGCAGAATTAACATCGTCAAAATGGCCATTCTACCAAAGGCACTATACAGATTTAATGCAATTCCAATTAAAATCCCAATGATGCTCCTCATAGAAATTGAGAAAGCAATCATAAACTTCATTTGGAAGAACAAGAGACCTCGAATAGCCAAAACAATCCTGAGCAGAAAAAGTGAAACAGGAGGTATCACAATACCAGACCTTAAACTATACTACAGAACAATAGTAACAAAAATAGCATGTTATTGGCACCAGAATAGACAGCAGACCAATGGTACAGAATAGAAGACAAACAGAGATGAACCCACATAAATATAATCACCTCATACTAGACAAAGGAGCTAAACACATATAATGGAGATGCTGGCAAAACTGGAAATTCATGTGAAAATGAAATTAAACCTCTATCTCTCACCCTGCATAAAAACTAAACTCAAAATGGATCAAGGACTTAGGATTAGACCAGAGACCCTGCACCTAATAGAAGACAAAGTAGGTCCAAATCTTCATGTTGGTTTAGAATCAGACTTCCTTAACAAGACTCCCAAGGCACAAGAAATCAAAGCAAGAATCAATAAATGGGATGGACTGAAACTAAAAAGCTTTTTCTCAGCAAAGGATACAGTCAATAATGTGAAAAGAGAGCCTACAGAATGGGAGAAAATCTTTTCCACACACATTTCAGATAGAGCACTTATCTCCAAAATTTATAAAGAATTTACAAAACTTTACACCAAAAATACAAAGAACCCAATCAATAAATGGGCCAAGGAACTGGACATTCTACAGAAGAAGACATACAGGTGATTAATAAATTAATGAAAAAGTGTTCAACATCTCTAGTAATTAGAGAAATGCAAATTAAAACAACTCTTAAGATTTCATCTTACTCCAATTAGAATGGCTATTATCTAGAACACAAACAATAGATGTTGGTGTGGATGTGGGGGAAAAGGCACACTTTTACATTGCTGGTGGAGTTGCAAATTGGTGCAGCCACTTAGGAAAGCAGTGTGGAGAATCCTCAGAAAACTTGGAATGGACCCACCATTTGACCCAGTTATCCAACTCCTCGGTTTATACCCAAAGGACTTAAAATTAACATACTACAGTAATGCAGCCACATCAATGTTTATAGCAGCTTAGTTCACAATAGCTAGATTGTGGAACCAACTTAGATGCCCTTCAACAGATGAATGGATAAAGAAACTGTGGTATATATACACAATGGAATATATTCAGCCATAAAGAAGAATAATATTATGGCATTTGCAAATAAATGGATGAAACTGGAGAATATCATGCTAAGTGAAATAAGCCAATCCCAAAAAACCAAAGGCCAAATGTTTTTCCTGATAAGTGGAGAATAACATATGATGGGGGAGGAGGGTGTGGGGAGTGAGAGAAGAATGGGGGAACTTTGGATTATGTAGAAGGAAATGGGGTGGGGATGAAAAATGGTGGGATGAGACATCATTTCCCTCTGTACATGTATGATTACATGAATGGTATGAATCTACATCGTGTACAACCATGGAAACGAAATAGTGTACCCCATTTGTGTATAATGAATCAAAATGTAGTCTATAAAAAATTAAAAATAAATAAATAAAAAAAATTCTTGACTCATACAAACTAAGAGCGATAATAAATGATCATAGTTTTTTAGGCCAAAAGAATGTTTTTCAGAGTTTTATACTACATTATGCTTCAACCACAAAAATATGAGTGTTACATATAACTACAGCAATGTAGACTATACAAAGAAAAATTTAGTAATTCCCATGGGTGTTTAGTGGTTTTTTTTTTTTTTTTATTGTAAACAAATGGGATACATGTTGTTTCTCTATTTGTACATGGAGTCAAGGCATACCATTTGTGTAATCATAAATTATAGGGTAATGTTGTTTGATTCATTCTGTTATTTTTTTCCCCTTCCCCTCCATCCCTCCCACCCCTCTTTTCCCTCTATATAGTCCTTCCTTCCTCCGTTCTTACCACCTTCCTTATCCCTAACCCTAAACCAAACCCTAACCCTAACGCTAACCCCTCCCACCCCCCATTATATGTCCTCTTCCGCTTATCAGTGAGATCATTCGTCCTTTAGTTTTTGAGATTGGCTTATCTCACTTAGCATGATATTCTCCAATTTCATCCATTTGCCTGCAAATGCCATAATTTTATCGTTCTTCACGGCAGAGTAATATTCCATTGTATATATATGCCACAGGTTTTTTTTTTTGTGGTTTGAGATCTTTATTTTTTTTAATTGTAAACAAATGGGATACATGTTGTTTCTCTGTTTGTACATGTCGTAAAGGCATACCATTTGTGTAATCATAAATTTACATAGGGTAATGTTGTTTGATTCATTCTGTTATTTTTCCCTTCCCCCCCACCCCTCCCACCCCTCTTTTCCCTCTATACAGTCCTTCCTTCCTCCATTCTTGCCCCTAACCCTAACTCTAACCCTAACACTAACCCCTCCTACCCCCCATTATGTGTCATCATCCACTTATTAGCGATATCATTCGTCCTTTGGTTTTTTGAGATTCACTTATCTCACTTAACATGATATTCTCCAATTTCATCCATTTGCCTGCAAATGCCATAATTTTATCATTCTTTATGGCTGAGTAATATTCCTTTGTATATATATATATCACAGTTTCTTTATCCATTCATCAATTGAAGGACATCTAGGTTGGTTCCACAGTCTGGCTATTGTGAACTGGGCAGCTATGAACATTGATGTGGCTGTATCTCTGTAGTATGCTGATTTTAAGTCCTTTGGGTATAGGCCAAGGAGTGGGATAGCTGGGTCAAATGGTGTTCCATTCCAAGTTTTCTAAGGAGTCTCCACACTGCTTTCCAGAGTGGCTGCACTAATTTGCAACCCCACCAGCAATGTATGAGTGTACCTTTCTCCCCACATCCTCGCCAACACCTGTTGTTGCTTGTATTCTTGATAATCACCATTCTAATTGGGGTGAGATGGAATCTTAGGGTGGTTTTGATTTGCATTTCTCTTATTACTAGAGATGTTGAACATTTTTCCATATGTTTGTTTATTGCTTGTAGATCTTCTTCTGTGAAGTGTCTGTTCATTTCCTTAGCCCATTTGTTGATTGGATTATTTGCATTCTTGGTGTAGAGTTTTTTGAGTTCTTTATAGATTCTGGAGATTAGCGCTCTATCTGAAGTATGAGTGGCAAAGATATTCTCCCACTCTGTAGGCTCTTTCTTCGCATTGCTGATAGTTTCCTTTGCTGAGAGAAAGCTTTTTAGTTTGAATCTATCCCAGTTATTGATTCTTGCTTTTATTTCTTGTGCTATGGGAGTCCTGTTAAGGAAGTCTGAGCCAACAAATTGAAGATTTGTTTTTAGTGGTTTCTTATTGAGGTTGCAATTTTTATTTTCTGGTAACTGTTGATGTTGAGAATATTTTTATATGATTTATGATAGCTATTTGGATATCTGGTTTTATGACATGTTTTCAAGTCTTGCACATTTTTTTTTCAGTTGCTTCATCTTTTTTGTCTTTTAGAGTGCCAAAAGTTCTTTGTATATTTTGGGTAGAAGTTAATTTGTCAGTTACATGTGTTCAAATGTCTTTTCCCACTCTGGCTTGCCTTTTTATTATATGTGGCCTAAAAATGAACAGAAGGTCTTAATTTTAATGTAGTTCAGTTTGTCAGTCTTTTCCTTAATTGTTAATACTTTTGTTTGAATTCTTTCTCCTGTACTCGATTTATGAAGATTATCTTATCCACATTAAAGACTGTGGTCCTCCATTTGCTTGGGATTAACCTGTAGATCAGTTTGGAGAACTGACATTTAAACAGTTTAATCACAGACATGATATATTTCTCAGTTGGTTTAGGGTTTAATTTTTCTCAGCAAAATTGCATTTTTAAAGTTTATTTCTTGTACATGTTTTGTGAAATTTATCCTGTTGCGTAATATATTTTTAATGCTATTGTGAAAGGTGTTTAAATTTGGTTTCTTTCTCTCTAGTACATAGACGTGCACTTGTTTTTCATATAATGGGCCTATATCTTCCTGCCTTGGTTTATTCAATTATTCTGGTAGCCTATTTTGTACATTCCTCAGGATTTTTTACATTTATGATCATGATATCTTTAACTAAAAAGTTTTACTTCCTTGTCAATCTGTGTATACCTTTTAAATTGTGGTAAAATGTACATAACACTTTAGTATCTTAATTTTTTAAGTTCATGAACATTAAATAGAAATTGTAATGCAACTGTTACCACCATCCATCTCCAAAACTTTTTAGTCATCTCAAACTAAAGTGCTTGGCTCCTTAAACTTCCCTTTTCTTGCCACCGCCCCCCACTCCTGCTAATCACCATTCCCATTTCTGAATCTATGAATTTGACTATACTAGTTACCTCATATAAGTGAAATAAATTTGTTTTCTAATGTGTGGTTTATTCCACTTAGCATAATATCTTTGGGGTTCATCCGTGTTGTTTTCTTCCTATTTAAAGTGGCATTGTATGTGTATGTGTTTTCTCACATTTTGTTTATGCATCTGTTAATGGACATCTGGATTATTTCCATATTTCAGCTATTTAAAAACATTTTTATTGACAGATGATATTATACATCTGTATGGGTATACTGATATTTTGGTATATTTATACATGTATTGTTTAACTCAAGATAATTAGTTGATCTGTTGTCTCAAACATTTCTCATTTCTTTGTGATGAGAGTATTCAGATCTTTCTTCTAGCTCCTTTGGATTATATAATATAATGTTGTTAGGTATTGTTATGGTTTGGATGTCAAGTGTCCCCCGAAAGCTCAAGTGTGAGACAATGCAGGAAGATTCAGAGGAGAAATGATTGGGCCTTAACCTGATCAGTGAGCTAATCCCTAATGGGATCAACTGAGTGGTAACTAGAGGCAGGTGGAGTGTGGCTGGAGGAAGTGGTTAATTGAGGTGTGACTATGGGGTATGTATTTTGTATCTGGCAAGTGGAGACCTTTCTCTCTGCTTTCTGATCATGATATGAGCTGCTTCCCTCTACCACACTCTCCTGCCATGATGTTTAGCCTCACCTTGAGCCCAAAGTAATGGAGCTGGTCTTCTATGGGCTAAGACCTCTGAAATCATAAGCCCTTACATAAACTTTTTCTCCTTTACAGTTGTTCTAGTCAGATCCTTTCATCACAGTGGTGAAACAGCTGACTAAAATAGGTATAATCATCCTCTATGCATAGAACATCAATACTTTACTCTTTCTGGCTAAAAGTTTGTACCCATTAAGAAATCTCTACCTATCCTCCTCCTCTTTTCCTTTCATAGTCTCAGGTATATATTATTTTGCTTACTATTCTGTATACTCACCTTATTAATAATTCCATTATTATTAATGAGATCATATGATCTTTCTGTCCAGCTTATTTTACTTAACATGATCTCTAATTTCATCCATGTTGGCTGCAAATGACAAGATTTTATACTTTTCATGCCTGAAAAATGTTCTATTGTGTATATATGCCACTTTTTCCTTATCCATTCATCTACTATTATTGTATTGTAGTCTGTCTCTCCCTTTAGGTCTGTTTGTATTTGCTTTATATATTAATGTACACCATATTAGGTGCATACATGTTCACAATTGTTTTGTCTTCTTACTGTATTAACCCCTTTATCATATAATATTATTATTTATCTCTTTTACAGTTTTTAGCTAAAGTCTGTTTTATCTCAGTATGGCTATTCCTGCTTTTGTTCTTTTGGCAATGCTGGAGATTAAACCTAGGGTCAAGCCTGCTTAGGCCAGTGTTTATCATTAAGCTACATCTCCAGCCTCTACCATTGCCATTTTTGGTTTCCATTTACATGGAATCATTTTTTTTCTATCTTTTCACTGTCATCCTATGCATGTCTGTGTAGGTGAAGCGAATTTCTTGTAGGCAGCGTATAACTGGGTTTTTTTTTTTTTAATCCATTCAGTGACTTTGTCTTTAATTGAAGAATTCAATCCATGTACATTCAAAGGAAGTTAATGATAAATAAGGACTTCCGCAGATTGAGCTTCCTTCTCAAAGCTTCATGCATCACCTTCTCACAGACTGCCCACAGGGATTCTGATCCTACCACACTCTGCCTGGTCTCCCAGGCCTTCCTTCGAACTCTTCTTGGAAGCCTCCATGAGCCCCTCACTCCAGTATCTTGCATTCTTGCAGAACCAGCACCACATGGATGACACCAAGGTCTGCCACCAGCTTGAGCAGTAGTTAGGCGCCCCCTAACCATGACTGCAGCAGTTTCTGAGTGCCTGAGTACCTGAGCATGGTGAAATTAATCCTGGGGAAACAATTTCCTAGGCATCCCTATGTGAGCATAGTGTCTCAATTTTTCTTAAATGAATTTTCATTTTTATCCCCATGAACCTGTGATGGATGTGGCTTTTTGGGTTCCTGACATACCTTCAAGACATCTTTCCTGGTTTTTGTGCTACATATTTAGTTTCTCTTTAGAGGTGGTAATCTCTTAAACAACCACAAGTTATTTGACCCTAATCTTACATGTGCTTTTCTTGCCACACTGCAAGTTTAAAGTCTTTTCTGCTCTCTGTTCCTAATTATCACAGTAAACCTGGCAAAAAGCTGCCAGTAACACACATGCCATTTCTTCTGCCAGTTTAATTAGTGCATCACCTTTAATTTAGCCTCACAAAGTCTCAAGACATGGGCAAAACAGACAAGTTTGCTGCCAGAATGTAACACTAATGACAGCAAGTTCAATTCCTAATAGAGTCCTCACTCCACTCTAAAAACTCATGAGCACAGTCTTTATATTCCTAATGGAATTCTGATCTTCTGAACTCCCATCATAAGTGCCCATTATGAAGGGAAGGGAAGGAAGATGGGAATAGGTAAGACAGTAATATGAATTGGACATAACTTTCCTGTGTTCATTTATGAATACATGACCAGTGTAACTCCACATCATGTACAACCACAAGAATGGGAAGTTATACTCCATATATGTATAACATGTCAAAATACACTCTACTGTCATGAATAACTAAAAAGAACAAATTAGAAAAAAAAATTTTTTTAAAGAATTGCCTGTTAAGCTCTGCTTACACCAATCTTAGGATTCTTTACCCTGCATTTCCAAATTATTCCAAATTCCGTCTGCAAACTGTTTCCAAGGCTTCTAAACTGCATGGTCGGGTTAGTTAGAGCAAAAACCCTACTTCTCAGTAACAATTTGTGTTAGTTAGCTTTTCATCACTGTACCCAAAGTACCTGATTGAAAAACTACTTAGAAGAGGAAAATTTATTTTGGACTCACTTAGAGGTCTCAGTCCATGATCACTTCCCCCCGCCCCATGCAAATGCCTGTTTGCCATTTGTTTATTCATTGAGAAATGTCTCTTGATCATTTGCCTATCTAAGTCACATTATTTGGTTTTTTGGTGTGTTGCATTCCTTATATATTCAGGTACATAGTTTGTAGATGTTTTCTCCCATTCTGTAGGTTGTCTCTTCATTCTGTTGTTTCCTTTGCTCTACAGAAGCCTTTTAGTTTGATGCAATTCTCTTTATCTACTTTTGCTTTTGTTTCCTGTGCTCTTTGGGTATTATTTTTTAAAAAATGTGCTGAGACCAATGACCTGAAGGATTTCTCTTATGTCTTCTTCTAACATCTTTATAGTTTTAGGTCTTACATTAAAGTCTTTGGCCATTGAGATGATTTTTATAACTGGTGAGAGATAAAGATCTAGTTTTACTATTCTGCTTATGAATATTCAGTTTCCTCAGCACCATTTATTGAAGAGACTCTCCATTCTCTAATATATTTTCATGGTACTTGTTTTGAAAAATTGTTATAAATATGTGGATTTATTTCTAGGTTCTCTGTTGTGTTCATTGGCCTATGTGGCTCCTTTTTTATGCCACTACTATGATGTTTTGGGTACTGTAGCTTTGTAGTATCTTTGAAATCAAGTATTATGATGTCTCTAGCTTTGTTCCTTTTTCTCAGATAAAATGTTGCTATTGTGGGTCTTTTTCAGTTCCCTACAATATTTAGGGGTGTTTATTTCTATAGAGAATATAATTAGTATTTTAAAAGGGTTGAGTTATATATTTTCATCATATTGGACCCTAGGTTATTTAGAAGGCTGTTTAATATTGAAGCAACTAAATATGTTTTTTCCTTTATACCATTTTATTTTATAATTTTTGAGAGGATTAGGGAACATAGACTGCAAAATTCTTATTTTCAAAATTTATTCAGATTTCCCTTATAACCATGGATATCATTTATTTTGGTAAAACTCCATGTGCACTTGAACCTAATTTGTGCTGCAATTGTTTGTGTTGTATATATGTCAATTTAGTTAATTCAGTTAGATTATCAAACCTTTTTCCTTAGGTTTTAATCTGATTTTCATAAATACTGAGAGAAGAATATTAATAGCCACAAGTGGCTATTGTAGTTTTCTCTTTCTTTTGTATCTCAAGATTGACTTTCTATATTATGGAGCTATTTATTATATTACTATAAATTCCTGTTGAATTTTATATGAAACACATGCTCTGAATCTTTTATGATTTATCCTTTCTGCTATTAGTACGGATTCTATAGATTTCCTTTGTAAAATATATTGTGAAGAATTCCAAATATTATGTATTATAGGATACTGCCTCTTAATTAAGAGTTGAACCTGATCCACAGAAACATGTTGAGATATTCTAGTTTATGTGTAAAGCCATTAGGTATATGTCTTCAAGAGAGTAGGCAGCCTCCTGCAGGGTAAGATTCTCACCTGAAGTTCTTAAAGGGTCTCAGCTAGATTTCTCAGACTGTAGAGCTCAGAACCATCCAAGTCCCCCTGGAATTCCTCATTTCAAATCCCCAAGTTTTCTCCTTTTCTGTTAGTGATCTAACGTGTCCCCCAAGTATGTCAGGAAATGTATGTGTTTAACTCACGTTGTGATTCTCCACAGTTTTTTGATCTTCAGTGAGCTTGGTCCTGTGACTAAAACAAAGAAGAGATTCTTTCATGTCCATCTCTATAAACTCTCTGATCTGAGAATGTAGGGTCTTGGTGCTGTTGTCCAAGCTGGCCCACCCCTAGTCCTTGAGGCACTTACAGACATCATCACAGTAGTCACTTGGACCCCTGACACTTGCAACAGTAGGGCACTTCATCACAATCAACAGTGACTGGAAATGTATTTAATTGTGATGGTACTCCATACTCACTCCCATTGGGTGGTAGTTCAGCAGTGTGTTTAAGGCCATGGACATGTGCAAGACAATCCCAGATGCCCATTTGTCTGTCTGTCTCCCTCTCTCTCAGTATCAGTCCTGGTACCAGGTGCTGTATCTGTCGAGATCCAGTCCAGAGCAGAGAAACCCACCAAGAGAAATTACAATAGGAAGTTTTTGAACAGGTATTAGAGGACTGAAATGAATAGAAGAGAACACTGAGGTACAGGAGGTAGGATTTCTCAAAAGGAGCTACTTCTCCAAGAGAATGGGGTTGTGGTCACCTAGATGCTTTTATAATAGGCCTCATAGATGTTGCCCCAGAATGTGGAGGATAGGGCATTGCTTAGGTGGTGCTGGTCATTTGGGAACTCAGGAAAGCTGCAACTGATTGCTGGACCTCATAGAAAGGGATGCTGAGGCAGTGGTGGTACCTTAGGGACTTGGGGGAAGGTCCTCCCAAAGTTACCAGTCAGATCTGAGGGAGGGTGCTACAGAGTTGGGGTTGGCATCAAGGTATTTGTGTCCTGGTCTGACGGAGCTGGTGGTGGAACATCTGAGAAAGGGACACTCAGGCTGCTGTTGGTTGCTCAGGTATGGCTAGTTCTCAGACTTCTGAGGAGAGAACACTGTCTGCTGGCTCTTGTATCTTTGAAGGGACTTGATGAAGCTTTCTCTGGGTCTGTGACACCAACCAATGTCATCACCAGAGCAAAGAAGCATGGCTGGAGTATGCAGAGAGTACCCCCAAACAGGAGAACACGTAGTATTTATCTTTTAGGAGGTATTTTGTTTGTTTGTTTGTTTTTTGTTTTTTGTCTCCTTCAAGTGCCCTTCTAGGCAGAACTCTTTAGGATGCCAGTTCAGAATGAAGGAACATAATGTGCAGAATGTCATCGGTAGCTTAACAGGTCTACTATAAATTTCAGGTTGGTAGTTCAGAAAATAGTTAATAGCATAAGAACACTTGGTTTTTTGGTGACATGTAATAGCAAGTTACATATTATGTGTGTGGAGCTGCCTGATATTTTCTACTCTACTGTGTTTCATTTACTTATGGCCTCCTAAATTGATTTCATGACCTAGTATGGTTTGTGACCCATGTTTGAGGAGTGTTGAAATGGGTCATGACTAAATGGAGACATGGTAAGGTGGGCATTTTGAGGAGTCTGAAATAGCTCTTTGAAGTAAAAAAAAAAAAAGAGCTAATGATCGATGCAGAAGGAGATTCTCGTGGTGATTGAAGTTGTAGTCATGTCAGGAAGGAATGTGGAATGGACATGGGTTCATGTAATCCTCGGGAATGCAGTGTTCCTTAGGGACTTGTCTTTGGAGTATTGCACGGATGACAAAGACTTGTCTGTCGCACAGATTCCTCTCAATAAACTTTTCTGTCAACCTCATGTTTTTGACAATGTGTGATATATGTTATTATCTTCTCTAGAGTCTTTTTCACAATCCTATCTCAATTTACCCACTTCCAACTTATTATCTAAAACTCTGATAAATACCAAGGATATGATGAAGAGATTGATGGATGATTGTAGTTCACCTTTATCAGAAATGCTTTCCCTAAGAGGTTTTGTCTGGGGATGGTGGTTTCTTCTTGTGGCATTCATTAGTCACTCGCTGGTTTTGGAATCTTACCTAGATGGGTACCTGGCTTTGTTGTGTTTCAGTGCCAAGACTTTTACTGCTCATGCTCTGTGCTGCTGATCCCAGTTATGTCCTTATTTACTACATTTAGACCCACAGTAGGTGGTAACAATGTGTCTCCAAGTTTCTTTTAACTCTGATTTCAGAGACTAGGCAAATTATTAATTTGGCATTTGGGACAAAGTCAGTAAATGACCCAAATTAACTTTTACCTGAGAGGAAGTTTGTTTTCAATAGTCGTGAGGTTTTAAAGTCCACTTGCTATGGTCTTATGAACTTTTTAATGAACTCTAGGCTGACTCTTCTCCATGCAGCTTTCCTTGGAAAGTTGAAGTTGAAATGGATCGATTCAGGTAAGCCACCAGCCATGTGAAAACTAGAATTGAGTTTATATTGAGTGACCAAAATGAGCCTCTTAGGATTTAGAACAGGAGGGGGTGAGAGAAGGGTTCAGAGAGAAGGCTGTTGTCTCCAAGCTGTGGTTGGAGGCAGGTGGCTACGTGCCCTGCACCCAACAACTTCCCCCGCCTGTCACCTCATCAGTATACCTTCTTTGATCTGAATATCCAAGGATAAAATTCATCAATTGGAGGAGATCTTCCATTACTTGCGAGACCTTTAGGTGGGGCCTTTTGACTGTCAGCTTAGAATTGGGTCTACATAGATGTTTGGGGTGCAGCTGGGGAAGTGGAGCTAAAGCAAACTGCATAATAAAGTAACTGAAAGTGACAAAGAATGATGGGTTTTGTCTGGGTCATTCACATGTTTGCTGAAGGCGTGGGGTGCCAGTAAGTTTGGGGGAGGCAGAGAAATTTGGGTAAGATAGATCTTTTCAAAATGTAAAACTTTTTATAAATTTACATATTTAAATAACAGTGTATAGAACTGGAGGTTAACCTGGTGTGTGCAAAGTCCTGGGTTCCATTCCCAGCACCATAAAATCAACCAACCAAGCTAGTATGTAATGAATCTTAAAGTCTCCAAGATCCAGGTTTGGCAGTCATCTGCCTATGTCACATTTTCCTATATCTCTGGGAGCCCACATATATATGTATATGTGTTTATATACAGAAACACACACACAAACATATACGTAGATATGTACATTTACATTGGAATATGTGAATCCCATGCATGTTATTTCTTCAAACCTCCCACCTTTCCTGTACCACCCACCCCATTCCAGCTCTTGTTGTTTTCACTTTCAGTACTACAGCTCTGATGGTCCAACTCTACCAGGAAACAGATCCGTAAAGATCAGCCCAGCACTCTGAGCAGCTCAGAAGGAGGAGCCAGACCAGCAGTTCCTCATGCTCTGCCTTTTTCTCTGGACAGATGGCTCCACAGTGACAACTCCATAATGGCAGTGGGTGAGACTCTGGTGCACATCAGGGTCACTTTTCTACTGCTCTGGATTGGGATATCTCTGTGCCTTCCTGGCCTCTCCCAGGCCAGGCCCTCCCAGTATTTCACCTCCCCAGAAGTGGTGATCCCCTTGAAGGTTATCACCGGGGGCAAAGGTGCAGAGGCTCTGGGTTGGCTCTCCTATAGTCTGCGGTTTGGAGGCCACAGACACGTTGTGCACATGAAGGCCAAGAAGCTGTTACTTTCTCCACACCTCCCAGTGCTCACTTACACAGAGCAGCATGTCCTCCATCAGGATCAGCCCTTTGTCCAGGATGACTGCTTCTATCACGGTTTTGTGGAGGGGGTCCCTGAGTCCCTGGTTGCCCTCAGTGCTTGTTCTGGGGGCTTTCAAGGAATGCTACAGATAAACGAACTTGCATATGAAATTGAGCCAATTAAGCTTTCTGCTACATTTGAACACTTGGTGTATAAGATAGACATTAATGAGACACAGTTCCCACCTATGAGATGTGGGTTAACAGAAGAGAAAATAACACGTCAACTGGAATTGCAATTATCATATAATTTCACTCTGAAACAAAGTTCTTATGTGGGTTGGTGGACCCACAAGCGGTTTATTGAGCTAGCAGTGGTCGTGGACCATGTTAGATATCTTTTCTCTCAAAGTAATGTGTCAATAGTGCAGTTGGATGTATTTAATGCTGTCAATATAGTGGATTCGTTGTATTACCCTTTGGAAGTTGATGTAATTTTGACTGGGATTGAAATCTGGAGTACAAGAAACCCAATTCCTACCAGTGTTGACTTAGACCTAGTTGTGGAGGCATTTGCAATTTGGAAGCATTTTCAACTTGATGCCCGTCTTCGACATGATGTTGCACATCTTTTCATAAAAGAACTGATTGGCGTAAAACTTGGTGTTGCCTATGTTAGCGGAATATGCCTAAATCCTTATAACGCTGGAGTAGATGTTTTTGAAAACGAAAAATTGTCCCTTTTTGCACTTACTGTGGCCCATGAGCTTGGTCATAATTTAGGTATGTTGCATGACACTAAGTTGTGTGTGTGTGCATTAGAGTGGTGCATAATGTATCCCTACAGAAAGGTGTCAAATAAATTTAGCAACTGCAGTTATGCCAATTTTTGGGACAATACTTTAAATACATGTATTTATCCTCCTCCTTATGCAGGGAATATCCTTACTTTGAAGTACTGTGGAAACCAAGTAGCTGAGGAAGGAGAGGAGTGTGATTGTGGAACTGTACATCAGTGTGCAAAAGATCCCTGTTGTCTGTTTAACTGCACTTTGAGTCCTGGAGCCTCCTGTGCTTCTGGTCTTTGTTGCAAAAACTGTAAATTCATGCCACCAGGGACTTTATGTAGACAACAGGTCAGTGAATGTGACCTTCCAGAGTGGTGCAATGGGACATCCCATCAATGCCCAGATGATGTGTATGTGCAGGATGGAATCCCCTGTACTGAAAGTGACTACTGCTACAAAAAGGGATGTAATAGCCATGATATACAGTGTAAAGAGATTTTTGGTACAGGTGCAAGGAGTGCATCTCAGAGATGCTACAGTGAAATCAACACCCAAGGAAATCGTTTTGGACACTGTGATATTGTGGGCACAATATATACCAAATGTTTCAAACCTGATATCATGTGTGGAAGAGTTCAGTGTGAAAATGTGAGCAAAATTCCCATTCTCCCACAACATTCTACAGTGTATCAGTTTCACTTGCATGATAACATTTGTTGGGGCACTGATTATCATTTAGGGATGTCCATACCTGATATTGGTCAAGTAAAAGATGGCACATCATGTGCTCCAGGAAAGATCTGCATTCGTAAGAAGTGTGCCAGTATTGTTCAACTGCCCCAAACCTGTCATCCTGAGACCTGCAACATGAGAGGGGTCTGTAATAATAAACAGCACTGTCACTGTGACCGGGACTGGTCACCTCCGGACTGTAAGAACAAAGGCAATGGAGGAAGTGAAGATAGTGGTCCAGCTCCTGAGAAACACAAGCCAGAGTTAAATGTGACTAAAAATGGGATAGGAAACTGGAGCCAAGTGTTTTTATGGTTCCTTATTTTGATTGTTCTATTTTTATGCTGTTTCTTTATGCCTTGTGTGGGACTGAAAAAGAAAGAGGAAGAAGGTGAAGAGAATAAAGAGGAAGAAAAGAGAGAAGAAGAAGAAGAAGACTAAGGTTCATATTTAAATGATCTCTAATTTTTAATATGGAGAAATATGAGGACATGCCTTTCTCAACAAAGATTCACAGGTCTGTCATGTCAGGATCATAAGCTGTAGGCATTACGGCAAAGGACTCCCACCCTGTTCTTACATATTCTTTAGTGTATTAAACAACATTAAAGGTTCATTTTCCCCAGAATTTGTCTTTGTTGAGGTTTGGGGACATCAGGGATCGAACCCAGGGTCTCTGCACTGAGCCACATCCCCAACCCATTTAGTTTTTGATTTTGAGACAGGGTCTCACCAAGTTGCTGAAGCTGGCTTGAACTGGCAATTCTCCTGCCTCAGATTCCCAACCTACTAGGATTACAGGCATGCAACCCCACACTTGGACAGAAGTTATCTTTTTGTTTTCTGACCAAAGACGATTTTAAGCTCTTGTCCCTCTATTCCAGACCTCTCAGTTCTTTATTCTATGTATTCCCAGGATGTGCCTCTAAAACCCATTTGTGTTTGGCACATTTAGCTTTGTCAAAAAGGGGCAAAAGAAGTAGGCCTGGAGAGGTGGATGAGGGGAGAAGAGGGTTTTCTTACCTGTCTTTCCTGAGTACTTAATATTACCATCTGCATTAATTTGATTGCGTTCATTCACAGTAGCCCTGTTTTGCTTTGGATTCCATTTGGTTGTCACTAGTAGAACCACCCTCATATTTTCAAAGATGTACCAGCAGAGGTTGACCACTGGCCCCTCAGAGATCTTTGTTGCAGCTCTGGGGTTAGTTGAGTGGTTTTCCTCTGAGTACCTGAAGCACCAGTACCCTCCTCCAAGATCCGGGTGCCTGTTCTGCAGGGGTCTTCCTTTAATCACCTCTACTCTAATGAACCCAACCTTTCCCTGTGTTCTCCTGACGCTGGGCATGTTTGGTGCTTTCTTGTAGTTATCATTCTGGTAGGTTGAGTGCTCCAGAAACAGGCAGTGAATTGGAATTTAGAATGCAAGATGTTTATTAGAGATGAAGATTTGGAAAGGTCAGGTATTGGATGGCAATGAAGCCAGTTTTTGCAGACAAAGACATTAAATTATGTTTCTGGCCTCAAACATGCTTTAGCCAATGTGGGTAAACACAATGGAGAAAATGTTGTGTCTCAGATGTTTTCCTCCCTGGACCACAGTGGCAGGGTCTTCATATCTGTGCTCTAGTATGAAAGTTATACGGCATAAATTGTTCTGGTCTTCTTCCTTCATTGTTGTTCCGTGTGATTGTTTCCTTGAAGTTCTAAGTTTGATAAGGGTCTTTTGTGAAATCTGTGTTTACAGATTAATTCCTTTCAGAGATGGAGAGCTCTTTAGTTTTTGTTTATTCGTATGCCTAGTTTATTAAATTGTGGTTTTCAAGGAATTAATCTGAGTCACTTATGCTTTCCTATTTGTGGCATGAATTTTTTCAGAATATCTTTTCATATGCCTGTAGGAAATACAGTGGCATTTCCTCATTCCTTCCTGATGATATCTGCTTGTATTTTCTCAGTGTTGTCTTGAAGTAGTTTTGCTAGTGATTTATCAAGATTATTCTTTTCAAGCAACCAGCTTTAGCTACATTGATTTTTCCCATTTTATATTTGCTTTTAATGTCTCTGTTTGTACTTATATCTCTGTTAAAGTTTTATTTGACTCTCGTGTCACTAATTTGTTGGTTATAGCTCAGATAAAATATTTTCAATTTAAAGATTTTTCTGATACGTACCCTGAAAGCTAAAATTCTCCATCTGTGTATTCATGGCCATTGCCACATCCTGCAAGGTTTTTTTTTTCTTTTTTTTAATGTGATTTCGTTCAGTAGCACTCAGTCCAAATATCCTCCATTATCCATTCTGATTTTTTTGTTTCAAACATAGGTTACTTAGGTGTTTCTTTAATTTTGAAACATCTGGCTACTTTTTTGTCTTGTTCCTTGTTATAGTTTTTAATTCTGCAGTGATTAAGGAACATATATTCAATTTTATTCTTTGACATTGACTGAGTATGGCAATAGCTGAGAATTAATTTTGGTAAATATCCCAGGTGAATATGAAAATAATGCATTTTCCGTATTTTTTTGACACAGTGTTTTGGGGTGAATGTGTGTGTCTAGATTAATTTGAACTGTTGCTTAACTATTCTTTCCGAAAAATAGTTTTTCATATTTTCTATTTGTGGCCGTGGAAGATGTATTAACATCTTTCACTAGATTTTGAATTTTCCTGTGTCTACTTTTTGATGTTCCCATTTTTTCTTTTCCTTTTTCTTTTTCCTTTTTTTTTTTTTTTTTTTTTAAATCTCTTCTTTTTTTCTTTTTTTCCAGTACTGGGGATTGAACCCAGAGGTACTTTACCACTGAACACATCCCCAGCCCTTTTTATTTTTTATTTTGAGACAGGGTGTCACAAAGTTGCTTAGGCCTCACTAAGTTGCTGGGGCTGGCTTTGAACTTGAAATCTACCTGCCTCAGCCTCCCAAGGGATTTGAGCCTATGCCATTGCACCTGGCTTATTTAGGATATTTTGAAAATATTTTTTGAGTATATACAAAACCTCTTGAATCATCACTCTTACCATAAACATATACCTCTTTTATCCTGTTAATATTTAACCTTTTCTATCACTAATATGTATCCCCCCCCTACACACACACACACACCTGGTACTGAGGCTAGAACCCAGGGGCCCTTTACCACTGAGTTAATTCCAACCCTTCCCCCCTCTTGGGGGGAGTATATACTGGGGAATTGAGCCCAGTGGCCCTCTACCACAGAGCTATATCCTCAGCTCCTTTTACATTTTTTATTCTGAGACAGGGTCTTGCTGAGTTGTCAAGGATGGCCTTGAACTTGAAGTCCTCCTGCCTCAGCTTCTCAAATAGCTTGGATTGCAGGTGTATGTCACTGTGCCTTGCCATGATGTGGTTTTAAATCAGCTTTCTTTTGGTTAATGTTTTCATGGTGTACCTCTTTATGCTATTTTTCTTCAAAGACGTGTTTTAAGTTTTAAGTGTGTTTTTCTTTAGCATAGAAGTTCCATGTATCTTCCACAGACATGTTTACTGCATGTCCTGATAATCAGAACAATACTCTGCACATGTATCTGATCCAGTCATACTAATATAATTAAAGGAGTGAACCAATGTGATGTTCTGAAGGATGAGTAGGAAGAAGTTGTGGCATCAGGAGAGCTGATAGGAGACCTTAAAAATGTATCAGTGATCTAGCCAGGGTGCTTCAGACAACTCCTGGTTGCATTTAAAATTGTATAGAGGAAAAGGCATTTTCTGAGAAGTAGTTATATAGCTGACTCTGGTTATGTTGGTTTGTTTAGTTAACATACTATGTCTAAAACAGGGAATATAATTATAGTTACCTACTGGTTAAATATATTTGCATCATGATGATTATTGTGCATGATGCACTTACATCGCACATATCAAATACGTGTCATTACCCATATTTTCTAAGTCTGAAAGGGAGTTGTTCCTGCAGTTCCCTAAAATTCAACATTTCTGTAAGTCTACTGGCTTGAATGCAGGCGAGGGGACATGAGGCACACATGTGTGATCTTTCTGACTAAAAGAGACTCCACACCATGGGTCCAGTATTTAGTGGGAGATTTTTCCTGTTGCTAAGCATGAGTATTCCCATTTTGAGTTCAGGAACTGTGGCAACCTCCCCCTTGAGGGCCTTCAAGCCCACCAAGCCCCATTTGAAACAAGCTTGAGCCCCAACTCCATTAATTGTTAAAGTAACAATTAGTTCCAATATGAATGGTGGTTTGTGTCCCAGTGAATTTGTCATTTCGGACATGATTAGTAATCCCTGAAGTGTGTGGATATTTCACTTTCCTGGTGGTACCATTGTGCTCAATATCGGCTGTAGGTCTCTGTGAAGAAGTTTGGCCGATTTTCAGCACAGTCATGCATCACTTAATGACAGGAATATGTCCTGAAGAATGTGTCATGAGGGGATTTTTGTCATGGAGAGAACATCATAGAGTGAACTCGTATAGACCAAATGGTGTAGCCTCCTACACACCCAGGCTCTAGGCTATATAGTCTGTTGC
This sequence comes from Sciurus carolinensis, assembly GCF_902686445.1. Classification (NCBI taxonomy): domain Eukaryota; kingdom Metazoa; phylum Chordata; class Mammalia; order Rodentia; family Sciuridae; genus Sciurus; species Sciurus carolinensis. Next base: position 169,308,720 of record NC_062214.1, on the reverse strand, counting down.
TTCTGTTCCAAGGACAGCATGTTCCTGTACTGATACTGTAGATGGTGGCAATTATTCTTTTGTATCTTTTTTTTTTTTTTTTTTTTGGTGGTGCTGGGGATCGAACCCAGCACTCTACCGACTGAGCTATCTCCCCAGCCCTATTCTTTTGTATCTAAACACAGAAAAGATACATTAAAAGTGCAGTGTAAAAGAGAAAAAATCATAAACTTTCATAGGTCTCTTACCTTGAATTGGACTTGTAAGTCTGGAAGTTGGTCTGTCAGTGAGCAGTGAGTGAATGCAGTGGCCTGGGACAGTGCTTTGCACTGTTGGAGCCATGACACCTAGGCCATGCTTCATTTATAAAAGATATTTTTCTTTCTTCATAATATTTTTTAATTTAAAAAATATTTATTTTGAGTACATCATAGTTTCAAAATAAAGTAACTTTAGGTTACTTTAACTTTGTAAACTAAAATGTTTTTAACTTTCTGACTTGTCAGAACACTTAGTTTAAATCATGCATTGACTGCTAGCTACACAATGTTTTTTTCTTTGACATCTGTATTCTATAAGCACTTTTCTATTTCAACTTTTTAAACTCTCTTTTTTACTTGTCAACTTTTTTTTTTTTTTTTTTTTTTTTTTTTTTTTTGGAAAAATGTAAGACACAAGCACATATATTAGCCCAGACCTGCACAGGTTTAGGATCGTTGTTATCACTAGCTTCCACCTCCACACCTTGTCCCACTGGAAGGTGTTCCGGGGCAGTTGCATGCATGGAGACCCTGGTGCTGCAGTTAGGTGAGGCAGAGAGGAGGCAACTCATCAAAGTATGTGAAATAACAGAAGCAATTTAAGATAGAACCATAAAAGAAATTCCTTAAAGGCATTTTTTTGAATCTTAGAACCAGATAGCAGGAAACTTAGAAGTACTTTCAGAGATGGACAGTTGATACCCAGACTATTAAAAATGGAGATATTATTACAGTACAAAAAAACTGTACATGATGGAACTTCTTGGTGAGTTTGATGATAAGTTGTATACCAATAAAATCATTTTATACAGTTTCCTGAAATGAACTATTGTCGCTAGAAATTTCTTCTTTTCTCCTTTTTTAAAGAACATTTAACATACAATCTGTCCTCTTAACAAATTTTTATAAATACAGTATAATATAGTTAACTATGTATTATAGTGTGCTTTATAGTAGGTCTCCAGGACTTATTCATCTTGAGGGTGAAACTGTGTACCCTTTGATCAGTGTTAATTGATTCATTCTTCCCTTGACACAGTTTCCATTTTTCTACTTTTCCCCAGTTTTCACTGTGATCAATCCAGAGGTTTGCCTTATATAACAGGCTCCTGTTGATATTTCCCTATGTGATTGCCTACTTGTCTTGCCCCACTGACCCCTCCCCCACATAACCTATTTGGACTGTGCAAATATGTCATAGTGATCACTTCTTAGTCACAGTGACTCCATAGAAATTGTACTTGGTTGCTGTAAACCCACTGTTAGAACTTCCCATGGGAAATGTGCTTGGGTAGCACTCTGGACCCCAATAAAGACTCAGGCCCTAGATCTCTTGTTTCATCTCTTGTTCCTCACCTGTGGTTGAGTGTATATGTCCTGTACAGCTTTCCCCTTCACCTTGGCTGTGAGGTATGCGCCCTCTTCTCTCTGAAATTGCTCGTTATTTCACATATGTTGATAAGTTGCCTCCTCTCTGTCTCATCTGACTACCACACCAGAATATTTTCTACTGGTCAGGGCTCTCTTGTAGAATGGGTGCTTTGGCAGTAGTAAACTAGACATAGGGCAGACAAGAGCTACAAAGTCATTTGCCATGTAAACAAGTTTCACGTGAGAGACACCTGATCATGGGTTGGACGCCATGACATTAAGCCATCTGCTAGCATAAAGAAGTCAAAGGCACACTATAAGGATTCATGACAAAATCCCCTGGACCTTCCAATAGGTTAAGGCTAGAATTTATTGTCACTTTTGGTGGGGGAATATCTCAATCCCAAATTAGAGGAAAACATAATGTAAATCTTCTTTGGAGAAAAATTTATTTTTTTAACATATAAAAATTAGGTTATTTGGTTGTTTTGCTGTTAAGTTGTAAGAGATTATATGTGTGTGCGCAAGCTCACGTGTGTGGTGCAGAAGCTTTTTAATGTAGTTCAGTTGTCTGTTTTTCCTTTTGTTAGCTATACTTTTGGTGCCAAGGCCAGTCAAGAAGTTTTTTCCTTCTATTTTCTTCTAGAATTTTTACAGTCTCAGATCCTACATTTAAGTCTTTAATCTATTGGAAAAGTTTCCAATTGGAGTCACTTATGTCAAATCCTGACAAATGGAGCAGGACAAGGCCATGAAAGGAGGGTTCCCATGCATGGATGATTGTTTTAAAGTAATTTATTTGTTTTTTTGTTTTTTTGGTTTTTTTTTGGTGCTGGGGATCGAACCCAGGGCCCTGTGCTTATAAGGCAACCTTACCAACTGAGCTATCTCCCCAGCCCCTAAAAGTAATTTATATAATATTACTTTTACCTTTAAAAACCCTTGTCTCCCTTTGCCTCTCTTGCATTTGTCTAAATCCAGTTCTGAGACAGCCTATGTGATAAAACTGATCGTCATCGCTAGTTATATGTGCATATTGTGCTGACTCATCCATAAACCCACACTGGACTTTTCTTCTTCAGTTATTTATGTACAGTTCCCCCTATGGCAGGGAATTTAGGTTGAAGGAGGGGGCCCATGCAATGGAGCTTTGGTTACCTGCTCAGATATCCTGTAATGTTCTTTGGTCCTGCTTACATTTAAACCTGCATTTGCCACTTCTTCTGGGAGATTATTACTGACTCCAAACCTTATGACTTGATAGAACTGATAGAACCCAACTCATAACTGCTATTTCTGACCATATGACCACTTGGTTTTCCATGGTCAGGTACCTTCTGTGACCACATAGTCACTTGATGTTGTCAAGTGGCCACGTAGCATGCCAGGAGTTCTTTAAAAAGCAGATTTTTTTGTTTTCTGCAGAAGACATACGCTTGTACAGAACCCTAGAGACATATTCTGTGATTCCCCTACTCAGGCTTCCCATAAACTCCACTCAGAATACTTTCTACCACTGATAGCATCAATATCATAGGGTCAAGTTAAGGCCTGTTAGTATTACAGCCTGGAGCAGTACAGAGCTTTCCTTTTCTGGATTCCTCTTAAAATTGGCAGCCTACCCCACCACCTCCAAGAGTTGATATTGAACCCAGGATCTTATGTGTGATAGTCAAGTTCTCTACAACAGTGCTACATCCACAGTCCCAAACTGGTGGCCTTTTATGTTATTAAATATAAGGACCAAAGCTGAGTCCTAAATACAGAATTTGCTACCTTTATAAACCAAAGCAGTCCCTAGGCATTGTTTTTCCTTCTTCATGGTGGGAGATATGTAATAATTTCATCCTTGGAAGGGTTAACCTAGCATACTCCAGAGACTTAGATAATTAAAAAATTTACTGATCTGGGGATCAGTAATTCCAGCAGCTCAGGAGGTGGAGACAGGAGAACCACAAGTTCAAAGCTAGCCTAAGCAATTTAGGGAGGCTCTAAGCAACTTAATGAGACCCTGTCTTAAAAATAAATAAAAAAGGCTAGGGATGTGTTCAGTGGTAAAGGGTCTCTGGGTTCAATCCTTAGTACCAAAAAAAAAAAAAGAAAAAGAAAAAAAAAGAAGAAGAAACAACTTTAATTTTTTTTTTTAACTGATGTAGCATGTCACTGGTCACAATTTATTCTTCAGAGTATCTTCTACCTTCTAAAATCATGTGTCTTATCAAGACCCTCAGTGTGATCACCATCTCTAGTACCCCTTTATCAAGAAATCTATACTAGATGAGCATGATATTTTACAGGGTATCCATACAGTCTGTTCTGTATACTAAATTATGACAGAGGGTGAGAGAATTTTCATATCCCTGGGTTCATATGACCATTGGCCCACTGTAAGTTGGAATGTTGCTAACTCTATTTATTACCTGGTACTCATAAGCCTCATTCTAACAGGAAGACCATCATAATGCTTTGAGTTCCTGAATATCACTGTCAGTTCTGTCCCTGTGTCCAATAGCCCTTGAGCCTTCTGGGTAATCCCTTTCCCCTGCACAGTTATCTGAGTAAGTAGCCATAGTTGCCTTTGGTGAAGGGCTGGGGGAATCCTTATTGCTTGTATTTGCCATGGTGATGCAGAATCTTTTCTAGGGTCCTGTTTACCTCTTCAGACAGTGGTGTCATGTTGGAAAGAAGTTCAGGTCCAGAAATAGGACAAGTGATTAAATTGGGGGGAGATTATTGCTCTCTACTTGCCAGTCACCCGTCATCTCTCCTTGCCTTATTCGACTAGAATAAAATCGTGTCATTCTTGGATCCCCATCTATTTTGTCCTTAAGGATCCTTGTATTAACCATGTCCTCAAGTCTTACTTGCCATTCTGATCTAACCATTCTTTATGATAAGAATGGTTAAGTATTGCTCCTTGACCTCTATTGTGTCTGAGTCATATTGTCACTAATAGCAATAGTGAATAGCCGAATTTTGTCATATCATCTCACACTCAGGCCTGGCCTTCAGAGTCAGCACTGGACATTTCAGTAGTTCTGGTATCCCTATCATCAGCACATTCTTTATGCCCCTGGTAAATGATGTGTTCTGTGGACATTCCCATAGAACATTATGTCTGATGGCCCTTTTGGTCATATATAACAAATCTATTTTACCTGGGGGTGGTGGCACATGCCTGTAATCCCAGCCACTCAGAAGGCTGAGGCAGGAGGATTGCAAGTTCTAAGCCAGCCTCAGCAACTTAGGGAGACCTGTCTCTAAATAAAATATTAAAAGGGCTGGGGATGTGGCTCAGTGGTTAAGCATCCCTGGGTTCATTCCCTGATACTGAAAAAAAAAAAAGTAAGTTAACAAATCTATTTCACCATGCTCATTTCTAAGAACCTTTTAATCCCTTCATCATCCATCATGCCAATTCAGGTATTCCAGTTGCACTATGTGGACATTCTTTTTCTATGCTTCTAGAAGCCATTCCAGGAGCAAGTTTGCACTATTTCTTGAGGTTTTGTCAAGAGTGTACAGTCCCATAAGGTAGTACAGTGTGCCTAAGGCAATACATTTTTCCCTTTCAAATATTTTTCCATTTTATTATCCATACAGGATAACTACCTATTGTCGTGTCCCTCGCCCGCAAGAAAGCACGACACAGGAATCTTCCTTCAGCAGTTTAATAAGGATCTTAATATTATAAAACCATGGTTTTTCTTCTTCTTCCTCTTGAGCCGAATTCATACACTTTTATACTCTTGCAATAGCCAATCTACTCCTGCCACTTGGCCTATGTTCATAGGTGCTCCCACTTGCAACAGTTGGCTTAACCAAATATGGGCTTGTTTACCTAGAAAGCACTTCAGGAAACCAGCGCCATCTTATCATGGTGGTGAGGCGGCTCGCCACAGCTCCCCCTTCTTTATTTTATGAACACAGGTGAAGGTAGAGGCCCTATCCTACTGTGCAAAAGTGGCAAATAGTGAACGTCAGTCCCAGAGTGGCGCCTTCTCCGGGCCTAATATCACCTAAGCCGATGCCTTTTTTCATAGGGTGGGACGTGGACATCAAACCCACATGCAATAGGGCATGCCTTCCTTGAGGTTCAAAAATAAAACTCTCAAGTGCAGTGCTTTGCCTCGCATCCTGTGTCCATGAAGACGTAGCGGTATGGAAAACCATACTAGGGGGAGCTTATCCAGCTTACGCAACTGCAAAGGCCTGAGGTAGGAAAACACATCACCCTACTTGCCAATGCTGCACAATACAGGGGCACCATAATGAACACAAGGCATACAGTAACATTTCTCTCCTCCAACATCATTGTTATAGCTCAAGATCAAAAGTGGAAGTTACAAGACAATTGAAGCCTTAATTAGTACAAGAAATCCCCAGGATGTAAATTCACAGTCCTCAAAGAAAAGTACATATTAATTACAGCAGTACCCTGCAGACACCTAGCGTAAATGATAATTTTAACTCTAACAGAGATGTACTAAAAAATGTCACTTATTCCCGTGCCAGATTAGCCAATCACACAGAAGGTGACACCCCTTGCTCAATGGCCAACACAGCCTGAATTAACACCGCCTTTTCACGTGCTTGAAGCACTCTTAGCTTGCAAATAAACCAAAGGCAAAGGCAAATACCTGCAAAACAAATACATTCAAAGATCCCCACATTAACCCATTCTTTAAAATAACTAAAGGCAGAGGTGAGCCAGCTAGAGAACTGACTCAAAGTAACAGGCTCAACACGAGTGTCATTTAAAATCGCAATCTGCAATAATTGTTGAGTCATCATCTTCTCAGCTTCTAGGGACCAATTGCCTGCAAGAAAGGCGGAAATCAAGTGGCTTTGATTCTTTGCTTCTTCATATCTTACTGGAATTATACACATGTGTTTATGATTCCCGATGCATCCAACTTGTGCAATGTTGAAAAGTTCATCCAACTGTACTTGTAGTAAATCGATCCTTTGATTCGCCGCCAAAATCCCAAATAAGATATGTCTGTTGACGCGGTCCTGGGATTCTAACACCTGTGCAGTTTGCTGTATGACTTGATTAATGGTTTGTGCTGTTTGAACTTGATTGGTCATGGCTAGAGCAGCGGTAGTGGCTGCAGCAGCAGAGACAGCAATAGCAGTTATTATGGCTGCGGTAATGCCAAAGTCTCTCTTTTCTCTGAAGAGGTGTACCAACGGAAAATTATCTGGATTGACCTCCACTGGGACAGGTACAAAGGTGGGTACCTTTACAATCACAGCAACAGATTCACTACCGTTCCAACACTCTGAAAGCAGGCAGGTAATATTGTCATTAGAACAATTTAAAATCGCTTCTGAACTGTTTGATAATAGAAATAGAAAAGGGAGGGCAGGCGGCGAACAATGTCTGTCAGCCGCAGAATTATCATGTGCATCCAAAGTTAAAAAATTAATGGTAAAAAGAGCCAAAGACAAATGCTCTTTAGGAGTACGGCTTGCTCCTATTCCCCCTTTTTGTCTTTGTAAAAGTTCTTTAATCGTTGTATGAGCTCTCTCCACGATTCCCTGACCTTGGGGGTTGTAAGGTAAGCCATGAGTCAGTTGCACTCCCATAGTGGAGCAGAAAGAGGTGAATTGTTGACCAGTGTACGCTGGCCCATTATCTGTCTTCAAGGAGCATGGAAGGCCCCAGGCGGCCCAAGCCTCTAGGCAATGGGAGATGACATGATGGCCTTTTTTTCCTGCTAAAGCAGAGGCATGCATAACTCCAGAGAAAGTATCTATTGAGACATGAACATATTTTAGGGAACCAAACTCTGCAATATGAGTTACATCCATTTGCCAAATTGTAAGAGGTCGCAAGACTCGGGGGTTAACACCAAGAGAAGGGAGATGATGAAATGGAACACAATGAGAACAGTCTAAGACAATCTGTCTCGCTTCTGCTCGAGGAATAGAGAAGCGCTTGCGAAGTGTTTGGGAGTTAACATGAAACTTATTATGAAAGTCTCGAGCACTGTCAAGAGAAGAAAGAAAACAAATTGTGCGGGTAGCGGCATCTGTCCTTGGGTTTTCTTCAACAATAGGTCCAGGGAGAGCCGTATGAGCTCTTATATGTACAGGATAAAAAGGTGCAGAATGGCCCAAAATCAAATTTTGTAACTGAGTAAATAAAGATGAAACTTTGTTGTTAGGATTGATGGCACCTACAGTTTCCAACACCTTAAGTGCTCCTTAGAGAAGTCCTCTTATTCCCTGGGTTCAGGCTGACTGAGGGCAAAAGATCCAAATACTGGTCTATCTTGCCTTCTGTATTTAATTCCAATCTCGAAGTTTGATCTTAATCATCCAGCAAGCCAGTCTCACCAATCATAAAGTAAGAGTACTGGGCTTTAACTTTAATGTCCATAACTTTACAGTTATTTACCCTTTTATCTAACTGGAGTCTGCATTAGTTCTGGAAGTTACCACTATTTGTTTTGGTATCTGTTACCACTATTTGTTAGGTGATGGCTTATTATCACAAGTTACCTAGGTTGTGTGTTCTTGAAGCAGCTACTTCTGCAAAACATTAATAGGTAACAGTTTTATAAAATGAAATAAGTAAGAGTAAAAATATATTCTGCTTGTATAATAGCTATTTTGAATTTTGACTGAGAACCACATTATATTCCCTATTTGAGATCATAGTAATTTTACAACAAAAACAACCAATCTTTTGATTATAACTTTAAATAAGCTGAAGTCTGACTTATTTTGGAGTCACTTTAACATGCAGTAAGGTGGGAGGCAGAGCCTTATCTCAGGTAAGGCGTGGCTCCTTACAAATCTTAAGTGTTCTATTTCTACAACTAATTTTTGTCCCTTTTGCCATGACCAGCATGACCAAATTTTTAAGTTCAGTGAGGGTCAAAGGAGTATTAGAAAATAAAGGTTTATAAACACAGATTTTGAAGATTAAGCTGAGATCAGATGGAGCTCTGTTCTCTGATGTAAATGTAGATCTAAAGAGTTATGTCAGCAACATTTATACATGTCTTATTATTAAGTTAAAGACTATGTAAGCATTATTCTTTGTTTTTAGGAGAGTTACAGAGACTAGACCATCTACATAACTTTTTCTCACAACTGCAAAGTGCAATGTTAGGAACTCTGTAGTTCTCAAAGAAGTTCACTGTCCAAAGTTACTGTAAGGTGGGCAGGAACTAGAGAAGGGAACTGATGAAACACTGGTTATCTAGCAAAACAATTTCTTTCTGCCCAAGAGCTGTGTGCTTGATATCAATGTAAGAGCTGATAGGACTCCTGTACAGAGCCTCCCCAGGGAGGTTACTGCCACAGCAGTTAGGCATCTTGTGCTCCTACACAGGAACACTTCCAGGCACCCGGCATGCTACATTCATGAAGTCAGGGACCTCAATCTCAGTCATTGTTGTCCCATTTTTGCTATAATGCATTATACTCTTTCTTAAATGTCATTTTAAGAAGTTTATATATATTGATTTCGGAGTCCATATAAACATTAGTTAACACAGTCTAACATTATATCCAAAACAGGAATCAATCAAAGAAAGGCTGAGAGAGCTTTTAACTTTTCTTTGTGTAGCAAAATGCTTTTACCTTCTACAATATGAACCTTTAAACAAATCAGGCTGTCACTAACTCTTAGATATATATTTACATTTAAATTTTTATCTCAGTGAAATAAGTAACCAATGTTACATATACCTTACTGATAATATGTCCCATAATAGAACATTAAACGATAGAAATAAATCCCCAATTAAAATTTACTCTTTATAAGTTTAAGATTACCATTACAGACAAGTTTAATCTGGAGAATAGCACAGCTTGATAAATTTCCTGCTTTAAAAACTTGTATACCTGAAAAATATTTCATATACAACTAGAAACCATTTCACAATTACCTTGACACTTTTTTCTTACCAAATTTAGTTTCTTAAGAAAAATGTAGACTCTGTAACACAGTACAATACTTTAACAGTTGTTTAACCATAATTGTATACACCCCAATTTTTAAGACTAATTGTTCTAAAGAATAAAACTTAATAGACACAAAGTTAAGAGTAAATTAGTGTTTCTAAGAAATCCTTGCCATTTTACCATGTCATTTTACCATGTAGATTAAACTTTGGTGTATATCAGAACATTAGTATTTCACCTTAGGAAAAACCTTTAATAGCTTTAGCTGTCTCACATACACACAATCAACTCAGTTTCACACAAACATGTTGAAACTTGCCCTTTACTTACATAGACTTTCTTAGCACTTACTTAGACCCTCATGTATTTCATCACACAAGCACTTTCTTACCCAGAAACATTTCCTTTTCCCTTTTACTAAATATATTTCCATACCCAGACCCTTTTATTTTCTCTTTCCTATCTGTTGACCCCTTTTTGTTCACATTCTGAAACAACTCTTATGAAATTTCTGAATTTAGATAAATTGCTCTATTTTTAATAAGATTAAATATTTTGTTGTTTATAGTACTCTAATTGAAACACAGTTGAAACCTTTAGAACCCTTTGTATATAGAATTGTACTTGTTAAGACATAACTCTTAGTAACCTTGTTTTTAGTTTAGTGATGACACAAAGCAAGTTTAAACCCTTTTTATTTACCAACCTATGAAAGCACCAATAATGTTTAAGTATGATACTCCATGGAATTTAAGGAGTTAAGAGTACTTGATGTTATTTAACAATGAGCATTTTAATTTTGTAAATTAATCAGATGTCTCTACAAACACATTTAAGTAATCCCATATATGTTAACTCTAATTTACTTATTCTGTAAAAACCAAGAAAGCAGGCAGGTGTCCTGAACAGTATTTGCTGTCTCTTTCCTGTTGAAGAAAAGTCCTAGAAACAATTGATATTAGACATTGTTTAACATCAACATTCCATTAGTTTGACCACCTAGAGACTTGCAAGTTATTTTTAAAGACATTTCACTTTTATTAGTTTACTCAATTTAAATTGAACCCTTTTAAATCACGTGAATAAAAGTATTTGGATCCATTTTTAAATTTTAATTTTAGGAGCGCTCAGTTTTGATGCAGACAAGACATGACACCAGACAGCACGACATACAAATAACACAAAATCAAAGGCCTTGTAACTTTATAGGTGAATCTCCATTGCAATGTAACAGATGTTCAAAAACTTTAGTTGAATAAAAAATAGAACTGATCAAAAAGAGAAAAAAAAATCATTAACCTAGGTATGCAAGATCAAAATTATGAGCTCAAAAATACAGCATTAAAGAAAAACAAAACAAAACAAGAATCCTGGAAAATGAGTTAATTCTGTGTAGCAGTCCAGAAGTTTAAAACAGACACCCTTTTGTTTTCTTTTTTTTTATCTTCAGGTTACCCCCCTTTTCTCGCTGAGACTGTTGCATTCCAAAGCAGGCTTCAGCAAGGCCAGGCAGGGGGGAGGGAGGATCACCCAGGACTTTTTAACCCTTTTTCTTCCTGGTTGAGAAATCAGGTTAGGTTTGAATGCAGAAAATCACAAAACATTATTTCTTACTACTTTTGAGGAATGGAGCTGCTGAGATCTCTGCCTAGGGGGAGGACTGCTTCAAGGACATGGGTGTTCCCTCCCTAGGTGGCCATGGAGCTGCGTGGAAGGGATCAGGAGGGGGACCTTTTTCTGTCTCTTGTGATAGTTTCTCTTGATCCAACAAGCCCTTATCTAAAAACCAAGGGGCTTCGTCTTCTACAGTTTTTAAAAACTTCCTAGCTGAGGAAACCTTTAAAGGTGCTCCATTAGCCTTTAATAAAGCCTTTAATAGTTCTTCCATGCGAAGGAAGGCAGCGGCTAAGCCTGCATTTGTTAATGGGCCACCTATTTCTCTACAAGCTTTCATCCATGCATCTATGTCTTTGCTTTTAAATGGATTAATAGCATTTCTGCATTCTCTTGTACATTGTTCATATACTAATTGTTTAATTAAAGGCATGGCTACATCAGCATCCCCGAAGATCTTCCCTGCTGCATCTACCATTCTAGCCACGAAATCTGAAAATGCTTCTGTGGGGCCTTGGACAATTTTTGTTAAGTTACCTCGCACCTCTCCTTTATTAGGGAGTGCTTTCCAGGCAGCAATGCAGATCTTATTAATTTGTTCATAAACCTCTAATGGAAAGCCTGTTTGCTGATTGGCAAATCTACCCTGCCCCAGAAGCATATCCACATCCCAGGCAGGTTTGCCCATAGCTTGGTTGTGTGCAGCCTGTTCATTGGCCCCCTCTAACACGAAGGCTCTCCAGTCTAAATATTTACCCGGGGAAACACAAGCTTTCACTAAACTGGCCCACTCCGAGGGGGTCATGCAGAATCTATTGAGCCCCTCTATTTGGGCGATAGTAAAAGCAGCATCCACACCGTAAGTGCGGACAGATTCTGCTATATTCTTTATCATTTTAAATTCTATGGGTTCTTGATGTCTTCCCCCATCATTGTCCTGGAATACAGGACAGGCAAACCCCAACTCTACATGGGCAGCCCTCCAAGCTGCAGAGTTAAATGTTCTACCCGTGCTCGGAACCCCTCCCACATACGGGGGAGGATCATAGGCCAGAGCTGGCTTCTGTTCTTCCTCATAGTCCTTTTGTCTAAAATCTTTTTGCCTCTTAGTTCCCCCTTCTTTTATCTTCACCTTCCGTAAGTGCTGCGTTAGCTGTTTCACTTTCTCATCACCGTCTGATTCTGACTCCCCTGTTTCTTCTGGTGTTCTAAGGGCTTTTAAATCTGGGTACAGTCTCCTCTTTGGAATAGTTCCATAAACCTGCTCTCCTGCACTATGTTTCACTCCTTTCTCCAATTGTCCCTGCTCCTGAAGGAAATCCAAATCTTTCCCCAACTTATCCCAGCTGGCAGGAGTCAAGCTTCTGGAGACAGCAAACCATGGGGCTGCCTTATCAATTCTTACAAGGAATGTTTCTAAAGTACTGCGTTTAACCTTGAGCTCTTTAGAGCGCAACAAAAAATCTAAAGGCTGTACTAATGAACTAGATGGAGAATTGCCCATAATGAAAGCAGCATTCAGAGCAAGCAGAATGAAAGCGAAAACAAAATATTTTTCTTTGTTGATCGACGTCGATTAAATCTTTGTTGATCGACTATGCAAAGTCGATTAAATCCTAGTCCACAGACTAACCTTTGCTGATCGACTATACAAAGTCGATTAAATCCTAGTCCACAGACCCCACTTACCTGTGGTACTTACCGGTGCACCCCCTGACCACTGAAAGTTCTGATTCCCGGGTTTCGGCACCACTTGTCGTGTCCCTCGCCCGCAAGAAAGCACGACACAGGAATCTTCCTTCAGCAGTTTAATAAGGACCTTAATATTATAAAACCATGGTTTTTCTTCTTCTTCCTCTTGAGCCGAATTCATACACTTTTATACTCTTGCAATAGCCAATCTACTCCTGCCACTTGGCCTATGTTCATAGGTGCTCCCACTTGCAACAGTTGGCTTAACCAAATATGGGCTTGTTTTCCTAGAAAGCACTTCAGGAAACCAGCACCATCTTATCATGGTGGTGAGGCGGCTCGCCACAACCTATTCTTTGCTCTTGTGTGTAAGTTGCATTGTCTCCACTATTCTGAGATTAGAGGCTCGCTTTTAGTGGCTTCAGACTCTGATGCAGCTGCAGGGAGAGAACTGGCATAGGGACCCTCTTGCCCTGGCACAAGATGGGTGTTCTAGTGGTTAAAACTGCAATGAGTGATGAGTTGGGATAGTATGTCCCTGGAAAAGAAATTATTGGCAGATGAGATATGTGAAGTGTTTGAGGTGTTTTCACTGTTGTTTTTTGTTTGTTTTGTTTTATTGTTTTTTTTTTGTTTTTTTGTTTTTGTTTTGGTATGGGGGTTAAACTCAGGGGCACTCAACCCCTGAGCCACATCCCCAGCCCTATTTTGTATTTTATTTAGAGACAGGGTCTCACTGAGTTGCTTAGCACCTTGCTTTTGCTGAGACTGGCTTTGAACTCGCATTTCTCCTGCCTCAGCCTCCCAAGCTGCTGGGACCACAGGCATGTGCCACCATGCCCAGCTGTATGTTCATTTTCTATGCTATAAAATTACCACAAACTTAGCAGCTTAAAATTACATACATTTATTTCCTTACAGTTTCCCTGGGTGAGGAATCTGAGCATGGGTTAGCTAGGTCTTTGTCTCAGGGTCCTACAAGACTACAGTGAAGGTGCCAGCCAAGCCGCAATCTCAGCAAAGGCTGTACTGGGGAGATACCTACTTCCAAGCTAATTGCATGTTTTGTTTTCTCACAGCTATAGAACTCATGGAAAATGATTTCTTTAAAGCCAGAAACAGAGGACAAGTGCATGTTGCTTTAAGCCTCACCTCTGTATATTTTTTAGTCCACAGTGATGTTCTACTACTGGGAGATGGGACCTAGTTGAGAGTTTCTTAGTTCACTGGGGACATGCTCTTGGAAGGTAGTTCTCATAGGGTCCCTTGAGTTCTCATGAGAGTGTTGTTATAAAAGGATCAAGCCTGGTTCCACTGAGCTCTCTCTGCTCCTGGCTTAAGATGAAAACACTTTCTCGCACCTGAAACATGCTCCTGCCATTAGTGTATTCCATGACATGAGGTAATGCTGTTGAGTTGAGGCCTTGTTTGTGTTATACCATTTGGACTTTTCAGTTTCCAAAACTCTGAGCTAAAATAAACCTTTTTTCTTCCTAAATGGTCTGTGTCAGGTATTTCATTATAGTAATGAAAAGCTTATTAATATACTGACTCAGGAAAATCTTCTTTTTGTTTTCTACAAATATTTATTATTATTATTATTATTATTATTATTATTATTATTAACCCTATTAGTTATTAATGGATTTCACTGACATTTCCATACATGCATAATTGTGCTTTGGTTGTATCCTTCTTTTCTGTTATCCTTTCTTATTCTTTTCTCTTCCCCCTTCCTTCCAGTCCCCTTTGCCCTTCCCTAGTAGTCTGTTACTTGCAGATCATCTTTTTAAAATTCTAGATTCCACATATGAGAGAAAATGAGGTGATCTTCATTTTTCTGTGTCTGACTGTATTTCACTTAACATGATGATCTCTAGTTCCATCTATTTTTTTCTATGAATGACATGATATTCTTTTTTTAAAAAATATTTTTATTTGTAAATGGACACAATACCTCTATTTTATTTATTTATTTTTATGTGGTGCTGAGGATCTAGCCCTGTGCCTCATGCATTCTAGACAAGTGCTCAGCCACTGAGCTACAGCTCAGTGCCACTGAGCAACAACGCCTGTGCCCTTGTTTTATTTTTTATGATTAGATAATACTCCATTGTGTGTATATACCATATTATCTTTATCCATTCATTTGTTGACAGACCCCTAGGCTACAAGGTTATAGTGAATAGTGCTACAATAAAAGAGTATGCAGGTGTCTCTTTTATATGATGACTTCATTTCCATCAAGTGTGTATCCAGGAGTGGGATAGCTAAATCACATGGAAGTTCTATTTTTAGTTTTTTGAGGAACCTCTATACTCTTTTCCATAATAGCTATATTGTGGTTTGGATCTCCAATGTGCCCCAAAAGCTGATGCAATGTAGTCATTAATATTCAGCGGTGAGATGATTGGATCATGAGAATTCTGACCTCATCAGTGAATTAATCCATTTGATGGATTAGTAATTTTTTTTCAATTTTCTTGGATGTATTTGTTTTAAGAGCAGTGAGCCTAGTCATACTGTCAATAATCTAAGAGAAATGAATGAGTTTGGCTCTAATAAAGACCATAGTTTCACTGGTCATGGTGGTGCATGCCTGTAATTCCAGTAGCTCAGGAACCTGAGGCAGGAGGCTGTTGAGTTCAACACCAGTCTCAGCAACTTAGTGAGGCCCTAAGCAATTAAATGAGACCCTGTCTCAAAATAAAAACTAAAAAGGACTGTGGATGTGACTCAGTAGTTAAGCACCCCTGGGTTTAATCCCTAGTACAAACAAAACAAATGCAAAACAAAACACTATAGTTTCTAGTTCCATTCAAAGTTTGCAGTATGTCTCCCCATGAACATATGTCTTTCATGTGTCATAGTTGACATAGCAGGTTAAAAACCAGCTAACATCAGGTGTTTGGGTTTTTTTTATTGGTTCTTTTAGTTATACTGACTTTATGATGTCCACTGGTAAATAGATGATCTGGAGACTCATGCTAAGTGAAAGAAGCTAACCCCCCAAAACCAAAAGTTGAATGTTTTCTCTGATATGTGAATGCTAATACACAATAAGCAGAGGGGTGGGGATAGAAGTTCAGTGAATTAGACAAATGGATTAGTAATTTTAATGGATTTACGGGAAGGTGGTAAAAACTATAGGCAAGTGGAGGAGTGTCTTAAAGCGATAGATCACTTCTGGGAGGTATGTCCTTGGTCACTATATCTGTTCCTGTACCCTTCTTGTATCTTCCTGTCTCTCTTCCTCTCTCCTTCCTGGCTGCCATAACTGACTTTACTTCATTTGGAGACTTTTTATCATTACCTTAATCTTGTTACTTATTATCGAACTAGTTAGACTTTTTTATGTCCTCTTCAATTTTGTTAGGTCATATTGTCCAGAAATCTGTCCATTTCTTCTAGATTTTCCATTTTATTGACATACAGTTTTTCAAACTATTCCCTAATGATTCTTTGAAATTTCAGTCTTGTTTTTCATCTTTAATTTTATTTATTTGGATCATCTCTCTCTAGGTTAATTTAGCTAAGGATTTTTCAGTTTTTTTCATCTTTTCAAAGAACTAACTCTTAATTTCATTGATCCTTTGTATTGTTCTTTTAGTCTCTATTTCATTTATTTCTACTTTGATCTCCATTATTACTTCTATTGATTTTGAGTTTAGTTTGTTTTTGTTTTCCTAAGACCTTGAGATACATCAATAGGCTTTTTATTGAGACCTATTGTTTTTTTTTTAATGTATATACTTATTGCTATAAGCGTCCCTCTTAGTATTATGTTTGTTCTATCTTACAGGTTTTGGTATGTTATGTTCCATTTTCATGTGATTTCAATCTTTAAACTTTTCTAATGTTTTCTTTGATTCCTTTGTTGTTCAAGAACATTTTGTTTAATTTTAAATATTTGTTTATTTGACTTTTCTAAAATTCCTCCTGATTTTTATTTCCAATTTGGCAACCTAATGGTCAGAAAAGGCATTTAAAGATGATTTCAGTCATTAAAATTCTTTTAAGACTTGTTTTGTGGCCTAACACATGATTTTTCCTCGATAATGGTCTGTGTGTGCTTGAGAAGAATGTGTATCCTGTCATTTTTGAATGAAATGTTCTGTACGTGTCTAAGAGGTTCATTTGGTCTAAAGTGTAGTTTGAGACCAGTGTTTTCTTATTGATTTCCTGTATGGATGATCTGTTCATTATTGAAAGCCTCTATTATTGTATTGCCAATTATCTATCCCTTCAGATCTATTAATCTTTTAGGTGCTCTAATGTTGAGTGCATATACATTTATAATTGTTATCTCCTCTTGATGATTTAACCCTTTTATCATTATATAATAACCTATTTGTCTCTTTTTACAGTTTTTGACCTAAAGTCTATTTTACTTAAAAAATAAAAAATAACTACTCCTGTTGTTTTTTTAAAATGAGACTTATTTATTTTTAAAATATTTTTTTAGTTGTTGATGGACTGTTTATTCATTAATTTATATGCAGTGTTGAGAATCAAATCCAGTGCCTCACACATGCAAGGCAAGTGCTCTACCACTGAGCCACAACCTCAGCCCCTTGTACTGTTTTTAAAAATTTCCATTTACATGGAATATCTTTTCTGTTCCTTTGCTTTCATCCTATGCCTGTCTTTATAGGTGATTGAGTATCTTGTAGTCAGCATATAGTTAAGTTTTGTTTTTTTCTGATCTTTTCATCACCTGTCTTTGATTGAAGAATTTAATCCATTTATATTTAAGGTAATTATTGATAGGGACTTGCTACTGTCATATTAATAGATTTTTGGGGAGCTGTTTTATAGATCTTTTGTTTCTTTTTTTGTTTGTTTCTTTAATATTCCATAATGGTATGCTTTAATTTTTGTTCTTTCTTTCCTTTTTAATCACATACAATAACTACATCTATGGGTTACAATTTTTCCTATATTGTTCTCCAGCCTCTGATAACAACTGTTTTATTTCTACTTTTATGAAATCTTAGTTTTAGATTCCACATATGGGTGAAGTCAAGTAGTATTTGTCTTTCTGTATCTGGCACATTTCACTTAACATTTTGTCCTCCAGGTTCATCCATGTTCTTGTAAACAATAGAATTTCATTCCTTTTTATTGCTAAATAGTATCTCATTGTGTATATATAACAAATTTCTTTATCCATTCATGTGTCAATGGCACTTATGGTGATTCCATTTCTTGGCTATTGTGAATAGTGCTGCAATAAATATGGGAGTGCAGATATCTCTTCACCATACTGATTTCATGCCCTTTGGGTACATTTCTAGTAGTGGAATTGCTGAATCATATAATAGTTCTATTTTAATTTTTTGAGGAATTGCTGTATTGTTTTTCATAATGGCTATTCTAATTTGCATTCCAACCAGTAGTATATAAAAGCTCTCCTTTCTCCATATCCTTGATAGCATTTACCATTTGTCTTTGATAATACCATTCTAACTAGAGTAAGGTGATATTTCACTGTGGTTTTGATTTCCATTTCCCTGCTGACTATATTAAGAATTTTTAAGTACCTGTTGGTCATTTATATGTCTTGTTTTAAGAGGTATCTAATCAGATATTTTGCCTATTTTATTGTATTATTATTATTGTTATGGACTATTGAGTTCCCTGTATTCTAGATATCAATCCCCTTTTAGATGTACCACTTACAAATATTTTCTCCCATTCTGTAGGTTGTTTCCACACTCTGCGATTGTTTCCTTTGGTGTGCAGAAGTTTTTTTGGTTTAATGTGACCCCATTTTTCTATTTTTGTATTTGTAGCTTATGCTTTTAAGTTACTGAATAAAAATTCATGGTCTAGACCAATATCAAGAGCATTTCTCTTGTTTGCTTCTAATAGTTTTATTTTATTTAAAAAAATTTTAAATTGTTGATGGATCTTTATTTTATTCATTTATTTATATGTGGTGCTGAGAATTGAACCCAGTGCCTCACATATGCTAGGTAAGTGCTCTACCACTGAGCCACAACCTCAGCCCCTAATATTTTCATAGTTTGGGGTTTTACATTTATATCTACAATCCATGTTGAGTTGATATTTTTATATTGTGAGGGATGGAGTCTAGTGTTATGTTTCTACAAATGGCACCAGATATCTGGTTTTCCCAGCAACATTTATTATTTATGTGGGTTTTCCCAGATATGTATTGTTGGCACTTTTGTAAAAAATCATGGACTTAATAATGTGTGGGTTCATTTCAGGATTATCTATTCTGTTCAGTTTGTCTCTGTGTCTGTTTTCATGCCAGTTCCATGCTGTTTTGATTACTATAGTTTTGTAGTATATTTTGAAGTCAAGTATGATGCCTCCAGTTTTTTGCATTTGTTCAAAATTGCTTTAGTTGTCCTATTTTGGGACTTTTATGGTTCCACATAAATCTGAGAAGTTTTTTTTTTATTTCAGTAAAGTATGCCATTTTTTAAAATTTCAGTTTAAGTGTGGTATTTTGTTAGGGATGTGTTAGCAGATATCTTTAGGTTGAATGGACATGGGATGTCTTTCCACTTATTTGTATTCTTTTCAGTTTTCTTCAGTGTTTTGTAGTTGTCATTTTGGAGATCTTTAACCTCTTAAATTTATTACTAGTTTTTTTTTATAGTTAATGTAACTGTTTCCTTTTAAAATTTTCTGTTAATTTACTGTTTTTATATAGAAATGCTACTAATTTTTGCATGTTGATTTTGTATCATTCAACTTTATTAAATTTGCTGATTAATTCTAACAGGGTAATTTTTTATAGAATTTTTAGGGATTTCTACATGTAAGAATCACAATTAGAGACAATTTGATTTCCTTGTTTGCAAGTTTGATGCCTGTTGTTTCACTTACAAAATTTCACTGGGTAAGACTTCCAGTACTATGTTGAATAAAAGTGATGAGAGTAGGAATCCTTGTTTGTTCCGGATTTTGGGGAAAAAGTTTTCAGTTTTTCCCCATTGAATGTGGTCTTAGCTGTGGATTTGGTTTATATGGTTTTCAGTAGGTTAAGGTGTCTTTTTCTTCTATTCTTCATTTGTTGAGAAGGCTTTTGTTATTGCTTTTTGTTCCCAGGATTGAATCAGAAGTGCTTTACCACTGAACTACATCTCCTTATTATTATTATTTTTTAAATTTTGAGAGAATCTTTTTAAGTTGCTTGGGGCCTTGCAGAGTTGCTAAGGTTGGCCTGGAACTTGCAATCCTCCTGCCTCAGCCTCCTGGGTCACTGGGATTACCTGTGTCACCATGCCCTACAAGAGTTTTTAATTATAAAGGGATGTTGAATTTTATCACATGCTTTTTATGTCTATTGAAATGATCACATGGGCTATCCCTTCATTCTACTGATGCAAAATCAGCGTTTATTGATTTGCATATGTTGCTCTGTTCCATGGATTAATCCCATGTGATCATGATGAATCAGCTTTTTAATATGACATTGAATTTGGTTTGCTAGTGTTCTGTTGAAGATACTTTTGTGTTTGTATTCATCAGGGATATTTGCCCATAATTGTGTGTGTTTGTGTGTGTGTGTGTGTGTGTGTGTGTGAACTTGTCTGTTTTTGTTTAAGGGTGTTGCTGACCTCATATCATGAGTTTACTGTTCAACTGAAAAGAACTGCTTCCTTTACTGCAATTTCTTTTTTCTTTCCAATAGTTTGTGAAAATTTGGTATTAGTTCTTGTTTAAATGTTTGGTTGGATTCAGCGGTTGAAGCCCCAGGTCCTGGGCCTTTCTCTCAAGGAGCCCTGGTTTTTTGTTTGCTTGTGTTTCTGTTCATTTGTTTTGTTTTTGTTTATATCTGATGCAATCTTCTTACTCATGATTGATCGTTCAGGTTTTCTGTTTCTTCGTGATTCAATTTTGGTATGTGTTCAGGAATTTTTCCACTTGTTCTAGGTTTTGTAGTTGATGGCCATATAGTTATTCACAACAGTCGCTTATGATCCATATACTTCTGTATTATCAGTTGTAATGTTTCATTTTCCTTTATAATTTTTATTTTACAAGTCCTTTTTTTAAATCTAATTGTCAGTCTTTTCAAGGAACCAACTCTTGTTTTCTTGGTCATTTTGCATTGTTTTTTAAGTCTCTATTTCATTTATTTTTGTTCTGTTACTTGTTATTTCTTTCCTTATATGGATTTTGTTCTTGTGTTTTTAGTTCCTGGAGGTGCAATATTAGTGTGAGATCTTTCTGTTTTTTGATGTAGGCATGTAAAGCTATAAACTCCCCTCCTAGCACTGCTTTTGCTATATTCCATACATTTGAGCATGCTATGTTTTCATTTAACTTGCCTTAAGAAAATTTTAAAATTTTCTTTGTAAGTTCTTCATCAACCTATTGGTTGTTCCTTGATTTCCATGTATTTGCAGAGTTTCCACCATTCCTCTCGTTATTGATATCTAATTTTATTGCCTTGTGGCAGAAAAGTTGCTTTATAGGATTCCAATTTTTTAACACATTTATTGAGACTGGATTTGTGACAGATTTATCCTGGAGACTGTCCCATATACTGTTGAGAATGTGTACTATTTAGATTGGGGATGGAACATTCTATAAATGTGTATCAGGTCCATTTGTTTTACAGTACAGTATAACTCAGAAGTTTCTTTGTTGATTTTTCTGTGTGTATAATCTATCCATTGCTGATATTGAGGGCGTTGAAGCCCCCCATTATTACTGTATTGCTGTCTATCTCTCCCATGAAGCCTGTTAGTATTCAGTTTTTGTATTTAGGTGCTCTGTGTTGGGTGCATATGTATTTATCATTGTTTTGTCCTCTGCGTGTTTGACTCCTTTATCATTATATAATGCCCTTCTTAATCTCTTTTAATAGTTCTTTTGTTAAAGTTGGATGCATGTACAGCTACTCCTGACACTTTTGGGTTTCCATTTACATGGAATGTTTTTTATATCCTTCATTTTTATCCTATGTATATCCTTCTAGTGAAATGAGTCATTTTCTCCTCCTCTTCCTCCTCCTCTTCTTCTTTTCTTATTCTTCTTCTTTTTCTATTTCTTCTTCTTCTTCTTCCTGTTCTTCTCCTCCTCCTCCTCCTCCTCCCCCTCCCCCTGCCCCCTCCTCCTCCTTCCTGTCACTCTGTCTTTTAATTGGATAATTCAATTCATTTGCATTCAAGATAATCAGTAATAGGTAAGGACCTATTACAGTCATTTTATTACTTGTTTCCTAGTTGTTTTGAAGATAATATCCTGTTTTCTTCTTCTTTATCATGTTCCTTTGTGGTTAAATGATTTGCATTAGTAAGATGGTTTGAATTCATTTTATCTGCAGAGTACCTACGTGCTTACTTTGTGGTTAACATGAAGCTTACAAAAAAATCTTAAAACAAGTTACTCTAAACTGACACAACTTTGATAAAAATAAAGGACACAAAACTCAACAACATTTTGAATTTTTGACATATTAGTTTACATCTTTTAATATTGCTTGTCTCTTTGCAAATCATTGCCATTATATTCCTTCTCCTTGGTTTTGTGTTTAATGGTTACCATATTGGAGTATTCTGAATTTGTATACTTCAACCAGTAAATTTTAGTTTTGTTTTCATGTTACACATCAAGGCCCCTATTCTCTCACTTTGGAGAATTCCCTTTGACATTATCTTGTAGGAGGGTCATGTGATGATAAATTTCCTCCTTGTTTTTCTGAAAAAGTCTTTTATCTTTCCTATATTTCTGAAGACTGTATTTTCTGGACACAATATTATTTGTTGGCAGTTTTTTTTCCTTTTATCACTGAATATATCATCCCTTTCCCTATTGACTCACAAGGTTTCTGTGAAGATGTATCTTAACAGGCACATTGGGCATCTTTTACATCTTATTTCCTTCTTTTTATTTTGAGACTTTGAGAAGCCTCTCTGACTTGAAGTTTAGAAAGTTTGATTATGATATGTCTTAGGTTTGTCATATTGGATTACATCTGTTTAGTGACGACTTTTCTGTACCTGAATATTTAAATCTTTCTTTGTGTTTTATTTAATGTGGAAAATAACAATGTACTTTATTTATTATTATTATTTTTTGATTCATTGTACATACATGGGTTATAGCTTTTCATTTCTCTGGTTGTACACAAAGTAGAGTCACACTGTTCTTCATGTTTTGAAAGCTTTCTATATTACTTCCTTGAATAGTTTCTGCCATTTTGTCACTTTTAAAGTCTCTCTTGAACCCAAATGATCCTTATGTTTATCTCTGATGTGTCCTATAGATTCCATCAGTTTTGTTTCTTTTTATTCTCTTTTCTAGTCTGACTATGTATTTTCAACCTCTCTTCAGAATCACTGGTTCTTACTTCTGCTTGATCAATTCTGCCACTGAGGCTCTCCATTGCATTCTTCTTTTTGTTTACTTACTCTTCAGCTCCAGGATTTCTGTTTAATTTAAAAAATTTCAATCTTTTTATTGAATTTCTCTTATAAATTTCTGAATTATTTTTATGTATTCTTTTGGAGTTAGCTGAGTTTCCTCAAGCTGCTACTTATATTCTTGGCATCAAAGCACACATTACCATATCATTAGCGTCAGTCACTGGCACCTAGTTTTGTCCATTTGTTGAGATCTTGGTTCTCTCTTTGCTCTAAATTCTTATGTATACACATCTTTGTCTTCAAGAATTAAGTATTTATCCCATTCTTTGTTGGATAGCTTTGTTTATCTTTATCTTTCCAAGATTCATCTGTCTAGAGGACCTGTGTAGGTTAATTGTTGAGCATTAGATGACACCCTAATTCCAAGTTTGCTGTGGGGTTATACTGATTCTCTGTGGTGTTGTATTCAACCTGGGTGGACCTGAGAGGATCACAAATGGGTACCTAGACCCATTCATGGGAAAGCCTCTTAGTGATTTTTGCCAGCATCTGTGGAGCATGCAACCTGTTTTGTAGTGTTGCTGTTCAGCCTGATTTGGCCTCTTCTCTGACCAAAATAGAGAACAAGAGTGCTCTACACTGAGTGTTGTTAGCCCCACCAGTACTCTGTCTCTAGCTGATTATAGGAGTTTTTTTTTTTTATTGTAAACAAATGGGATACATGTTTCTCTGTTTGTACATGGAGTAAAGGCATACCATTTGTGTAATCATAAATTTACATAGGGTAATGTTGTTTGATTCATTCTGTTATTGATAGGAGTTTTAACCCTGTGAACATTCCTGATGCTTCCTATGGACTGAAAAAGGAATTTTTTTTGACAAAGTAATATAGGATGGTGGGTATTACTGCAGCCTACCTCAATCTCAGTTTTTCCAGTTTAGACACTGTGAGTACAAAGGGGCTTCTCTTCATGGTACCGTTGAGCTTTGAGAAGGTAGATAATGGTTAGAAAGATCCATTTTTCTTACCATCTACTTACAGTGTGTCAGTGCCCTGCAACCCAAGGAATCATCATAGCCTCAGGTTTGAGATCTGGGATTTCCAGATGATAACTGGGCCATTGGTAATTGTAATTGGTTACCTGTCGGGAAGAGTGAAGCCAGATAAATTTTATCTACTATTTTGGTGATAAAGCTCTCCTATTTTCTTATTTTTTAACTCTTGTTCATCTGCTGTAAGTTTTTGCTTTGTGGTTACCATGCGGCTTACATCAAACATCTTATAACAAGCTATTTTAACTGTTAAAACTTAAAGTTAGATTGCATACAAAATGCTAGTTTTACCCTCCTGTTTTATATTTTTATATCATAATTTATTAATTTTTGTATTATTTATCCTTTAACAAATTTTTGTAGCTTTTAATTATTGTAACTTTTTTCTCTTTTAACCTATATACTAATGATATATTTTATACATTAACATAGTAATATTGGAGCATTCTAAATTTGGCTATATACTTAATTTTGCCAGCAGTTTTATAGTTTAATGTGTTTTCATGTTACTAATTAGCATTGTTTTCTTTTAAATTGATGAATTTCCTTTAGCATTGCTTGTAAAGCAGTGCTAGTGATGGTGAACTCCCTCATTTATTTGTCTGGGGAATTCTTTCTACATGTTTTATTTCTGAAAGATAGCTTTTCTACAGGGTTTTTTTTTTCAATAATACTTTGAATATATCATTCCATGTTTTCTTGACCTGAATGGTTTCTGCCGAGAAATGTGTCTTATTGGAGTTGTGTTATATTTTATATGTCTTTCTTTCCTTACTGATTTGAGAATCCTATGTCCTTAATTTTTGACATTTTTATTATGTCTTGGTGTAGTCTTGTTTGGATTGTCCTGAATTGAGGACTCTGTACTTTCTAACTGAAGATTTTTATTATTTATGATGTCTATTCCATTTTCTTTCTTTGTTGTCTGAAATATCCATTGTGTATATTGGTTCCCTTGATCTTTCTTAATTTTTAAATTCATTTTAACTTTTGTTTCTTTGAGCAATTTTAACTTATCTTTGAGCTTGACAATTCTGCTTGATTGTGTCTCTGTTGAAGCTTTCTATAGAATTTTAAAAAAATCATTGTGTTCTATAACTCTAAAAATTCATGGTTTCTTTGTTAAGTTTCTAATTTTATTCATATATTATTTTCTTGTCTTTCATTTAGTTGTTCTTGTTTCATGTAGTGAACTGAACTTCTTTGAGATGATTCATTTTAATTATTTGTTGGGAAGTTTGTAAACCTTCATTTCTTATAGTTAATCACTGGAGTATTATTTTGTTCCTTTGGTTGTGTCATGTTTCCTGAGTGTTCATGATCCTTTTATTTTTTTTTTCTCACCAATACATTGAGAGCAGGTACTGTTTTATTAACTGACCAGATTACAAAAAATATGATGGTTGATATATTAGTTCATCCTTCTAAGAAGTCTGTTGATCTAGTCTTCCCTGTTGCCAGTATCTCCACCTTCTACAAAATGGGTGTTTTTTTTTTTTTTCTTCATTCCACCTCTTGGAGAAGATAATTTGAAGGGCCACAGGAAGTTATTTGCTTCTTTGAAGCATTTTCCAACAGTGTAGATCTCATGAATCAGATCCTCCATGCAGACGATGCCATATTTACCAAGAGATCATGCAATCAAAGTGTTATCTGTCAAGGCAATTTGTTTCTTACTGATTTTGCCATAGCCACACTTGTAGATTAGTTCATTCACTGACTTCAGGTTTGGGTACCCTCATACAATATATGGTTCCATGATCCTCAGCATGTTAATTGAAGCCTTGTTGAGCTTAATGAAGGTGCCATTGAAGATCTGGCAAAGGCCAAGAAGTTGCAACACCTTACGAACCTTTGGGTTCACACCATTGATACCTCTGATCCTGATGTCAAATGCCAGTTTGGGTTCTTCAGGTACATAGAAGTTGCCAGCTTTTCTTGCCATCCTAGTCATTCAAATCTCCATACTGTACATCTGCCTATGTTCATTGTGGTAATGCTTGGTTTTTTTTTCATAGATAAGCTTCTTCCTTGCCTTTTTAAGCATCTTTTGGGCAAACTTCTTCCTCAGGCACTTTACCTTCAGCTCTGCATAATTCCTTCACTTTTTCTTAAGGGTTTCTATCACAGAAGGAAACTTCTTTTTCTTCTCTTCGGCAACCTCCATGGTTCCGGCCAGAAAAAGAGGCTGTTCATGATTCTTTTGGCCAGATGTTGCTATCTGCACATTTGAAGTAAGGACTTGTTTAAATCTTTGCAGACTGGGTTTGGTTGGGAAAGTCTTTTATCATTTAGCCTGTTCAGAGATTCTGAGCAGTTCTTTTGGTATGGTCCATTGGTTGGCTTGCTGCTTAGTTCTCAGGTCTACTGGCCAGGTCAACAGGTCTGGGGATCATTGACCTTGATCCAATCCACCAGGGACAGTTCTTGAACTCAGGTTAGCAGGGATGGGCTTGGATATTGGGTCTACTACTATGACGTGCCTATAGTCTATATTCACATGAGACAGCCTGAGCCTGATTTCACAGGGGCTAACCTGGCATTTTATGGGTCTTAAGGCTGAGCACAGAGGCTGGTCAGGCACTGGGGTGGATCTGATGCTTGTTTTTATGTGGGTAAACTTAGAGTCTGAATCTATAGGAAACAACATGGTGTTGTGGTGGGCCTTAAAGCCTGGATCTGCAGAGGTGGTTCTGGAAACTTAGCCTGTGTGGATGGCCTGGTGCCAAAACCCACTAGGGTCCCTGGACCCTGGGGCTATGGGGACCAGCCTAGAGACCTGGTGCTTTCAGATAAAGAACTAAAAGGGATGACCTGGAACCTGAAGCTATGTGGGCTAAGCTGGAGCCTAGAGCCATGGGGTCTAGCTTGACTCTGGGGTGGGCCTCAAGGCTGGATCCATGTGGATGTGCTTGGTTGTATCCTGGGGTTACAGGGGCCAGCCTGGAAGCTAGTTCAACAATGGCAGTCCTGGAGCCTGGGTCTGTGGTAGCTATGCCTGTGATGGAGTCTATTAGAATGGGCCTTGACTCTGAGTCTGCTGTAACGGGCCTGGGAACTAGTTATTCTGGAGCATGGGACTATGGTGGTCTGCCTGACAGTGGAAAGACCTGGAGATATATCTGGAGGGTCTGGCTTAAAAGCTTATCTGCAGATGATGACTAGCACTGGGGTGGGGCTGGAGATGGCTTAGAATATGAGGCTTCAGGGGCTTGCCCAGTTCTGGAACAGACCTGAAGCCTGGGTCATGTGGGTTGGCCTTGTTTTCATTCAGTCTGGAGTCTGAGGTGGGCTTGGAGCCTGAGTCTGAGGTCTTGGTCTGGATTTGGGGGTCTGTAGTTGCCAACTTGGAGCATAGGTTTGTAGGGACCAGCTTGGAGCTGGGATGAACCTCAGGGCCAGGCCTGCGGATGTAGTTTATGAAGTCTGAGGCTAAGGGGACTGCCTGACAGTGGATTTTACTGGAGTGGGCCTAGCATTGGGATCTAACCCAGTCTGGTACTTGCCTCCCTCTCTTTCACCACTTGGAGGATTTTCTGCTGTCAGCCTGGGGCTAGAAAGAGGTGACATAATAATGTGAAAATGCTCCTTATACTTTCTTCTCTGTGTCTTCTTATTCTGTGCTATGCATATGTCTGTAGTCTCTCACCTTGTTTCCTTGTCTCCTGGATAGTTGTTCAAACTTATGTTTCTTAAAGGGATAGGCATTGGAAAATCATATTCCACCATCTTGCCGATGTCACTCTCAGATTTGTTTTTGATATTAATTCTTTTTTTAAAACTCTTTCCCACCTTTTGTTTCAGTTATGTTTGTAAATTGCTCATTAGAGCAATTTTATTATGTCAGTTTTAAAGTCGATTATCACCAGTATCTGTATTATCTCAGAGTCAGCATCTGTTCATTGTTCATTCTCATTTAAGTTGAGGCTTTCCTGGTTCTTTGTATAAAGTGTATTTTCCATTACATTCTGAATATTTTGGGTGTTATTAAACACCCAGATTTAATAACTAGGTGTTATTAAATTTTTCTTTTTATCAGTAATCCTCCGATGTTGCACTAGTAGTGTAAGTGTATGTCCTGATTTGCCACCTAATGTTTGTTGATATGCCAGGGGTTTGGGCCATCTCATATCTGCTGTTTATATGTGAAAGCTCAGACTCTCCTCTAGGTCTTTGATACCTAGCTGGAAGGTTCAAGGATGACTCATCAAAGCTGCCCTAATGCCCTCTACTGACACTGCAATGAGGACCTCATTGTTACATGTCAGGGATGAAAATCTCAGAGCTCTGTTCTGCTTTCTTTGACACCAGTCCGATTTGGGGGAGCAGAGAGGCACCTTTTTAAACTGGGTGAATTTGGAAATCTAACTCATGTATCTTTGCTTATGAAGGTACGTGTGGAGATACAATTTTCCTTCGATATTTGGCTGGAGAAGCTGGTTGTTTTCTAAATTTTCTGTCTTGCAAGACTGCTTCTTTTGGGGTTCTTTGGCAGGAGTAAGTAAACTTTGCTTAGGGATTTTTGGTATGTGTTGGCAACTATTACAAGCTTCTCCTGACTGCAATAAGGTTAAAAGAAAACCCAGAGAAATCACCAGTGTTAATCCTTAGCTCCCAAGGTACATAGCTTGTCTGCATCCTTTTCCCACCTTTCAAACCCTTCTCATGTTTAAGTTACAATATCTTTATCTGTACCTAGCAGGACTAATAGAAGTATGTCTACCATGTCTGGAACCAGAAGTCCTTTTTAAAATTAATGTTAAAAGTAAAAAATTCTTGAAAAAACCAAAATACTCCTTTCTAAAGTTAGAGAGATCAAGCCAAACATCTTTTGGAAGCGTTCATTGCTTCCAAAACCACAGTTCAGTTAGGCTAAGGTACACATGTCACTAGAAAGTTTTAAAAAAGTAAATGAGAGGAGATCCAAGATGGTGGACTAGAGGGAGGCTGTGTTCCTTGTCGCTCCATAACTCCGATGTCAAGCAGAGGATATCTGTTTCTTCGTTGTCGCCACCCGCAGCAACAATCCCGTGGATATTTATTACCACCTGCAGCAACAATTGCGCGGGTATTTATCGGAGGCGGACTGGGAATAAACTACTTCTATTTCTGTGCTGCTTCCTTGCTTGCTTGCTTATTCCCTAGCTTATTGAGGAAAAAGAGGCTTGCTTGATTTTAGAGGAAGAGAAGCTTTGAGAGAAAGATAGACTTCGCTTATAGAGAAAGTTTTAGAGAAAGACAGGCTTCTACGCTTATC
This sequence comes from Sciurus carolinensis, assembly GCF_902686445.1. Taxonomy (NCBI): domain Eukaryota; kingdom Metazoa; phylum Chordata; class Mammalia; order Rodentia; family Sciuridae; genus Sciurus; species Sciurus carolinensis. The sequence goes on along the minus strand of NC_062214.1, from coordinate 169,279,216 downwards.
AGAGATCTATTTCTTCTTAGAGTTCTGCTGCTTCTTCTTAGGTCCCACATCCTGTGAACTAGGTGCTATCTATCATGAGGTGCTTCTTAGTGGTGTGTCCCGCATACTGCGATCTGTGATCTATGACCTAGAGGTGTGTTCTCAGTTTTCCACTCTACGATCTGCCTTCTGCTGCTGCCTGCTGCTTACTGCTTGCTGCTTCTTTTCTCTGCTAGCTGCTGCTCCTTACTGCTGCTTCTTTCTCTGCTTGCTGCTGCTTTTCTCCTTCTACCTGCTGCCAGCTTATATTCCCTCCAGGAGGCAGAGGGCGGGGCCCCGCCAGTTGAGATCAGGTGAGGAGCCAGCTGCCCTATCACAGCAAAGGTTAAGATGAGCAGACCCGAGCAAGAGCACTCGGGAACACCTGTGCACGTGTTGTGTGCGTGGACTTAATTGGATACGGCCAATGATAAATCACGTGGGTGTGCTTATATTAATCAACCTCCTCACTGCCGATGTGATCAAAACAACCTCCGGCTGGCCACTAGGCGCCATCCCGGCGCAGCCCACATGGCACAGCCCCCAACACGTGGTAAGGCAGTTTTTGCTGCTTATCGATCCCCTGCTGTTTACCCCATTTGTTTGCTGTGATCACCTGCAGTCTGCCAGCATATCGACATGTTTTTTGAGTGCAGATTGCTCACTGTCAGTCTCCTATCATTCGCCACTTGCCTGCCTCTCACCTGTCCATCACCTGCCTTACTCCTATCCATCACCCAATGCATGCCGACCACCAGTGGAGCACCAGCTGCCTGCTGTTGCCTGGAAGTTCACTGTTACAGTAACTGCAGGTTTGATTACATGTGGCTGCCGCCATTTTGAGACAACAGCCAGGCCCCATAGGACCCCTGGCCAGGCTGACTGAGCCTGGTCTCCAGGATCCCTCAGCCCGACCGATCACTCCCTACCTCTGGGGCCCTCACATCGACTGACTGCTCCCTGCCACCAGGACCCCCAGACCAACTGACTGCGCCCTATCACCGGGATCCCAGACCAACTGATTGCACCTGGCCTCCAGGATGCCACAACCACACCAAACACACCCGACCTCCAGGATACCTGCCTGACCAACTGCATCCCGCCTCCAGAACCTCCTGCTGACCACAGCCACACCCTGAACTGCAGCTCCCCATTTGCCAACACATTTCGAAGCCAGAGCAGCCATCTTGGATAATCCTGGAAGCTAGAGCTCCCATCTTTAGGTGGGGCAAATCCCATCCTGAGACGCCTGCTGGAGGCTTGAAGCTCATTGTCAGGTACCTTTCATGCATCAGGCTACTGAACTCTGGGAGGTTTCATTACTATATGTCTGTTATACTGTAGATTTTCTTTTTTTTTCCTTATTGAAAAAATTTAAGTTTTTATTTCTTTACTTTTCTTGCTCTTTTCCTTTTGTTTACCTGTTCCCTCAGAGTATCTTTCTCCCTTTTTTGCATGCTAACATCCAATTTCTTTTGGTTTCATTCTTACCCTTTCTATTATCTAGAACTTCTGTATATTTTTGCTTATCTCATTAACAGCCACATTCTATATTCCTCTGCATCCTTTTTGTCCTCCATTTGAAACTGCAGACCTTATTCCAAATTTGTTTGTTTTACTGTAGATAATATTTGAACTCATTCTGTTTATTATGACAATTTTGTTATTGTCCTCATAGAGGCTAGGATTGCATAGTGTCTGAATTGGGCACTGCTAATATTGATCTCCCCTTAAAGAAAGGGTTTTGGAAACCTATAAGGGCCACTATAAGCCTATAGGGGGAAATCTGTAATACCCCAGATCTGCACTGCTAGAGGGGAAGATACATGAACAACATGAAAAAACAAGGGAAGAAAATGATCCAAACAAATCTAGATTCTATATTAATACAATCCAATGACAGTATGGTAGAAGAAATGTCAGAAAAGGACTTCAGTTTATACATGATTAAGATGATTTGCAAAGCAAAGGATGAGGTAAGAGAGCAAATGCAGGCAATGAATGATAATACCAATAAGCTGAAAGAACAACTGAGGAAGCAAAAGATCATTTCAACAAAGAGATAGAGATTCTCAAAAAAAACCAAACGGAAATCCTTGAAATGAAGGAAACAATAAACCAAATAAAAAACTCAATGGAAAGCATCACCAAAAGACTAGACCACTTGGAAGACGTAACCTCAGACAATGAAGATAAAATATTTAATCTTGAAACTAAAGTTGCCCAAACAGAGAAGATAGTAAGAAATCATGAACAGAATCTCCAAGAACTATGGGACATCCTGAAAAGACCAAATTTAAGAATTATTGGGATTGAGGAAGGCACAGAGATACAAACCAAAAGAATGAACAACCTATTCAATGAAATAATATCAGAAAATTTCCCAAACCTGAAGAATGAAATGGAAAATCAAATATAAGAGGCTTACAGAACACCAAATGCACAAAATCACAACAGATCCACACCAAGGCACATTATAATGAAAATGCCTAACATTCAAAATAAAGATAGGATTTTGAAGGCCGTGAGAGAAAAGCATCAGATTACATATAGGGGGAGACCAATACAGATAGCAGTCAACTTCTCAACCCAGACTCTAAAAGCTAGAAGGGCCTGGAACAACGTTCTTCTGAAAGAACATGGTTGCCAACCAAGAATCCTATACCCAGCAAAACTAACCTTCAGATTTGAAGAAGAAATAAAATCCTTCCATGATAAACAAAAGTTAAAAGAATTTACAAATAGAAAGCCTGCGCTACAGAATTTTCTCAACAAAATATTCCATGAGGAGGAAATGAAAAACAAAAATGGAGGTCAGCAAAGGGAGGAACTACCTTAGAGAAAAACCACTCAAAGGAGAAACCAAGACAAATTAAAAACCAAAAATAAGCCAAATGACTGGGAATACAAATCATATCTCAATAATAACCCTGAACATTAATGGCCTAAACTCATCAATCAAAAGACATAGACTGGCAGAATGGATTAAAAAGAAAGACCCAACAATATGCTGCCTGCAAGAGACTCATCTCATAGAAAAAGACATCCACAGACTGAAGGTGAAAGGATGGGAAAAAAAACCTACCATGCACATGGACTCAGTAAAAAAGTGGGGGTTTCCATCCTTAAATCAGATAAAGTGGACTTCAAGCCAAAGTTAGTCAGAAGGGATAAAGAAGGACATTTCATACTGCTTAAGGGAACCATAAAGCAGGAAGACATAACGATAGTAAATATTTATGCCCCAAACAATCGTGCATCCCTGTACATCAAACAAATGCTTCTCAATTTCAGGAATCACATAGACCACAACACAATAATTCTGGGTGACTTTAACGCACCGCTGTCACCACTAGATAGATCTTCCAAACAAAAACCAACCAAAGAAACCATAGAACTCAATAACACAATCAATAATCTAGACTTAATAGACATATATAGCATATTCCATCCATCAACCAGTGGATTCACTTTCTTCTCAGCAGCACATGGAACCTTCTCAAAAATAGACCATATGTTATGCCACAAAGCAGCCCTTAGGAAATGCAAAAAAATAGAGATACTGCCTTGTGTTCTATCAGATCATAATGGACTGAGAGGAGAAATCAATGACAAAATAAAAAACAGAAATTACTCCAACACCTGGAGACTAAATAATATGCTATTGAATGAAACATGGATAGCAAAAAACATCAGGGAGGAGATAAAAAAATTCTTCGAGGTCAATGAGAATGACGATACAACATATCAAAATCTCTGGGACACTATGAAAGCGGTACTAAGAGGAAAATTTATTGCATGGAGCGCATTCCAGAAAAGAATGAAAAGTCAACAACTAAATGACCTAACTTTAGAGCTCAAAGCCCTAGAAAAAGAACAGAATAACAGCAAAAGTAGTAGAAGACAGGAAATAATTAAAATCAGAGCTGAAATCAATGAAATTGAAACAAAAGAAACAATTCAAAAAAATGACAAAACAAAAAGTTGGTTCTTTGAAAAAGTAAACAAAATAGACAAACCCTTAGCCACACTAACAAAGAGAAGGAGAGAGAAGACTCAAATTACTAAAATTTGTGATGAAAAAGGAAATATCACACAGACACCACTGAGATATACAGAACATAATGAGAAACTACTTTGAAAATCTGTATTCCAACAAAATAGAAACTACTGAAGACATTGACAAATTTCTAGAGACATATGCTCCTCCCAAACTGAACCAAGAGGACATACACAATTTAAACAGATCAATAACAAGCAATGAAATAGAAGAAGCCATTAAGAATCTACCATCCAAGAAAAGCCCAGGACCAGATGGATTCTCAGCCAAGTTCTACAAGACCTTCAAAGAACTCATTCCAATACTTCTCAAAGTATTCCAGGAAATATAAAAGGAGGGTACCCTACCGAACTCATTCTATGAAGCTAATATCACCCTCATACCCAAACCAGGAAAACACACATCGAGGAAAGAAAATTTTAGACCAATATCCTTGATGAATATAGATGCAAAGATCCTTAACAAAATATTGGCAAATCGTATACAAAAATATATTAAGAAAATCGTGTACCACGATCAAGTGGGGTTCATCCCTGGAATGCAAGAATGGTTTAACATCTGTAAATCAATAAACGTAATCCATCATGTCAATAGACTTAAGGATAAGAATCATATGGTTATTTCAATTGATGCAGAAAAAGCGTTCAACAAAATACAACACCCTTCATGCTCAAAACACTAGAAAAAATAGGGATAGTAGGAAAATACCTGAACACTGTAAAGGCTATTTATGCTAAGTCCATGGCCAACATCATTCTTAATGGAGAAAAACTGAAACCATTCCCTTTAAAAATGGGAACAAGACAGGGATGTCCTCTTTCACCACTTCTATTCAACATTGTCCTTGAAACTCTAGCCAGAGCAATTAGGCAGACCAAAGAAATTAAAGGGATACGAATAGGAAAAGAGGAACTTAAGCTGTCACTATTTGCGGATGACATGATTCTATATTTAGAGGATCCAAAAACCTCCTCCAGAAAACTTCTAGGCCTCATCAATGAATTCAGCAAAATAGCAGGCTATAAAATCAACACACATAAATCTAAAGCATTTTTATACTCACGTGATGAAACAGTTGAAAGGGAAGTGAGGAAAACAACTCCATTTGCAATAGCCTCAAAAAAAAAAAAAAAAAAACCTTGGGAATCAATCTAACCAAAGAGGTAAAAATCTCTACAATGAAAACTACAAAACATTGAAGAAAGAAATTGAGGAAGACCTTAGAAGATGGAAAGATCTCCCATGTTCTTGGATAGGCAGAATTAATATTGTCAAAATGACCATACTACCAAAAGTGCTATACAGATTCAATGCAATTCCAATTAAAATCCCAATGACGTACCTTACAGAAATAGAGCAAGCAATCGTGAAATTCATCTGGAAGAATAAGAAACCCAGAATAGCTAAAGCAATCCTTAGCAGGAAGAATGAAACAGGGGGTATCGCAATACCAGAACTTCAACTATACTACAAAGCAATAGTGACAAAAACGGTATGGTATTGGCACCAAAATAGGTAGATCAATGGTACAGAATAGAGGACACAGACACAAATCCAAATAAATACAATTTTCTAATATTAGGCAAAGGTGCCAAAAATATGCAATGAAGAAAAGATAGCCTCTTCAACAAATGGTGCTGGGAAAACTGGAAATCCATATGCAACCGAATGAAACTAAACCCCTATCTCTCACCCTGCACAAAAATCAACTCACAATGGATCACGGACCTTGAAATCAGACCAGAGATCCTGCATCTTTTTTTTTTTTTTTTTTTTTGAGATTCTGCATCTGATAGAAGAAAAAGTAGGTCCAAATCTTCAACTTGTTAGCTTGGGATCAGACTTCCTTAACAGGACTCCCATAGCACAAGAAATAAAAGCAAGAATCAATAACTGGGATAGATTCAAACTAAATAGCTTTCTCTCAGCAAAGGAAACTATCAACAATGCGAAGAAAGAGCCTACAGAGTGGGAGAAAATCTTTGTCAATCATACTTCAGATAGAGCACTAATCTCCAGAATCTATAAAGAACTCAAAAAACTCTACACCAAGAATACAAATAACCCAATCAACAAATGGGCTAAGGATATGAACAGACAGACACTTTACAGAAGAAGATCTACAAGCATTCAACAAACATATGAAAAAATGTTCACCATCTTTAGTAATAAGAGAAATGCAAATGAAAACTACCCTAAGATTCCATCTCACCCCAATTAGAATGGTGATTATCAAGAATACAAGCAATAATAGGTGTTGGCGAGGATGTGGGGGAAAAGGTACACTCATACATTGCTGGTGGGGCTGCAAATTAGTGCAACCACTCTGGAAAGTAGTGTGGAGATTCCTTAGAAAACTTGGAATGGACCCACCATTTGACCCAGCTATCCCACTCCTTGGCCTATACCCAAAGGACTTAAAATCAGCATACTACAGAGATACAGCCACATCAATGTTCATAGCTGCTCAATTCACAATAGCCAGACTGTGGAACCAACCTAGATGTCCGTCAATTGATGAATGGATAAAGAAACTGTGGTATATATATACAATGGAGTATTACTCAGCCATAAAGAATAATAAAATTATGGAATTTGCAGGCAAATGGATGAAATTGGAGAATATCATGCTAAGTGAGATAAGCCAATCTCAAAAATCCAAAAGGCAAATGATCTCGCTGATAAACGGATGATGACATACAATGAGGGGTGGGAGGGGGGCAAGAATGGAGGAAGGAAGGACTGTATAGAGGGAAAAGAGGGGTGGGAGGGGTGGGGGGAAGGAAAAAATAACGGAATGAATCAACATCATTACCCTATGTAAATGTATGATTACGCAAATGGTATGCTGTTACTCCACGTACAAACAGAAACAACATGTATCCCATTTGTTTACAATAAAAATAAATTTTAAAAAATAAATAAAAATAAATAAATAAATAAGTAAATGAACTTTGTAAGGGTCATAGCAGTCTGTTGATCCATAATTAGCTTTTTATTTCTGTTAATTCATTTAAACTGTATAATGTTTATCACTTGTCACTTGAACATTAATAACTTCACAAATGGACATTTTTGAAATGTTACTTTATTTATATGTAGCATAAATAAAATATTCCATAAATTCTTAACTACCCATTTAAGCATATTTTTAAAAAATAGTCTAATGGGAGATGCAATTTAAAAATTTGTATATAAAACAGAAAGTAGCAAGTTTTCAGATTTTATAATACAAAATGTATTGAACCTGATAATTACAAAGATGGTTAGAGGGTATTAAGTATTAATGTCTATATTATTTCTAAAAAGATTTGATGATAGAGTTGGAATTTGATCTTGCTCTAGAAAATTATAATTTCTTTCAATAGTGAAAAATAATTAGTCTACCCCAGTGTAATAATATGAACAAATTTATGAAGCATAAGTGAATCAACACTCTAGGGGAACATAAGCTGAAGTTAAGAAGGCTATCCAATTCTAATAGTATTGAATTCAGAAATAAAGTCCTATAGAAATGGTAGAGCCAGAGCAAGATGTCAGGTTTTGCTTATGTAGTAGTGAAAAAAAATCCTTGTGGCTAAGCAGCTGAATCTAGTGCTTAATCACCTGAGAGTTCTCTGTGGTCTCAGTTACACATCTTTGTTCATTGACAAGGATTGTATAAATCACCTAGACAGAGAGGACCATGGAAACTACTATTTTTTTCTACTGGTAAGTCATTCATAAGTTTGGCTCTATGCATGAGTTTGGTATCCAGAATAGAGCATTGGATAGTGTGAAAATTCTTAATTTTTTTTTGATTTCCTTTTTAAAGAAGTAGATAACTTGACCATGGATAGCTTTTATGTGGGACTAGAAAAAGTATGTAGCCAGAATTATGCCCCCAAATTTGTAGTATGAGTCTGTGTATTAGACAGTTTTCCATCACTGTAATAAAATACCTGAGATAAGTAACTTAGAAAGAGAAAAGGTTTATTTTGGCTCACAGTTTTGGATGTTTATTTCATGATCAGGTAAACCCACTGTTTTAGGCGTCTGGTGGGCATGCCAGATGGCATTGGCAGGAAGCACACAGCAGAACAAAACCACAAGCCAAGGAGTGAAGAGGACGAGAAAGAAGATAGGCTAGGGTCCCACAATCCCACATAAGGGCAAACCCCCCGTGATCTAAGGACCTTCCTGTAGGTCCAATCTTCAAAATGTTCACAGCACCTCCCAATAGTGTCATCCCGGAGATAATACCTTTAAAACATAAATCTTTAGGGTCATTCAATATCTAAACTATAGCAGTAAGACTTTAGGGGGTTAGAGATTTTAGCATAGTGGTTGAAGTGATGGAACTGGTAACTTCAGCTCGAGAAGAATAGAGAACAAGTGCACGAGATTGAGAGACATGAGAGAAATGAAAGACAACTATTTGAGGAATAGGTAATTGCAGGAACAAGGGAGAGTAGATAGATTTAAATTGTTGGTAAATTGAATAGAATATAAGAATTTCATTCAGGTGTGAGAGATTGTAGTTGTGAGCAAGTAAACTAAAAAGCACTGAAGAAGATTTGAAAAGGTTAAAATGAAAAACTTGATTTTCAGACAAATTGTTTACTTGTGGATATTAGCTAGGATAAGGGTAGGATTTTTGGTGGAGAATAATTTTATCAGTTTAGTGTCAAAGCCTATGACATTTGTGCCAGGGTGATGGGGTGGTTGATGGGAAATGTAAAAATAAGTGTAGTCAGGTGTCAGAGGACGAATGATGTGGTATTGATTCTGTAGGCTGTGGAGGACAGGAGCCTAGACTCCAGATCTGTAGTGTGTGGGCCTCTGGGAATGGGTTTTCTTTAGAGTGAGTCTTCAGGTGAGCAGTAATTTCTACTGAAGCTTCAGTTTAATACATTAAGTAGATGTAGGAAGCGTTCCATAAGGAGGTTGAGGATGAAGTTTGGTCTCGTACTCTCCTTTATTCTGTCTCCCTTCCTCTCTCTCTCTTTCCCTTTGTCATAAAAGGAAGTCTTCAGAGGGCATGGGGAAAGGTGTATGGCGGTGTAGAGGATGTTGAGTCAGGGTAAAGGAAGCATTGCCTAGGAATGGATTCAGAGTCCAGGAGTCCAGGAGCTAATTAATACTAGGTTAGTGACCTTCCTTTTTCATGTATCCTGTTCAAGGCTTTCAGACTGATGTGATTATAAGATGCCATAAGAAACTGTGCTGTGTTCTTTTCATTAAAAATTCTTTGTAGTTGTAAATGGAGAGAATGCCTTTATTTTATTTATTTATTTTTATATGGTGCTAAGGATCAAACCCAGTGCCTCACACATGCTAGACAAGCATTCTGCTGCTGAGCCACAGTCCTCTCTCTTTATATCTTATTTTATTTGTTCTTTTTTAGATATACATGACAATAGAATGCATTTTGGTCTACATACATGGAGTATAACTTATTCTAATTAAGATCCTATTCTTGTAGTTGTACATGATGAGGAGTTACCCTTGTCATATATTCAAATATAAGTATAGGAAAGTTACGTCCAATTAATTCTACTGTCCTTCCTTTTCCTCTTCTCTCTTCCTTCCCTTCATTCCCCTTTGTCTAATCCAATTGACTTCTATTCTTCCCCTCCCCACCCTCTCCATTGATGTGGGTTAGCATCCACATAACAGAGAGAACATTTGGCCTTTTTTGGGGGGGGGATTAGTTTATTTCACTTAATCTCCATTTCTATCCATTTACCAGCAAATGCCTAATTTCATTCTTCTTTATGGCTGAGTAATATTCCATTGTGTGTGTATATACACACATACACACACACACACACACACACACACACACACACCCCACATTTTCTTTACCCATTCATCTGTTGAAGGGCACCTAGGTTGGTTCCAAACTTGGCTATTGTGTGGCTATATCACTGTAGGATGCTGATTTTAAGTCCTTTGGGTATAGACTGAGGAGTGGGATAGCTAGGTCAAATAGTGGTTCCATTTCAAGTTTTCTAAGAAATCTCCATACTGCTTTCTAGAATAGTTGCACCAATTTTCATTCCCACCAGCAATGTATGAGAATACCTTTTTCCCCACATCCTCACCAACATTTATTGTCACTTGTATTCTTGACAACTGTCATTCTGACTGGAGTGAGAATGGAGTCTCAGTGTAGTTTCAATTTGCATTTATCTAATTGCTGTAGATGTTGAAGATTGGTTCATATATTTTTTGACCATTTGTAGTTCTTCTGTGAAGAAGGGTCTCTGGTCTAATACCTAGGTCCTTGATCCACTTTGAGTTGAGAAATCATGTTCTTATGAGAAACTACACTTAACATCTGGCAATAGGTTTATCATAGGAATGGAATCAAGTTTTGGACTTGACCTATCTACAGGATGGGGTGCCCACACACAAAAAAAGACCACAAAATTGCAAATGTAAAAATAATTTAGCAAATAAACATTTAGTTAGCATAAGAAAAATCACAACAAATTATGAATTTAAAAATTTGTAAGGTTAAAACACCATAAATTATCACAAAATTTGAAACTCCCCCAAATACTTACATTAATTCCTGACACATTTCTATATATGCTTTCTTTATACTTTTAAATTATGTACTTAATTGCTTCCCTTATGAGAAGTGCTTTGCTATATTCTCTGTGACACTGTTATATATTAATATAAAATTATTATATATTATATTTTCACTTAGCATGATATTCTCCAGCTTTATCCATTTGCTTGCAAATGACATAATTTCATTCTTCTTTAAGGCTGAGTAATACTCCATTATATATACATACCACATTTTCTTTATCCATTAATTTGTTGAAGGGCACTTAGTTTGGTTCCATAGCTTGGCTATTATGCATTGCACTGCTGTAAACACTGATGTGGCTCTGACGCTGTAGTATGCTGATTTTAGATCTTTGTATATGTACTGAAGAGTGGGATAGTTGGGTCATATGGTGGTTCCATTTCTGGTTTTCTTTTTTTCTTTTTCTTTTTTTCCTGAGGAATCTTCATACTGCTTTCCAGAGTGGTGGCACTAATTTGCAACCACCAGCAATGTATGAGTGTACCTTTTCCCCCACTTTCTTGCCAACACTTATTATTATTATTTGCATTCGTGATAATTGCTGTTCTGATTGGAATGAGATAAAACCTCAATGTAGTTTTAATTTGCATTTCCCTAATTGCTAGAGATGTTGAACATTTTTTCATGTTTTTATTGACCATTTGTATTTCTTCCTTTAGATGTCTGCTTAGTTATTTTGCCCATTTATTAATTAGATTATTCATTTTTTGTGTTAAGCTTTTTGCATTATTTACATATTCTGGATATTAATTCCCTATCTGAGGTACAGGTGGCAAAGATCTTCTCCCATAACGTAGGTTCTCTGCATATTATCATTTCCTTTGCTGGGCAGAAGTTTTTTAACTTGATGCCCTCCCACTTATTGATTTTTTGTTTTATTTCTTATGCTTCAGGAGTCTTGCTAAGGAAGTCAGTTCCTCTGCCAAAATGTTGGAGTATAGGCCTTCATTTTATTGTAGAAGTTGCAGGGTTTCTGGTCTAAGTCTTAGATCTTTGATCTACTTTAAGTTGACTTTCATGCAGGATGAGAGACAGGGGGTCAATTTTCATTCTTCTACATATGGATATCCAGTTTTCCCAGCACCATTTATTTAAAAATGCTATCTTTTCTCCAATGTGTGTTTGGGCAACTTTTTCTAGTATCAGATAACGTACTAATCTCTGTATTCTCTTCTCTTCCAGTTCCAAGCTGGTGTTGCGATAGCTTGGTGGTATAATTTGGGGTCTGGTATTACAATGCCGCCAGCATCGATCTTTTTGCTCAGGATTTCTTTGGCCCGTTCTGAGCATCTTATTTTTCCAAATGAACTGCTTTTTCCAGTTCTGTGAAGAATGTCATTGGTATTTTGATGGGAATTGCATTGAATCTGTACAATGCTTTTGGTAGTAAGGTAATTTTGATAATATGAATTCTGCCTAAGAACCTGAGAGATCTTTCCATCTAAGGTCTTCTTCAATTCCTTTCTTCAGTGTTCTATAGTTTTCATTGTGTAGGTTCTTCACATCCTTCATTAGATAATTCTCAAGGTTTTCTTTTTTGAGGTTATTGTTAATGGAATAGTTTTCCAAATTTCAACAGATTCATTATTAGAGTATAGGAAAGTGATTGATTTATGTATGTTGATCTCGTGTCCTGCTACTTTACTAAATTTATCAGCTCTGGAAGTCTTCTGGACTTTTTGGGTCTTGTAAAGATAAGATCATGTCATCAGCGAACAGATAATTTGAGCTGTTTTAATGACTAAGGAAAGTTAATACACCTGTAGTCAAGGGCCTTGTAGTCTGATAGAGTTATGAATAATGGAGAATATAATAAGATTCTAAATAAAGGAGAACAGTGTTAATCATAAGGCCATGTAAACCAACATAGAATTATTGTGATTGTTTTTGATGTCTCCAGTTTTGTTGTAAACAAATTGGGACACTATCAATAATGTCCTGCATGAGTACAACGGATATAAACCAAATGTTGCACAATTTGAGGTAGAGTCTCTTTATTTTTTCTATTTTTACTGACATTTTCATACTACCTATAAAGATTGAGATAATCATGTAAGTTCCCATCTTCTAATTTCAACCATTGTCAATATATGGCCAGTATCGACTTATCTCTACCCTCCAACTCTCTAATTTCATTTTTTAAAAGCAAATCCAAACCAGTATCCTGATTCATGACTCCACTTTTTTCTTTCTGCTAATCCATTCTTTTTTCTCTCCTGATTTCCTCACCCAGTCCTACCACTTGCCCCAACCTTCTTTTCTTTTATTTATTTTATTGTTTTTATTCTCGCTTTCAGCAGTGCCACCTGATGATCCAACTCTGCCAGGACACGAATCCGGAAAGGCCAGCCCTGCAGGCTGAGAGGCTCCGGGGGAGGAGCCAGACAAGCAGTGCCTCGCGTTCAGTCCTTGTCTGCTCCCGGCAGATGGCTCCGTAATGGTGGGGGTGGGGGATGGAGCATCCATGAGAATCACTCTTCTGCTGCTGTGGCTCAAAGTGTCTCTGTGCCCTTCTGACCTCTCCCAAGCTGGGGCCCACCCAACATCTCAGTTCCCCAGAGGTGGTGATCCCCTTGAAGGTGACCAGCAGGGGCAGAGGTGCAAGGATTCCAGGATGGCTTTCCTACAGCCTGCTATTTGGGGGCCAGAAACACATTGTCCATATTAGGGTCAAGAAGCTCTTGGTTGCTGCACATCTTCCTGTGCTCACCTACACAGAGCAGCATGCCCTCCTGGAAGATCACCCCTCATCCCGGATGACTGTTACTATCATGGTTATGTGGAGGGGGCCCCTGAGTCTCTAGTTGTTTTCAGTACCTGTTTTGGGGGCTTTCGGGGAGTGTTACAAAATAATGACCTCACTTATGAAATCGAACCTGTTAGGCACTCTACCACGTTGAACACCTAGTTTATAGATTACACAGTAACAAGACACAGTTTCCACCCTGTGGTTTAACAGAGAAGGAAATAGCACGCCAACAATTGGAATTTGAAATGATTGAGAGCTCATATCCGAAACAAAATTCTACTGGGGTCTGGTGGACCCACACATGGTTTCTGGAGCTGTTTGTAGTGATAGATCATGATTTCTTTCATTTACTCTCAAAGCAACTTGTCAAAGGTGCAAGAGGATGTAGTTCTTATTGTCCAATTTAGTGGATTCTTTGTATCAGCAGTTGAGCACTTATGTAATTTTGGTTGGCATTGAGATTTGGAATCAAAGAAATGCTTTCCCAATGAAAAACATGAACAGGTTTTAGAAGATTTTCTCAGTGGAAAAAAAGTCAGTCTTTCCCCAGCTAAAGCATGATGCTGCACATATTTTCATAAAAAACTCACATATAACTATACTTGGTCTAGCCTATGTTGCAGGAATATGTCATCCTCCTATTGATTGTGGAGTTGATAATTTCCAAGAAGACCCCTGGTCTCTCTTTGCTAACACTGTGGCCCATGAATTAGGCCACACTTTGGGTATGCAACATGATAAGGCATTCTGTTTTTGTGGGGAAAAAGGTTGCATTATGAGTGCTTTCAGAGTACCAGCAGAGAAATTCACCAACTGCAGTTATACTGATTTTATGAAGACCACTTTAAACCAAGGATCATGCCTGCACAACCATCCAAAACAAGGGAATTCTTTTTGCTGAAGCGCTGTGGAAATGGTGCAGTTGAAAAAGAAGAGGAGTGTGACTGTGGATCCATACAGCAGTGTGAGCAAGATCCTTGTTGTCTGTTGAACTGCACTCTGAGGCCTGGGGCTGCTTGTGCTTTTGGGCTTTGTTGCAAAGACTGCAATTCATACCATCAGGGAGACTCTGTAGACACAGGTCAATGAATGTGACCTTCCAGAGTGGTGTAATGGGACATCCCATGAGTGCCCAGAAGATGAGTATGTGCAGGACGGGATCCCTGTAGTGACAGTGCCTACTGCTATCAAAAGAGATGTAATAACCGTGACCAACAGTGCAGGGGATTTTTGGCAAAGGTGCAAAGAGTGCATCTCAGAATTGCTACCAAAAAATCAACTCCCAGGGAAACCAGTTTGGCCACTGTGGTATAAATGGCACTGTATACCTAAAATGTAATATGTCTGACATCTTTTGTGGAAGAGTTCAGTGTGAAATGTGGACGACATTCCCCACCTCCAGGATCATCATGTTTTGCAGCACACTGACATTGATGGGGTCACCTGCTGGAGTACAGTCCATCATTTAGGGGTGGGTGTACCTGACCTTGGTGAAGTGAAAGATGGCACTGCCTGTGGGACAGGAAAGATCTGCATCCACAAAAGTGTGTCAGTTTGTCTGTCTGTCACAGGACTGCCTTCCTGAGACCTGCAACATGAAGGGGATCTGCAATAACAAAACATCACTGCCACTGTGGTTATGGGCGGTCCCCGCCCAACTGCCTGCATAGCGGCCTACGGAGGTAGTGTTGACAGCGGCCACCATTTGAAAAAAGAAGAGTTTTCGTACCACAAATTGTGATTCTTTTGTTGTCTGTTTTGATTTTTTCTGTTGACTCTTAGGCTTTACATGTCTCCTCGAATTACATTTGTAGTCCCAAGGAGACTAATGCCCGCTCATCAAGTTAAGAAAAGGTCTCCAATTGATGTCCCACACATTAAGTTTTAGTTTCTTGCAGCAGAAATGTTAGCACATTGCCTGAAACTGAGCACATTCCCGAGAGTTTCTGGAAGCATTGTCGTTAAGTATAGGTAATTCCTGACATGTTCTTACCTGCTGTTCATTATTTTAAGCAACAAATAAAGCTCCTGTCCCTCCCACAGGGAACCAAATTAGTCCTTTTTGTGTTTTTTCTCTGCATTCTAATTATACATTTAGAGTTGTACCCATAGATGGGATTTGTTACATATTCACACGCGCACACACTATAACAATATAATTTTGCCAATATCACTCCTCAGCATTTCCCCCGCTACCTGTCTGCCTCTTTTGATTCATGGAAAAGGCAAGAGATAGACATCATTGTGCCCAGGGGTGAGTCTTCCTCTCTGCTGCCATTTAGAAATTTGGGCAAATTATTTAAATTTTCTGGTATTCCGTTTAAAAATCTGGAAAGAGGGATGGTAATAATTGTCCCAACTCATTAGGTTTAGTTGATAACCAACAGGGAGAAGTGAATTCTTATTAAATATAAACAAATTGTTGTTTATTTAATAAAAGCTCCTGACCTTGTTTCCTGTGTGCTTCCTAGACAAGCTTGCCTATTCTTTCTCTTTGCCTTAAGTCGGCAGTTTTGGTATCCTTTTGGAGGATTTGCTTTGAATATCAAAGTATAAACTCCTCAAGGGGTTATTTTAATTTGTTTTACTCACTATCATATCCCCAACGCCAGAATCAGTGCCTAATACACAAATATTCGAGTGAGGTCATGAATTTAAATGGAGTATGAAATTAGGAAAAGTAAAAATAATGCTTTATCTCCCCACCTTAGAGACATCACTCTAGTCCTCTTTCCAAACTACTACGCTTCAACTGTGATTATTTAAGATACACTCATTTAAAATGCTCCCATTTGTACCTGATAAAATTTGCTAGCTGTTTTGTACCCAATTTGTCTTCTCCTCAGTCTATCATCAGCACTTTTTTAAAGCCTACCTTTTGAAAACATAAATCTAATCAGATACCCTTCTCATTAGCCAGATACCTTCTGAATGGCACTCTGTGAAGTGAGCCAAGTGACCTTTTTGGTAGACTTTCCCATTGCACTTCACCCACTTTGCATCTCCACTTGTTTTCTGTTTAGGCTGTGTTTGGCTGCATTATCCTCTGCAAATTTATCTGTACGCCCAATGGCCATTCTCAGACTGTTGTTCACGATTCTCCCCCACTCCTTGGCCCTGGAAAATTCCTGCTTTTGTCTCCATAGAGGTTAGATGTCATATTTGGGAGAGAGTGTTTTCTTTATGCAATGCTAATTGTTCCATAAATGTGCCCCTGTCACTTTGTGGTCACTCTTATGGTTTGAGGCACTGTAGGAAAGACTGAGGAGAGGGCCTAACAATGTACCAGCCAGGGATAGAAAGAAGGAAAGAATTAGGAGTGAAGCCATAGAAACAGGGCAGAATGGGTCAAGAAAATAATCTGATTAAGCTGGGCCCTAAAAGATGCTTCAGAGATTCACATGCTTTAAGTGTGTTTGTATGGAGACAAAAGATCAGTGCTCCAATTGGTTAATTCTTTTTTTTTTTTTAATTATTTGTTGTAAAAAATATTTGAAGTTGAGTTATGGTCAGATTTATCCAATCTAGTCTACTTTCATATTTTCTGGGTTTTTATTTCTGCTTGAGATTACTTTGAAATAATCCATTTTTCCCTTGGGATAATGTTGGCTTCAATCTTTATGCATAAATTTGGAATTTACCTTGCTATAAGCAATGAGGCAGGACTCTAACCACATACTTTTCCAAATCAGTAGTCAGTTTTCCTAATACAACTTATTTAATAAGCCATTTTTCATGGATTTTTCTGATAAATTGGAATTTACTGATAATTTATTAGAATCAATCATTTTACTTGTAAACTTTTATAAGATGCAGCACATTTTGTGGGTGTGTACTTATTTGATATTGGTTGAGTTAATTCAGGCTAGATCAATTTTATCAAGATTACTGAGTAGAATTAACTTACTTATGAGAAACCTTGGGGTCTAATCTACTGCTTTAATTTGTATTCCCCCCAAAAGTTGACCCAGAGACAAGGATTTAGGTAGAGTTAGTTTATTTGGAAATCACACTATAAGATTATACAGGAGAAAACTTTTAAATAAGGGATCACTTAGGATTTAACATCTTTACAAAGATGCCCTGAACTTATCCTAACATGATTCTGAAATTATTGAATCTTTGAGGCTTAGCTATGTCAATAGATTGTAATCATCGAGGTGAAGTTGCTAGAACTCTTTTGGCCCAAATATTATGGAGGTCAGAATACTCAGGGAGGCAGACATTTTAGAATAGATTTATTACAAAAGACTAAAGAAAGGACTACTGACTCTCTTTCTGGAGAGGCACTACTTAGGGGGTACTCTTAGGGGCACTACTGTAAACATTAAGAAATGAACTAGGAAGATGGGTACAGGTATCATTAGGAACCTTATATCACTGTCTTTATCGGCTAGGAATTTTGAGAGGACATGTGTTATAGAACTAGGTTTCCTAGTGTCAGTGGAGGTGATAACATTCCAGAATAGTAGAAATAAAGCTAGTAATCCTTATCAGAAACAAGATGGACATAATTACTGTAATGGGCAACAAGACAGGAAAGGCAAACACTAGGCCCTGACTTAAATGTATTTATGGTCATGCCTTAAAAATTTTGGTATTCCTAGAGTTGAGACGGATGGCCAGACAATGAGAACATTTTTTTTTTTTTTGTCTTTTATAACCAAAATAGTTAAAAAGCTTATGATCAGTAGACTGATGCTACTTTCTGCCATGGACATCTCTTGCCCATTTTTTCAGTCTGAGATCAATCACTGACCTATTGCCTATAGGATTTTGAATGTTTTCCCCTCAAAGAAATGATCAGTGTTTGAGGATTTATCATGTTAAATATTTGAGGAAATAAAAAGAACCACTAGTATTCAATCATGGTGCCTTTGTTCTGATGACCTCATATAATCCTAATCACTTCCCAGAGGACCTACCTCTAAACACCATAGTTGGATTAAACTTCTACCTTCTCAATATCTTACAATGAGGATTAAATTTCAACATGAACTGGGGTCAGAAAAAATAAATAAATAAAAAATAAAAAAAAAGAAACTGGGGTCAGTGGCACATACCTATAATTCCAGTGGCTTGGAAGGCTGAAGCAGGAGGATCGTGAGTTCAAAGCCAGCTACAGCAACTTAGCAAGGCCCTAAGGAACTTGGTGAGACCCTGTCTCTAAATTAAAACAGTAATAATAATAATAAATGGACTAGGATGTGGCTCAGGTGTTAAGTGCCCCTGGGTTCAATCCCCAATACCTAATAAATTTATTTCAACATGAGTTTTGGAGAGGACAGATCACATTCAAACCATGGCATTTGGTTCCTGCCCCACCCTCAAATTCATGTCCTCACATGCAAAGTACAATTGTTCGATCCAACAGTCCCAAAGTATTAGCTCATTTTAGCATTAATTTCAGACTCCAAAATACAAAGTGTCATCTGAGACTCAAGGCAAACTCCTCCAGCTCTGAACCTATATAATCAAAATTACCTACTCCCAATGTACCATGGTGGAACAGGCATAGAGTACACATTCCCATTTCAAAAGGAAGGAATAGGTAAGTACTAAAGAGTAATCAGACCAAAGCAAGATCCAAACCCAATAGGGCAGACATTAATATTTTTTAATATATTGTGTGGGGTTTTTTTCTGATAAAATCTTAAGGGTCCACGTTAGGCATCCTGTGCACACTGCAATGGGAGGTGGGCCTCGAAGGCCTTGGGCATCCCTGTCCCCATGGCCTGGCTGTCTGCATTCCACATTGCTGTTCTGTGACTTATGCCTGTGGCCTTCCAAGGCTGAGGTGGGATGCTTTTGAATACTCTACCTTCCTGAGGTCTCAGGAATGGCAGTCCTACCCACCATGGCTTCACTAGGCATTCTAGTGGAGAACCTCTGGACAGATTGGCCCATATACTGTGTCTCTGCATGGCCTCCCAGTCTTTCCTTTGAAATCTCATTGGAAACTGCCAAGATCCCACACCACTTGCATTTTGTGCATCTGCAGAATCAGAACCCTATGAATGCCAAGGTCTGCCTCTTGCTCCCTTCAAAGTGATGACAAGAAGCCATTTCTAGATTTGTTGAACCGCAGCTGGAGTAGTCATGGAGTAATTTTGTAAAGCATGGAGGCAAATCCTGCTGGCAGAGTCTGAAGTTAATTCAGGGCATTGTGTTGTTTATGGAAAAATACAGAAAGTTATGGCACTGGAAAGAGACAAGCGGCACTTGAAGATATAGAAGAACAAGGTTTATTTCACACTGGTGTGGGTTCAACGGAGTCTCCTCCAAAAGTTGAGTGCAGTCCTTTGTTCTCAGTATATTTTATATAGTACAGACTTCTGGGATTCAAGACTTTCTCATGCAAGTAGCTGTGATTCCCCCCACCCCTTATCTCCAGGCAGCTCGGGTTCCTGCCACAACTGCTAAGCAAGCCCAATTACAGAAGCAGAAACTAGCAGGTTGAAACTATTCACAGAGATAAAAATAAACATCTTAGGAAGGAGTTGAGTTGCCGCCTCATTCCTCCACTTTTTAAAAATATTTTTAGTTGTAGATACCTTTATTTATTTTTATGTGATGCTGAGTTTCGAACCCAGTGCCTCACACATGCTAGGCAGATGCTCTACCACTGAGCCACAACCCCATCCTCCATTCCCCGTTCTTGATGCTCAGGATGCATCTGCAGCCTTCAGAGAGCATCATTTTCTATTTATTGGCATCCTCTCATGAGTAATAGATGAGAGGTTTTCTCTTTTTTAACAACTGTTTTTACTAAATTCCTTATGATGCTGATTAGAAGGAGCAGGAGGAAAGGAATAAGTAGATACCCAGAAGATATAGCCCAAATCTCCCCCATTGTTGTCTTAGTTCCTGTCTAAAAGACCCATTCTCCAAAGAAGTTATCTGTGTCCCTTTCTTTCCAAGTCTGTATAGGCACATGGGCAATTTTCACCATACAATCTGTGATCTCTTCTCTACCTTTCCCTGGGTCATCTATTTGTGAATAAGTTACTCGGTTCCATGCACCTCCCTGGTCGGATCCAGTTACTCGGATATGTGGGTCGCATGAGGAGGTGGAATCTGGTAGGACTGTGAGGGACCAAATTAATAACAGCAAACAATAGCTGTAAGCATACATACTGAGAATAGGAAGACAGTATATAATAGTAAGGAAATATTTGTAGAGAATAAAACAGTTCATTTCTTTCACCAGTCAGTTCCTCAAGCTTCAGCTGCATGTTGACTGACCAGCTTCCAGTGTGACCAGAGCTTGGCTTTGAGATCTTTGTCTCTTGTTTGTAGCATCAGGTGCAGGGGTCTCTCCAGATTAAGGACTGTCTTCCATTTCCCCTGATCCTCAGTTGGGCCAGTGGGTTTGACTCTGGAGTGGTGGATCCAGGTATCTGTTCCTGTTAATTTGAGAGCAGTAGGGGTGGTTAAGATTACAGTGTGGGGCCCCTTCCACAATGATTTTAAGGACTCCTTTTTTCAGTCTTTTATCTGTATTTGGTCCCCAGGTTTATGAAGGTGAAGAGTTATGCCCAAGGATATGGGTATTCTATCTGTGACCCGCTTACGTATTTGTAAGATAGTGAGCCCTAATCTTTGTAGCTGTTTATGTAAATTTAAGTCTCCTGAATCTTTGGTGTCTCCCTTAAGCTGACCAGCAGAGGTGGTTGCCCATACAGGGTTTTAAATGGCAAAAATTCTATGCTTACCTGGGGCAAACATCTTATTTTTAAGAGAGCGATGGGCAGCTCTTTTTTTTTTTCCACCAAAATTTTAAAGCCCTCATCACCTGTTGTATTGTCTTAGCCACGAATGCTGGTCCATTGTCTAACCCTATAGTTAGAGGCTCCCATATCTAGGAATAACGTCCCTCAAAAGAACCTTCGTTACTTTTTTGTCTTTTTAGTTAGGGTTAAAAGACTTCCATTCATCTGAGAAGGTGCAGATGAAAACTAATAAGTATTTATATCCTCGGCTCAGGGTGAGTTCAGTGAAGTTCACTTCTATATCCTCAAACAGGGACAGTCCACAGTGCTGTGTTCCTGCTGGTGTATTAGGTCCCTGGTGAGCATTGTTTTGTAAGCGGATCGTATAGCGCTGGGAGACAGAGGAGCAGAGTGTTGGGAGACGAGCAATGAGGTAGAACTGGCCTAATAAGGTTCCCATGGCAGCTTTCCCCATGTGGGTCAGTTCACGTTGGTGGACCAGTCTGTAAGCTAGTTGTTCTGGAATATAAACTTGGTGGTCTCATGTGAGCCACCGTCTTGTCTTGGCCTTGTTGTCTCCTTTTTTTAAAATCTATTTCCCTTCCTAGGGAGAGTACCTGGGAAGAGCTAGCATTTTCTGGTGGTAGCAAGACTTTGGATTTTTTTTTTTTTTTTTTTTTTTGGTGGCAGCATCAGCATGGAGGTTCCCTTTTGTCACTGGGTCATCTCTCTTTTGATGACACTTGTAGTGGATAACTGTCACCTCCTTTGACTCCCATACTACTTCTAGAAGTTTCAGATTTTCAGCTTGGTTTTTTTTTTTCGGCAGTGCTGGGGATTGAACCCAGGGCCTTATGCTTGCGAGGCACGCACTCTACCAACTGAGCTATATCCCCAATCCTCAGCTTGTTTTTTGATTCCTCTCCCTTCTGCAATAAGGAGTCCTCTTTTCTTGTGTAGGTCTCCAAGGACATGTAGAGAAGCAAAGGCACAACATGAGTTGGTTTAGATGTTGACCCACTGGTCTTGGCTGAGTTCTAATGTCCTAATTAATGTCCATAATTCTGCTCTTTGTACTGATCATCCCTAGGGAAGTGCCTCTGCTTCCACCACGTTAGAGTCAGACACACAGCATACCCAGTCATCCTCTTTTTATTTTCCATAAAACTACTTTTATCAGTAATCAGGATCAAGTCTGTTCTAGAGCAGTCTGTCAGTCAAGTCTGATCTTTTGGAAAATATTTTTTCCAGTCCTTTTAAATAGTTATGGTCAGGGGACCCTGTTTTGCCAAGCAGGAAGGTAACTGGGTTTATAGTTTGTACAACTTCCAGTTTTACCCCTGGATTTTTATATAGCAACCCTTAATATTGAGCCATTTCTGCATTTGTGAGCTAGTGGTGACCTTCTGTTGTTCATTAGGGTTACAACTGAGTATGGGACTTTAACACTGAGGTTTTGTCCCAGTGTTAGGTTGTCAGCTTCCCTTATCAGCAAGACAGTGGCTATCAGTGCTCTGAGGCAGAGCAGCCATCTGGCCATGACAGAGTCAGGTTAAGACTCCCAAGGCTATTCCTTTCTTTTCATGAACAAAGAGGTTGAAAACTCTGGTTACATTGGGAAACCCTAGGGTTGGGACCTTGGAGACTTTGGCCTTGATTATTTGAAACATCAACTCCTAGCTTGGTCCTTTTTCTCTCCTTTTCCGTCATCATACAGGGGTCTGGCCAAGTCCGAGAATCCAGGGACCCATATTTTGCAGAACCCTGTTGCTCCTAGGAATTCTTGGACTTTTTCATGCGTGGTGAAGGTAGGGATGCCACAAATTGCATGTTTTCTTTTAGTCCCCGCATGATGTTAAAACCTAAGTATTAAACCTGCCTCTGACAGATTTGTGCCTGTTCTTTGATACTTTTCTTTTTCTTTTTCTTTTTTTTTTTTTGTGGTGCTGGGGATCGAGCCCAGGGCCTTGTGCTTGGGAGGCAAGCACTCTACCAACTGAGCTATCTCCCCAGCCCATGTTCTTTGATACTTGATAGCCTGCCTACCTCTTATAGCAGGGAAAATGAGGGCCTTTGTTCCTTGTAGGCATTGAGACTGTGTTGAGCTGGCCAACAGAAGGTCATCAACCTATTGTGTAAGACACAGTTTAGTTCCTGACCTGGAAACCAACTGAGTCAGTGGCCAAGGCTATGCCGAAGAGTGTAGGGGAGTTCTTGAACTCCTGAGGGAGTCTCCTCCAAGTGAGTGACTTCTTAGTTCCCATGAGTGGGTTTCATTTGAAGGCAAAAAAATGTTACAGCTGAGTTGTGGAAGGGTCACATTGATACTGATGGCATCATGGTATCTTTTTTGTGCTTTGAAGAAATCTCTACCATATTCCCCCCGATGTTCAGATCCTTTTAGGGTCAAAGTGCATCATCCTGATTTAATGGTTTATATTTATATAACATCATGAGCAGTCATTTTTCCTTTACTTAGAACCTCTATGAAACTAGAAATAGATCCAGGCAAGGCAGGAGAAGGCAGACCCCTAACACAAAAACCACAATACTTATAAGACTCTTGAATTTCCCCAAAAGTTGGAAACCATCTTCCAAATAATTTCTTGGGGTTTTAAAACTGTTCAGGTCTGAACTGGGATGTGGGTGACCTTTTTAACCAACTTGTAGGTCCCTGAGATAGTTCCCCGGTAGGAGAAATGGGTATGATAAAGAAGGGTTGTGGTGATACCTTGGCCTGATCAAGTCACATGAAGACATGGGTTCACAAGGTGAGAGAGTCAGGTCCACAATAGGTGCCAGATCAAACACAACTAATAGTCACAAAGCATCCTGTCAAAAGGAGGTAAAGTTCTGCTAGTAGAAGCTTTTCAACCCAATGCCAACCAGCTGGGGCAGATGCTGATAATCCTAAAGTGAAAACTAAGGTTAAAACTGTGGCAACTGAGATGTGTAAAGCATGGCAGTGTCAAAACATCACAGTAAATAGACAAATATAGAGTAGTCTATTTCTTCCAGTCAACAGTTGCTTTTTCAAGCTTATGCTCTACGTAGATTGGTCAGCTTCCAAAATGACTAAAGCAGGGCTGTTGTCCTCAGGGGCCTCTGGGGTGTCTGTCTCGGGCTAAACCTAATCCTTAGCAAAGCAGTTGACAAAGCTTGATCTAGTGTAGGTGGGTTTCCTAACACAGTTTGCCTAGTTGTAACTTCCAGATGATCTTCAACCCCTTTATCACCAATTGTGTCACTTTAGAATGAATGCCAACACATGTACACCTGTACTTTGGATTTAACTCTCCTTCCAGGTGTTTAAGACCAAGTTGGTCATAATTGACCTTGTTCCTATCTACTGTTAAAAGTCAGCTAAGATCCTTCAGGGGATTTCTCTTGGTGACTAGTGAGAAGCTTCTCAGCTCCTTTATTTTTCTCTACTAGTTGTGTTATCAGTCAGGATCTCAAGGTCTTGTTAACCACATGTGGTTTCTCTTGGAAGCATTAGGGACATTTTCCTTTTTTATTTACCAATTTATGAAAACATATATAATACTTAAATATATTATCTTATGGAATTCAAGAAGTCAGGAGTACTGGAGTTTATATTTAGCAATTGATATTTTAGTATTTTAACCTGTCAAATTAACTAAATGTCTCCTCTAACAAACACATTTAGGAATACTAAACCCTTTTATGTTTAATTTACTTAATTTTACTTTAGGCTACCATAAAAATGAAGATAACAGACAATGTAGCTAACAGTACAAACCATCTGTTCCTGCTAAAGAAAAATCCTAGAAGCAATGGATATTACATCTTTAAACATTTTATAGAAACCAAACACTCTATTGATTGATCACCTAGAAAAATATGTGGCTTTGTAATTTTAAAGACATTTTTATTCTTATCTGTTTAACCAATTTAAACTGAATTTTTTCTTAAATGTTTAAGTCATGTGGACGAAGAAGTATTTGGATCCTTTTATTAAATTTATGAGTACTCATTTATCTATAAGTCAATTTTGATACATATACATGAGATATATATATCAACATATATTATATATAAATTATATTATATATATTATACATATATATATATATAGAGAGAGAGAGAAATATAATACACAGATGTACACAAACATATAAAACCATCAGGAACAAAGACTTTATATATTTTCCTTGAATAATTGACCTGAACAAAGACAGCAGGAAAAAACAAAGGACTAAAAACTCAAAACAAGACTAATTGGAGCAAAACATATTAATTTAGGTATGCAGGACCAAATGTGAATTTATCACAGAAACCATGAGCTTAAACAAGACAGGTTTTGAGGGAAAAAATGGCATGACCATAATTACTCCCAAACTGTTTATTGTTGTCCTCCAAATCATTTCTTGTTCTTCCCCTGAGATAAAATCTGAAGAGTCTTTTGGCATTGCTTTAATTCCTTCCTTAGCATGAATGGGGAAGGAGACAGGGCAGGTGGAGGAGAGGAAGCCACTGTAGCCGGCTCAGATTTTTTTCCCCCTCACTGTTGGCATCAACCCTGAAGGCAGAAGTCAGGGAGTTTTGGCCTTCAGAAGGCCTAAAGTTTGAGTCAGAATACTGATGGCTTTAAGATAGCTTCCTGAGTCCAAAAAAATCAGTATTCTATCATATTTTGGGTTCTTTTTCCCTTTTATCCTAGGACTTTTTAAAATAGTTTAACATAAGGCTCAGAGGGATATCTACAGGAGTTTTGGTGTCTTTTCCCCTGCCAGCATCCTTTTTCTCTAGACTAAAGGTTTTGAAACTGAGCTGCCCATGATGTGAACGAGGGGGGAAAGCATACCTTCCTCTGCCAGGCTGCTCTCTTCACAGAGATTTAGGGGCCTCTTAGCATCAATGGCAGGTCAGTATAAGCCGCTGACGTGGACCAAAACTTCAGGAAGGGACTCTTGATCCCCCAGGGGTTGGCACTGCCTTAGGCCTTATAAGGTCACCACAGAATAGCAGGTTAGGACTCACTCAGACTCTGTAGACCGAAAATAGTGGAACAGGGACTCTTGTTCACTCCAGCCCCTGCCCCCTTCCCACTATACACACACAATAGAATTGACAGACAGACCTCCTAAGGAAGCAGACCCTGTACTGAGTGACATTCTGGTCACTGGGAAATGATCAGTGTCGGGGTCTTTAGCCCCCTTGCTCTTCTCACCATCAACAAGGGAAGGGGACACTCCCCAACAAGGTCAAACCGCCCCCCAGTCCTCTGGGCGGAGGACAATCAGATGCATCAGGGAGACCAGTCACAGCAGGAACTCTTTTATTGAGGAAGTCACATAGCTTTTATGTAGGGTGGAGGCTAGATGGGAACCAATCAGCTTAAAGGTCAGCAAGGCAGGGGGGTTCCCGCAGGCGAGATTCCCATAGGACTATATGGCAAGCACGAGCTGATCACGTTCGCAGAACTGTTGTTAACCAATCCCTGACAGTGGTCCTATTTATCGTCATTAACTTTTGAAGCCACCTTTGAGGCCTTGATTTTGCTTACTCGCCAGGGAGTAAGGAGTCAGCCAGAGTTACTTAATGTGTCATTAGTCCCAACAATCAGTTCACCTTCCACCATAGGGTGGGACCTGAGTTAGGCAGATGCCTCCAGGAGATTCACCATTTTGATGTCCTGTCCTGACACCTGCTTTTGTTCTGCTTCCAAGTTTGTTCAGAAAGCAGTGGGAGCTGGGGCCAGCGCCGCTTGAGAGTCGGGTTCTGGCAAGTGGCTGGGTGGCACCTATCCATCTGTCACCAGTCTAGCAGCCACAGCTTTCTCCAGTTCCCTGACCATGGTTGTCAGATTCCCAGCCAACACACCAAAAGATGTCAAGGAAAAATATGGAAAATTATGGCACTGGAAAGAGGCAAGCAGCACTTGAGATGTAGAAGAGCAAGATTTATTCAGCATGGTGCGGGCTCAGCAGTCTTCTCTGAAAGCTGAGCACAGCCCTTTGTTCTCAGTATCTTTTATAAAGTACAGACTTTCAGGTTTCAAGAATTTCTCATGCAAGTAGCTTTGATTTTTCTCCCCATCTTCAGGCAACTGTGGTTCCTGCTGCAGCTTCAAAGCAAGCATGATTACAGAAGCAGAAACAAGCAGGTTGCAGCTATTAACAGATAAAAATGAACATCTAGGGCTGGGGCTGGGGCTCAGTGGCAGTGTGCTTACCCAGTATGTGTGAGGCACTGAGTTTGATCCTTAGCACCACATTAAAAATAAACAAATAAAGGCATTTTTTCTTAAATGAACATCTTAGGAAGGAGTTGATGCTTCAATGGTGCTTACAAGGGATGTGGTCTCTCCCTCTTATAAAGCTGCTAGTATTCACTCATGGGGACTTTTAATGACCATATCTAATCCTAATTACCTCTTAAATGTCCCACCTGTGAAGATCAGAGATTAAGTTTCTACCTTCTTAAAACCTCACAACGTGGCTTAGAATTCAATATGGGTTTTGGAAGGAACAAAATATATTCAAACCATACCATTCCTGAAATTTTTGCCATTATGTTATCTGGGAGAAAATCCAATCTTGTTGACAAGGGCATGACAAATTTGTCTCATACTTTAGAAATCAACTATAAACCACTTTTAGGCAATAAGGTTAAGTCTTACAATTATATCTCTAGTGAGGCCTTCATCAACTGTACTTCAGGTCTAAAGCCAATATTAGATACTGTTCAGAAACATAAAATAAGCCAACTGACCATATCCATTCTCAAGTTTCAACATTTATTTCACCATTTTGAAGAGAGCATGACAAACAAAGAAAAAACAAGAGACTCTTCAGGAATATAATTCAGATCAAGAGGAATGCATGCAGATATGGGAAGGGTGAGAGGGGAAGGGTGGAGGGAGGAGGAGAGGCCTAAATAGACCCTGTGCTCCTAACTGTCCCAATAAGCCACTCAAACACAAAGAAAAGACTTCTCTATTATGAATGCACACTCTGGTTTCCACAATTGTTTTTGGATTACCAAGAAATAACCCTGTCTATAAATGGTTATCTAGCATGGTTCTTAGTATTGGTACCAAGTGCACAGGCAGCAGCCATGGTTTTACAAGGGCACAGTTAACAGGGGCTCAGACTTGTCATGGATGAAGATCTAGGTTATTTTCATAGATATACAACCTGAATACAAGAGAGGCTGGATCACAGTGCTCTATAAAAGATGAATTGTCTTCACTCTCATAAATGGCAAACCTATTCTCTGCTTCTGCATCCTTTATCTGCCCCATGTTGGCTACCTGTAAGCTGACTCCAAATTTCCAAAAGCAGAGTTGATGTGAGGCTTGAGATATTAAACAGCATAAATCTAACTCTATTATTGTGCACTATTTCTGATGTATTATCTTGCTGTTTCCTCTTACCTAAATTTTTGTGCCATTACTTATATTAGATAGTTATATATACTATGTAATTAATAGGCTATGCTTTGCCAATATTTGCTAAGATTTTAAACAAGTGATACCATGACTTAAATAACCAAAAGAATTAACAGATCTATCATTGACTAATTTCTCCTTATTGTGATAGTTTTATAATGTAGACAAAACTCCAAAAGAAATTATAGTAGGCATATTCAAGGTTTAGCACAATTCAAGAATAATAATGCAAATAATTATAATGATGGTAGCTTGCATACATTAGGTGCCTGAATGTTCTGGGCTCTGCTTAGCTGTTTTCTTTTGACTGTCACGAAAACTTTAAAAATTGCATTTCATCCCTAAATGTAAAATGTGGACCTTAAAACTCTAAGACTACATGCCCTTCCAAGATCATACAGTTAGCAGGTAGAAGAACCATTGTTGTAATTTACATCTCTATGACATAATTTTTGATCTTTCTACTGTGTCATGTTGCAAAATGTTACTTTTATGCTTATTCATTAAATTTTAACAATACAATGAATAATTAATAAAAATCTGTCACATCACCAATTGGAAAATAAGTTCTTAAACCATTGAAACAAGTGCATCAGTGTTTTATTCTTCAAAAGGATATTCATATAAAGTTAAGATCAAATTTTAAATCAGCACAGTTCCCTTTTTTTACTGAATCTGCACTTACTATGACTTTGGGGAAAAAAAGAATATGAACAGATGTAAAGTTTTAGTTAAAACAGAAATCCTTGGAGAGCTGAGAAAAAGGAATCAAATATTTCAAGAAATGATGACTTTACCAATAGGGCAGGTGAGCAGACTGAACAGAAAGGAGATTTAGATATAGCATCATAAGACTGCATGGTTGAGGAACATACCTGTACTCCCAGGCAATTCCCTCGGAATTCAGTGAGAACTGGGAAGGTGAACCTCTTAAAAGGGACATCATGGCAGCCATCTAGGCTGTCTGCATGGGAGATCAGAAATCCCTGCACTTTAAAAAAAAAATATTCCTTATTTTTTTGTATCCCCAATAACCAACACATCCTCCTTTTCCTTTGGTTTTTGATTGACAAGTGCCCTGACCAAAAAGAACCCCAGGCCCATAAAGTGAGATTATGGCACAAACTGTTGGAAACTCTAGACTGTGACAGAGTGACAGCAGGACCTTTGAAATTGACAGTTTAGATCTACAAGGGCCTGTGCACATTATCTGCAGTCTGGAACTTTTAAATCTGTCCAGAACTCAAGCAGTGGGATTTGTTGCAGAGCTTTTAGAACCACAAATGCTGCAGAGGAGAAGGGCAGGGCTAGTTAGGTACTGTGAACCCTGGGGTGACAGGCAAGTGCACAGGTGCACACACATCCCTGCAGCAGTTTCTGGGATTCATGGCCAAAGCTTCAGAGCCATCTCTGACACACTAAAGAAGGGCAGGCTAGATAGCGACTGTTGGCCCTGATGTGGGTGTGTGAACACCTGCCCCAGTTGCTGGGATTCAGAGTGAAATAAGCCAGAGTCAGAAAGACAAAGCTCATATGTTTTCTCTCAAATGCAGAAGCTAGAAAGAAAAAAAAAAGAATCTCATGCAAACAGGAGGGAGACCAGTAGGGTAGAGAAAGGAATGGGAGAGGGAGACGGGGAGGGCAAAGGGAGGTAGTGGGGAATGAAATTAATCAAATTATGTCATGTGCATATATGAACGTGCCACAATCCAACTTATTCTGTACAATTATTATTCACCAATAATTTTTTTGAAAACCCAGAAATCCCATTTTAATTACCAAGACATTTTATTTCAAGCTGACAACCTCAGAGTGGCTAAAGGTTTATGTGATTATCAAAGCGACTAATGATCCTCCCCCTAGGATTCTTCCCCTCTAATAAGTGGTCTTCCATTAGCATTTAAAAGACATACATGATTTTTCTGACTTAAAGGATTTTTTTCCTGAGGGTCTTTAAGTTTCATTCATTTTGGAAGTTTTTCTGTTTTTTCTCCTAACGTTTCAGTTTATCTGAATGTTTTCTACAATGGTGGTAACTATATTTATATTCATCAGGGCAACAAGAAAAGGTGAAAACAGAAACAGTTAAACAGAAATACTGTAAATAGTAAACCTGTTAAAGATTTTAAACCATGGACCACATTGAATCAAATGCCATGTTATCTGTTGGTAGGAGGCCACTGTCTATACTACCCCGTCACAAAAGGTCAGTCTACGACCATGAAGACAGCAGCAATTTTATTTCTTGTTACATACCCCACTGAAATTGCTTCAGTTCACATCACAGTAACACCCTGTATCTTTCTAATAAATACAATTCTGTTATATATAGTTTTTTTTTCTGGGCCAAATATTACGCCATCTACTCCTTTGCTCATGGGGCCTGCCTGGGCTTAGTGCTCTGGGAACTTCTGTCCCCTGTCTGCCGCTCCCGTGTCCCACCACGAGAGCACTTCTCTTCCTCTGTAATTCTGGCCCCCAGGACGGTGTCCCACGGACTGGGTGGAGTGAGAAGTGAGCCGCCAGACCAGTTCTGCCCCAAAGGTGTGCTTCGTATCCAAAACATTTTTCTTCTTTATTGTCTTGTACTAAAGTAATTAAAAAAGAATAAGTAGTGTGCTCACCTTCCCTAGGAACATGTGTGACACTACCACAGTGCAGCACTGGACATAAAAGACGAACACTGTCACACTTTAGAGTGCTCATCCTTTCAGGGCCAGCGTCGCTTCGCAGTTTCCACATTGATCTCCCATTGAACTAACTTTGCAAGAGTGCCGGTCTGCCGTCCTTCATTCTCTAGTAAAGGAAGACTAACAGGCACTTCATGATCACTGCAGTTTCTTTTCACACACCTGAGGCTGAACTGGAGTCTCCCCCTAGATATAAAAGCCTGTGGGCACCTCAGCGTTCTGGAGGATCACAAATGCAAACTGTGTCTCTGCAGCTCGCAACAGGGAAGACACGACTTTGGCCCGTGCAGCAGCCTTCCGTTTCACATGACAGTGCCAAGGGTGGGGCACCACGGGTCTCCTGTCACTCACAACTAGTATATCCTTTTAAGAAGCCATAGTCCTTTTTTCCCATTTATCGTCTTGTCTTTACCACGAGGAGCCACACAATGAGTACCATTGTATGGAATATTTGACTCACGCAAGCAGAGATCCCAAGAATAAAGCTTATCCTGCAGTTTGTCAAAAGAAAAATTTCTCAGCATAAACAAAAGAACAGACACAGGGTCCACGAAATAGATGCCTGTTCAAAACAATAACAATGAAGTTCATCATGTCTGAAGCCAAGGACATCTGTAGCCTGTGTTGAAAGACTTCAGTCAAGAAATAAATGAGACCTTGATTAAAAACATAGATGATACTTGTAAGTTTGGGCTGCATTCTCCAAAATGATGAAAAGAAAGTGAGACCCCTAAGATTCCATGCCCTTTAAGAAGCAGTGAAGTATCATGAAGAATCGATCCAAAACATCCTTAATATTTCCACAAAACAAAAGCAATTATAGATATCGAACTCTATCTGCATACAACTTATTTTTGCAATCCAAAAAGCACAGGAGATATATGTAAGCATTCACACAAGTTGTGTAGCAAACAGAATACATTTTGTAGTTTATACTCACTACACTCTATATTATATGTGTGATATTTGTTATTATGTGCAGTGAGTTAGAAAGTGTATAATAAAGCTTGAATGTTTCACGCTTGCCACAAATGAACTGTGCTTGCTCTAGGACTTTCGGTAAGTTTTACCTTCTTTAAATGCTTGATCTGTCTTTTCCTCTTTAACGTCACACCTTTCAGCTTCTCTCTTCTGACACAAGCAGAGAAACCACATGCTCAGATTTGGAAGGAGCCTCCAGTGGTTTGATTTGAAAAGCAAAGTCATCCACCTGCAGCATGCCACACAGACCTCCATCGCAGGTGTCCGGTGTGGCTCTGGACCCAGGAACTCTTTCCAGGTAGCGACAGTCTTGAGGGGCAAGGGGTAAGTCCTCCTGTGTGGCCCCTTGGTCATCATTAGTACAGGGATCATGTCTTTGGCCCCAGAAGCAAATGCTATAGGGGAGATGGTTTTAGGATCCCACTGCTACGCAATCTGTGGGGCACCTTCCAGGGAATCACAACCTCAGCGGAAGTGAAGCACCCCCCTGATGCAGCAGGGAGCAGCAGACAGAGGAGAGGAGTCCCCAGAGAGCGGGCAGCCAGAGAGTACCTGTCAGAGGGTTCAGGCCCCACGAATGAGGGATCTGGGACCCGAAAAATGCAGCCAAGTGGGAGGCAGGCAAGACTATTCTTGAAACACCAGGTTTCATGATAAGATGGTCTTGTGGAGGTCAGAGAGAGGGCATAGGCTTCGCACCCCCTTAGAGAAGAAGGGGAGGGCTAGGCTGTCACCCAACAGCTGTGCTCCTCAGGGGAGGCCGTGCTCTTGAGCTGGATACCCTAGGGCAGAGGCCCTAGAGAAAAGAGAGAGAGGAGGACAAAAAGAGGTATTCGGGAAAGTTAGTATATCCCTGGGCTATAAAGTCTGGTTGCAAAGAGAAGTGATAAGTAGGGGAATAATAAATGAGTTTAGTGTAATTTTAGGATAATTCATGATTTTATAAAAAAGAAATGAATCAAGGGATCGTTTGTAAGTAAAACACACCTGTAATTAGTAGCAAGGAGAGTATACACTCCTCTTCACAGAAATTTTGAGAGGGGAGAATTGGAGTTTGTAGAAATTGAATGGTGTTGGGGCGACTGGTGAAATGTTCCATCTGGGAAATGAGGGTGTATAACAACACCCTAGTGTCCCTAGGGAGATATGCTGTTAACACAGTCCAGACACAATTGTGTCCTTCTGTAACACAGAGTGTGAATGGGTGGGTTCTTTGTCACGTGATTTTTA
Source organism: Sciurus carolinensis (assembly GCF_902686445.1). Lineage (NCBI taxonomy): Eukaryota > Metazoa > Chordata > Mammalia > Rodentia > Sciuridae > Sciurus > Sciurus carolinensis. The sequence continues at coordinate 169,245,773 of NC_062214.1, read as the reverse complement.
AAAAATTGGTTCTTCTTATACATGACGGTAGACTCCTTTTTGATAAAATTATACAAGCATGGCATATATCTTATTCTAATTAGGACCCCATTATTGTGGGTAGGCACAATGATGGGATTACTTAGGTATTTTCAGATGTGCACATAGGAAAATTATGTTAAATTTACTGTCTTTCCAATTTCTATCCCCCCTCCCTTCCTTTGGTTCCCATTGTTCTCCCCCTCCCTTTTTTGTGGTTTAGCTTCCACATATCAATGAAAACATTCAACCTTTGGTCTTTTGGGATTGACTTAGTTCACTTAGCATAATAGTCTTCAGATCCATCCATTTACCAGCAAATGTCATAAAGTCATTCTTCTTTATAGCTGAGTAATATTCTATTGTGCCTATGTACCACATTTTATCCGTTCATCTGTTGAAGGGCATCTAGGTTGGGTCCATAACTTAGCTATTATGAATTGAGCTGCTATAAACATTGATGTGGCTGTGTCACTATAGTATGCTGATTTGAAGTCCTTTGGACATATGCAGAGGAGTGAGATAACTGGGTCAAATGGTGATTCCATTCCTAGTTTTCTGAGGAATCTCCATACTGCTTTCCAGAGTGATTGCACCAATTCGCAGCACCACCAACAATGTAAGCATCCCTTTTCCCCCACTTTCTATTGTTACTTGTATTCTTGATAATTGCCATTCTGACTGGAGTGAGATGGAATCTCAGTGTGGTTTTAATTTGCATTTCTCTAAATGCTAGAGATGTTGAGCATTTTTTCATGTATTTGTTGATCATTTGTATTTCTTCTTTTGAGAAGGGCTGTTCAGTTCCCTTGCCCATTTATTGACTGGGGTGTTTTTTGTGGGTGTTTTTATTGTTGTTGTTAAGCTTTTTGAGTTATTTGTATATCCTGAAAATTAATGCCATATCTGAGGTATGGGTGGCAAAGATTTTCTCCCATTCTGTAGGCTCTCTCTTAGCGCTCCCAATTGTTTCTTTTGCTGTGAAGAAGCTTTTTAGTTTGATTCCATCAATTCATTGATTTTTAAATTTTATTTATTATGCTTTAGGAGTCCTGCTAAGGAAGTCAGTTTCTGTGCCAATGTGTTGAAATGTTAGGCCTACATTTTCTTCTATTATGTGCAGGGTTTCTGATCTAATTCCTATGTCTCTGATCCACTTGGAGTTGATTTTTATGAAGAGTGAGAGATCAGGGTTCACTATCAAAACTATGGAGCACTTCATGAATTTGCATGTCATCCACACACAGGGGCCGGGATCTTCTCTGTATCATTCTAATTTTAGTATATGTGCTGCTGAAGCAGGCGCTGTCTTGTGAATTTGAAGAATGAAATCCATGGACACCCCCCCGCCCCCAAAGGAGAGAGGAGTCGGAAGAGAGAGATGCCAAACCTTGTCTGTTGTCTGGGGGTTATTATACTCCGTTGATGAGGAACTAACCTTTCCGCGAAGTCTCTCTTGTTTGTTCTCTTTTTGACTCAATTGAAAGTGTGCAATTTGAATTTCTTATTCCTATCTTGGGATGGTTTAATGTCTTTGTTTACCTGAGTTTGTCCTGTACTTGTTCCTTAAAACAAAGGAACTTCTTGAGTTAAAATCAACTCTTTGAGGTTGACTAATGTTAGGGTAGTCAAGAAAACATCATTACCACTGTATCCTTGCCTTCCTGGGCTAATGACAGAATGTACCGGTACCCAGGTGGGAGTGGAACTTTCCACTCAGGCAGCTAAAAACAAAAAACAAAACAAAACAAAACAAAACTAGCTTTAGCCTTTAGCTTTAATCTGGTGTGGTGGGGCCCCTATTCGCTGAAGTCCCCATTTCCATCTTCCTGTGCATAATCTAGCTCTTGCCTCACTTCCACAATGTCAGAATTTATTGAATAACAATAAATTCGTCAGCTATATAACATTCATCAGCATTTTTTGAGAAGTGAGTTTGATGTTAGGTCGGTTTCAGGCGCTGGCGCATGCTTGGAGGATCAATCAATCAGGCACTGACAGATAAACCCTACTGGCGCATGGCAACCGCCTGTCAGTCAGCGCGATCTCCAGCCAACCCCAGGAGGACACGAAACCCTCAAGCTTCCCGCCTATCCCGCACTACAAAAGCGTCGCCCAGCGGAGAGAGCTGAGAGCCCATCCCAATAAAACTTTGTTCAGCCACTTTTGATCTGACTCCTTTTGGGCTACCCACATCTCATCTTACATTTCTGTATTTTTGAGTTTATCAGTAAAGAATGAAAATAATAATTAACATTAAGACTACATGAAAAAAACACTACATAGTTAGAAATTGAAGGTTACAATTTATTAGGAAGGAAAATGAAACAAACCTATTTCGTCCCCCCCCCCCTTTTTTTTTTGTAAAAATAGTTTTTTCCCCAAAACCGAATGGGATATTGGTTACTTGTCACACAGGCTGGTAAGAAAATCACAACAATTAACAATAAATAATTTTACAATAGCCCACTACTCACAAAACAAGCTATGTAAATATTAAACTTTGTTGTGGGGTCAGGTTATCGATGCATAGTGAGACCACCAGAGACTATAGAAAAAAATTTATTTTGGGGAAAGAGAAGAAGCAGGCTGATGCATCAGGGCAACAGCTCCAAAGTAAGGGGGAGCAGTAGCCTCCAGCGACTCCAGCAGGCTGGTTTTAAAAGTGAAAACCACAAAAATTTTGGCAGGCTTACAACAGGGGTCTTTTTTCAAGAAATGCAAACAGCAAGCTTCAGTTTATCTATTTCAGGCCCACCTGGCGGTTAGCAGCGAGGGCTAGGCGGGGAGCCAGGCTGTCCGTATCTGAAGCCGGCAACTTCTGGGGCCTCCGGAGGGATGGGTTGTTTCACAGAAACGGTCACAGTGACCTTAATTCATGGCCGCATTATTTTTATCTCGGGTACTGTCCTTGTATTTACCACAGTCAGCACAACTCAAAGATTTTATTTGCACCCATTTTGGCTTGGCTAATCTTAACTAGATATATTTGTTTTATATCAGAGGGTCTCTACCTTTTTCTTTTTATAAGGGGGTCTCTACTCTTTCACAACCTAACACCATCTTAGAAACACACTTTATTTGGTACAGGGTCTCTGGTCTAATTCCTAGGTCCTTGATCCATGTTGAGTTGAGTTTTGTGCAGGGTGAGAGATAGGAGGGGTTTAATTTCATTTTAATGCATATAGATTTCCAGTTTTCCAGCACCATTGTTAAGACTTTCTTAACAGGACTCCCAGAGCACAAGAAATGAAAGCAAGAATCAATAAATGGGATGGATTCAAACTAAAAAGCTTTTTCTCAGCAAAGGAAACAATCAATAATGTGAAAAGAGAGCCTACAGAGTGGGAGAAAATCTTTTCCACATGTAGTTCAGATAGAGCACTAAACTCCAAAATTTTTAAAGAACTTAAAAACCTTTACATCAAAAATACAAAGAACCCAATCAATAAATAGACTAAGGAACTGAGCAGACACTTCACAGAAGAAGACAAACAAGTGATCAACAAATACATGAAAAAATGTTCAACATCTCTAGTAATTAGAGAAATGCAAATCAAAACCATCCAAAGATTTCATCTCACTCCAATTAAAATGGCTATTATAAAGAATATAAACAATAATAGGTGTTGGCGAGGATGTGGGGGAAAAGGTACGCTCATATGTTGTTGGTGGAGTTGCAAACTGGTGCAACCACTCTGAAAAGCAGTATAGAGATTCCTCTGAAAACTAGGAATGGAACCACCATTTGACCCAACTATCCCACTCCTCAGTTTGCACCCAAAGAACTTAAAATCAGCATATTATAGTAACGCAGCCACATCAATGTTTATAGCAACTCAATTCGCAATAGCCAGATTGTGGAACCAACCTAGATGTCCTTCAATAAATGAATGGGTAAAGAAAATATGGTAGATATACACAATGGAATATTACTCAGCCATAAAGAATAATAAAATTATGGCATTTGCAGGTAGATGGATGAAGTTGGAGAATATCATGCTAAGTGAAATAAGCCAATCTCAAAAAACCAAAGCCCAAATGTTTTCTCTATAAGTGGATGCTGACACATAACAGGATGGGGGTGGAGGAGGTAAGGGAAGAATGGAGGAGCACTGGATTGTGAAAAGGGACATGAGGGGAGCGGGGATGGAGGTATGAAAGATGGTAGAATGAGATAAATATCATTACTCCATGTACATGTATGAGTACATGAATGGTATTAATTCACAGCGTGTACAACTATAGAAATGAAAAGCTGTACCCCATTTGTGTACAATGAATCAAAATGCAGTCTGTAAAAATAAAAGAAAAAATAATGAAACACACTGTAATTCACCCAACCCACATATAGAAAGAGAAAAATTGTACTAACTCACTTAAGAAAAATCACAAAAACACCCCCTACTATTAAATCCATCTACTATTACTTAAAGATTATGTAATCTTATTTTGCAAAAGAAGAAGAAATCAAATGTACATAGATGTCCCAGGACCTTAGATGAAGGCCAGTGTTTCTGTGGGAGTGAGAAGAATTCACCAAGACAAAGGAAAGCAATTAAAAGAGTTTATTGGCAGGAGATATGCTGCACCAGCCACAATAGGTGAGAGAACAGAGATGTCTGCCAGCCCATTCAGAGTGCAGGCTGGGCTTATATATGCTTCTGAGTTCTTTGTCTTCCGTGGGCTTTGTGCTAGGAGTGGTTTATGCTGAACAAGGGATGATTGACAGATTCCTGTGCCTTGCCCAAAATGCTTGTTGTTTGTGCACCAAAACCCGCTTCCCTAGATTTACCTAGATGTATGAGATGCAAGTAATATGCATCAGGTCTTAAAGGGGGGGCTCTCCCTTATTAGGTACCTCTAGACCCAACTTGGGTTTCTGAGCACGCTCCTCACAGTGGTCAGGCAATCTTGTTGAAAAACAGTGTCTTGCTGTTTACATTTTGGGGACTATAGCTCCTCTGGTAACAGCAAGCAGGCAGGGTGGAAGGGAGGTCCTTAGCCTCACATCGGTTCTGCTAATCAGTGGGGTTGGGGCCTGAGACAAGGCTAATCTTCCTACCTTAATAAATTCATATTAAAAACTAGCCACAGTAGAACATGATATATTTATAACTTTTACCATATTTTTTCATGTTGCAAATTTTTTAGGAAATTACACATGAATTGGTTTTTAATAGGTTTTTTGGTATTACTTGCATGGATAAAATCTCTCTCCAGTGTGATTTTTCATGGGACTTAAAATATTGGTTAAAATGAAAAATGTTCCTGCTTTGGAAAAATTAATAATGTTTCCATAATCTGTGTAATCATATATTTTTGTCAGGATGTAGCCACCATAAGTATTGACAAACTGTGAATATTCTTGGAGGCTCTCACTAAAGTGATTGCTTTTATGACTTTGAACTTTTTTAAGGCTTTTTCACATTTTGATATTTATAGGATATCTGCCCATTAGGCACCTTTCTCTGTACAAAAAATTCTCAGCTCTGACCCAAACCAGCCAAAGTTGATAGAGGAGTCTTCATGCAGTCACGAGGAAAATGGATGGAACTGGAGAACATCATGCTAAGTGAAGTAAGTCAGACCCTGAAAGTCAAGGGTTATAAGTCTTATTGCATATATAGAAGCAGAGCAGGGGAAAGACAGTGGGGAAGAATTTTAAAAAATAGAAGGGAGACAAGTAGAATAGAGAGTGGGGATTTGGGGGAGGAGAGATGAGAGGGAAAGGGGAGGCAGAGGGTAATGAAAAAGACCAAATTATGCTGTGTGGAGGTAAGAATACATCACGATTAAGACTGTGTTATGTATATTACAATCGCATTATATATAATTAGTATCATGTGTAATTACAAATTCATATACACATATGAATATGTATGTGTGTGTAAAAGTATACATATGGGTTTTGTGCATGCGTGGGGGGCAGTACCGAACTTTGAAGCTAGGAATGCTTTACTACTGAGCTACATTCCCAGCCCTTATGATTTCTTATTTTGAGACATGTGTTGGGACTAATGACACGTTAACTAACTCAGACTGACTCCTTACTCCCTGGCGAGTGAGCAAGATCAAGGCTCAAAGGCAGTTTCAAAGGTTAATGACAATAATGGGACCACCGTCAGGGATTGGTTAACAACAGTTCTGCGATCATGATCAGCTCGGGCTTGCCATATAGTCCTATGGGACTCTCGCCTGCGTGAACCCCCCATGCCTTGCTGACCTTTAAGCTGATGGGCTCCCGCCTAGCCTCCACCCTACATAAAAGCTGTGTGACTTCCTCAATAAACGAGTTCCTGCTGTGACTGGTCTCCCTGACGTGTCTGATTGTCCTCCTCCCGGGGAGGCTGGGAGCGGGCGGTCAGTCGGCCCTACCTATCCCGGTCTGACCTTGTTGGGGAGTGTCCCCTTCCCTTGCCGCTGGTTGAGAAGAGCAAGGGGGGCTTAAGACCCCGACAGACATGGTCTTGCTAAATTCCCAAAACTGGTCTCAAACCCGTAATCCACCTGCTTCAGCCTCTCTGGTTGCTGGGATTATAGGCACACACCACCATATCTGGCAACAATAAAAATATTGCTTTTAAGTAAGCTAGAATCACTGAGATCTTTCCTACATTCTTTATATTCATAGGGTTTCCTCCCCAGTATGAGTCCTGTCTGCCATAAAACTGAACTAGGAGAATTAAAGGCTTACCCACAGAAGTTCCATCTCCAGTGTGCAATATCATGTACCTTTTAAAACTTTCAAGAGAAAAAGTTGATTCCGCACTTCCTTATGATCATAGAATTTCTCTCCACTCTGTTCTTTCATGCCTTTGAAAGAAGTGAAGATCACCGAAGCCTTCCCGCATTTCTTAGTTATATGTTCCTGAGTTTCATATAGAGCATGTCCAGTTTCTATCAGCAAAGTGCTTCCTATTAAGGGATGAGTGACACATGAAGAATATTCCAGGTTCAATGCATTCATATCATTTTACTCCAATAGGACTTCTTTTGCTTAGATTAGGATTTGGAACCTGGCTAAAGATTTCTCCACTGTGATAATGGTCTTTACTTCCACAGCTTTCTCTCCATTGTTATTACTGTAAAACATGAGAACTTAAACCACCCTGTCCTGTTGTTGTAGTAATCTTCAAAGTTCTTGTCTTTATACTTTTTTTTCTAGAAAGACCTCGTTACTGAAGGTTTCCCGCATCACATCTCTGTAGCATTTCTTCTGGGAAGGGTCCACCAGAGCCCACTCCTCCTGGGTGAAGCCCAATGACCATATCTTCTAAGGCCACCAAGCCCATTCCAGGGTGTTCTGGTGTCCTCTCTACTATTCCCTCAGTTACTGCAGGTCACTGCCTGTCACAGCTTCACTGGCAGAGCCGCCTCAGGTGGTTAGAGTCAACTGAGATGCACTGACAAAGGCAGTTTTGAGCACATTCTTGGGTTTTAATTCTCTGACTCCTCATAGTTCCCTTGGTGTCATGACTATGGCAATTCTAAGTTCTCTTATCTCCTTCCGATCTTCATTACTAATACCACAGTTCATGAGGCACAGTTTACAAAATGATAGATGCGTCAAGGTGTGACTGTGAAAGCGATAATGGTGACCCTGGGACTTGAAGACAGAACCAAAAGCAAAGGCAGAGCACGGGGAGGGGTGCAAAAGAAGGTGGCCAAATAAGGGACAGCGCCGCCAGGGACCTTGTGGAGGGCATGGAACTTGTCGAGGGGCAGAGTTTTCAAGTGGAGAGCTGCTGGAGGGAAGGCCAACTCCTGCAGCAGGCAGTTGGGCAGGCAGTGGTGATGTCGGCCAAGTTCAGCAGGGAGGTCGAGCTGAGAGAGGCCCCAGGCTCAGAGCCAGCAGTTCACGACACGTTCATCAGGCCGACCGATAACGTGACAGGTTGGTGTGTACCACTGCCTTAAGTGCCTGTCCTTTACATTTCAGGTGAGAGGGTTTCACCATTCAGTCTTCTGGTCTGTTTGGTAAGCTGGCAGCCCTTTCTCTGATATGAGTTTGATATACCCATGTATTCATGTGCTTCTGGTTTAATTTTATAAGTTCACAGGTGGTCATTTTTTATTAGCATGATTCATTGATGAGTTTGTGTCTAATGATTGTGCTGTGCAGTTGGTGGTTATTCCTTTTGACATGTTCTGTATGTCCTGCATCTTGCAGGTTATCCGCTTACCCATACACGTGACCAAGTCATTCAACCGTAGTACTTGCGCTCCGTGGAGTAACACAGGGCAAACTACTGCTTTATAAAATGGAGTAATTCAGGGATCAGTGCAGCCTAAAATCTGCTTTTCTGTACAACACAGAGTAATTCAGAGCTGGGCACAGCCTGCTCTCCACTAATAGATGTTTGTATCAAGTAAAACCAATACCTACTCTGTGATCTGCAAATTTCAGTTCTTAGAACATATACATGGAGTCTTGTCTATGAATGTTCACATCTGCATTATTCATAAGTTTATTCCACAAACTAAGCAAAAAAGTGGACCAGATTAGCATGATAGAAAGATATAAAATAGAACATCCCAAAGTCAAAATGGGCTGAGTACTGGAGTTTGAATGTATGAGTATATTTTCTGTTTTTTTATGCTTCTTTTTGAATCTTTGTGATTATGATGTTTCTATCATTTCCGAATAGGTTGTTGCAATTCAAAGATTTTTGTAAGGTCTATGATAATCACAAAGCAAAACTTTATAATAGACATAATAATAAGCAAGTCAGATATTAAATGTTTTTTCTCATATGCAGAATCTTCAGAGAAAGAAGGAATAAAAAGGGACCTCATGAAAGTAGAAGAGACAACAGTAAAGAGGGAAATCGAGGGGGAGGGAAGAGGGGATGGGAAGGGAAGAAATTGTGGAATGAAATTGACCAAATTATGCTAAATCCTTGTGAGAATATTTCACAATGAATACCATTTTCATGTATAATTATAATGCACCAATTTAAAAATAAATAAAGAAGACCATTATAGTAAAGAAAGGGAGGAGAGGGAGGAAAGAAGGGAAATAGGAAAATACTGAGGAATGAAATGGATCAATTATGTTATGAATATACATGAATCCCACTACTTAAAAAAATTAATTTGTTCTTTTTGGTTATAGATGACAGTAGACATACATACATGGAGTATAACTTCCAATTCTATGGTTGTACATGATTGGAATTATACTAGTCATGTATTCCATATATGAACATAAGAAGTTTATGTCCAATTCATTCCACTGTCTTTTCTATTCCCATCTGCCCTCTCTTCCCTTCATTCCCCTTTGTCTAATACAGAGTACTTCTGTTCTTTCCCCCAGCTTATTGTGTGTTAGCATCCACTTATCAGAGAGAACACTTGGTCTTTGGTGTTTTGGGATTGGCTAATTTCACTTAGCATAATAGTCTTCAGGTCTATCCATTTACTGGTAAATACCATAATCTCATTCTTCTTTATGGCTGAGTAATATTCCACTGTGTATATTTACCATATTTTCTTTACCCATTCATCTGTTGAAGGGCACCTAGGTTGGTTCCATAGCTTAGCTACTGTGAATTGTGCAGCTTAAACATTGATGTGGCCGCATCAGTATAATATGCTGATTTTCCATCCTTTGGGTATACGCTGAGGACTGGGATAATGGGCTAAATGGCGGTTCCATTCCTAGTTTTCTGAGGAATCTCCATACTGCTTTCCAGAGTGGTTGCACCAATTTGCAGTACCACCAGCAATGTCTGAGAGTACCTTTCTCCCCACATCTTCACCAATATTTATTGTTGCTTGTATTCTTGATAATTGCCATTCTGACTGGAGTGAGATGGAATCTCAGTGTACTTTAATTTGCATTTCTCTAATTGCTGTAGATGTTGAAGATTTTTTTATATATTTGTTGAACAATCATATTTCTTCTGTGAAGTGTCTGTTCAGTTCCTTTGCCCATTTGAGTGCATTAACCCCACTGCACAATTATAATGCACTAATAAAGAAATAAATAATGACCAATAAATAAAAATACATTACTGAGTATGTAATTTAACCACAAAGTAAGTCTGTAAGAGAGGGAGAAAGTTTGGAACTATGATTAATCTAGTTATTACTTACCAACAATTAAACTAAATGAAATGGATTGAATTCTCTGATAAAAATTCATAGAACAACTGAATGAATAAAATTTATAATACTTAACTATATGTGGCTTAAAAGAAATTCCAACTCTGAAGACTTGTGTAAACTGAAAGTGATGGACAGAAAGATATGCTAAGTGAACGTGAATCTATGAAAAAGCATTAGTAGCCATACTTACATTAGAAAACATAGACTTTTAATCAAAAGCAGTAAAAAGAGACAAGATCATTATATAATGACCAAGGGATAAATTTGGCAAGAAGAAATAACAATTCTAAATATATATGCACCCAATGTCAGAGCACCCAAATATTTTAAAGCAAATATTAGCTGTCCTAAAGGAATGCTAAGTTGCAGTTGGAATAGGGATTTTTAAGAGCCTACTTTTGTCAATGGACAGATGACTCACACAGAAAAGAAACATAGAAACAGCAGAGTTAAATTGCACTTACAAGAAATGGTCCTGGGCTGAGGAGATAGCTCAGTTGGCAGAGTGCTTGCCTGTGAAGCACTAGGCCCTGGGTTCAATCCCCAGCACCGCAAAAAAAAAAAAAAAAAAAAAAAAAAAAGAAATGGTCCTAAGAAACATCAACAGTATATTCCCTCCAACAAATTGAGAATATAAATATATATATATATTCCTCATCAGCACATGGAATATCCCCAGGATAGAGCATGTGATAGGCTACAAAACAAGTCTCAGGGACTTGGGAGATAGCTCAGTTGGTAGAGTGCTTGCCTTGTAAGCACAAGGCCCTGGGTTTGATCCTCAGCACCCCCCCAAAAAAAAAAAAGTCTCAATAAATTTTTTAAAATTGAAATCATCAATCATCTTTTCCAACCACGTTGAAATAAAATGAAAAATACAAGGAAAGCTTTGGAAATTATACAGATATACGGAAATTAAAGCTTATTCTTTATTTCCATACTTTTATTGGTGCCTCATAGTCAGACATAACAGTGGGATTCATTGTTACATATTTGAACATGCACACAATTTAACAATATGATTTGGCCAATATCATTCCACAGTATTTCCCCATCCCTCCACTCTTCCCTTCCCTGGCCCCTTTTTTCTACTCTACTGATCTTCCTTAGATTTTCATAAGATCCTCCCACTTTCTTTTTCCTCTTTAGCTTCCACTTATGACCCTTGACTTTCTGAATTTGGCTTATTTTGTTTAATATAAGGTACTCAAGTTCCAACTGTTTTCATTCAAAGGACGTAATTTCATTCTTTTTCATGGCTGAATAAAGCTCCATTGTGTATGTAAACACTACATTTTCTTTATCCATTCATCCAATGATAGACATATAGGCTGGTTCCATATTTTGTCTATTATGAAACGTACTGCTATACACATGGGTATGTATGTATCACTATAGTATGTGGACTTTAATTCTTTAGGATAAACTTCAAGGAGTGCTATAGCTAGGTCATATGATATTTCCAGAGGAAACTCCATACTCAAACTCAGAGTGTTTATACTAATTAACAATCCCACCAGCAGTGTGAAAATGTCTTTTTCTTCACATCCTCTCCAGCATTTATTATTCTTTGTGTTCTTATTGGCTGCCATTCTAACTGGAGTGAGGTGGAATCTCAAAGTAGCTTTGATCTGCATTTTTCTAATTGCTAATGATGCTGAACATTTTTTCATATATTTGCTAGCCATTTATATTTTTTCTTTTGAGAAGTGTCTGTGTAGTTCATTTGCCCATTTGCTCATTGGTTATGGTTGGTTTTTTGTTTGTCTGTTTGTTTTTCGTTTCAAGCTTTGAGTTCTGGATATTAATCCTCTGCCAGAAGAGCAGCTAGTGAAGAATCCTCCCCATTCTGTAGGCTCTTTTCACATTCTTATTTGTTTCCTCTGCTGTGAAGCTTTTTAATTTGATGCCATCCCATTTATTAACTCCCGGCATTATTTCCTGAGCTTTAGGGGTTCTATTGAGAAAGTTGTTATCTGTACCTCCAGATTGGAGTGTCAACCTTATGTTTTCCTTCAGGAATTGCATAATTTCTGGTCTAATTCCTAGATTTTGATTCTTTTGAGTTGACTTCTGTACAGGGTGAGAGAAAAGTTGTCGGCTCATTATTCTACATATGGATAACCAGATTTCCCAGCAACATTTGTTAAAAAGGGTGCCTTGTCTCCAATGTCTATTTTCGACATCTTTGCCAGGGATTAGAGTGCTGTATCTGAATGGGTTTGTATCTGTGTCTTGCTGTTCCATGAATTTACCTGTCTGTTTTAATGCCACTATCAAGCAGTTTGTTACTATGGCTTATAATATCACTTGAAATCAGGTATTATGATGCTTCCAGCACTACTTTTTGGCTTAGGATTGCTTTGACTATTCTAGATCTTCATTTTTTCCCCCCAAACGAATTTTAGGATTATTTTTTCTAGTTCTGTAAAGAATGCCATTGGTATTTTGATGGAGATTTGCATTGAATCTGTACATTGCTTTTGGTAGGGTTATGGTTTAAATATGTTGGTGCCTCCCAAAAACTCATGTATGAGGCAGTGAAAGAAAATTTAGAGGTGAATTGTTTGAGCTATGAATGCCTTAACCTAAGCAGTACATTGGCGCCCTGATAGGATGGCAACTGAGTGGTAATTGTAAGCAGGTAGGGTATGGCTTAAGGAGGTGGATTATTGGGGGCAAGCCTTTAGGGTATATATTTTGTTAGCTGAACTTAGTCTCCCCTCCCTCCACGCTCCCACCCCGCTTCTTGGTATCCTTGTCCCCAGTTGCTTTCCTCCACCACACACTTCTGCTATGATGTTCTGCCTCATCTCAGGCCCCAAGGGATGAAGTTGGTCATCTATGAACTGAGAACTCTGAAACCATGAGCCCTGATGGGGGTTCATCACAAGTGATGGTGGTTCACTTGGCATGACACCTCATTTTCTCAAATGAATTAAGCCTTTAACTTCTCTGTGGGAAACTCATTATTGAAATGCAGACAAACCCCTAAAACGGGGAGGTTTGAGGTCAAGAACAGCATGTATCAGAGAAACATGAATTGCTTCAGTGGAGAGGTCAGACCTGCTGCTGTTTGCAGATTATTTTCACAACAAGGAGATTGCAGGCTCTGATCATTTTTGGTCAACCTTTCTTTAGACCAAATTCAGTATTTTACATTTGTTTTTAGGAGTTCTTTGGATGAGCAGAGAGTTTAGGTGATTTCCCTAAATTCAAAGATTAGGCTCTCTTGCTATCTCCAACAGCTTGTACCATAGAAATTCCCAATCAACCCAATCAACCCAATCTCCCAGCAAGATCTGGGCTAGACATATGTTCTGGCACAAAGTTTGTAGTTCTGATCACTTTCTTCTCCCTACATGGCATGATTTCAGACAGCACCATGGTGAACTCCAGCACACCTTTGGTTATTGGAGCACAACACACTGTGCATTCCTGTAGCGCCTCAGAAGGGTAATGTGGTAGGTGACTCACCATGGACAGCTTATTTCAGTTGATAGGAAGGAACCAAGCCAAGAAAACTTGGAGACAGGCTCTGGTCTTTGGAGGCCTCTTTTCAACAAGTTTGCTATTCTATCCCTCCCAAATACCTGTCCTCCTCTATCTACTTTGTTTCTTTCTCTTACAATCTCACTATTCCCACAGGAATAAGACCTGATCTTGGTCTTCTTTTTGGTTCCTTGCCATATCCCTATTATACATTATTAGTATTATCATTGGACCTAAAACTTGAACTCCCACTGTACATGACAGGGTCCTAGAAATGGGGTGGGGGAGTCCTGTAAAGGCTTATTCTGAAGTTTCCTTCCTTTGTGTTGACTAAGAAAATGAAAATGTGTTGACAAGGGTATGATAGATAGGTCTGTCTCAAATCCCTGACACCAATCAGATCCCGCTTTTCGGGACTACTCAGGTAACACCTCATCTGATACTGTTGCCTTTTTGGTTTATGATCTGTAAACTGAATTATCAAATACTACTCAGATATATCAGATACACTGCAGATCACAGCTGCCCCTAGGTACAACAGTTTGCTTACTATCTTGAAGACTACACGATAAACATCAAGAAAACCATACTGGCACAAACTTCCCATACTACAGAGTACAGTAATGGCTTGAGGGAAACAAGGAGGCCTTCGTAAACACAAACCACATCAATAAAGATATCAGGGGCTGGGTCTAGCTCAGTTGGTAGAGTGCTTGCCTTGCACAAGGCCCTGGGTTCAATCCCCAGCACAGAAAGAAAGAAAGAAAGAAAGAAAGAAAGAAAGAAAGAAAGAAAAGAAAAGAAAGAAACCAACCCATATGGAGAAAGAGGAAAGGAAGAGATGAAGGTGTCTAGGCCCACAGTTATGCTTTGGCAAACAAGAGGCTCAGACAGAGCCTACATGACTGTCCTTCTAGGATGACAGGCTCTAGTTTCATTTATTGCCTTTGGATCAAGAAGAAACATCCCTACTTTGCAAATGGTCATCCACTCTTGCTTTCAGTAGGCACTGGTGTGCAAATGTGGCTACTGATATGTGAGAAAGGCTCAGTGAGCAGGGACTCAGCCCCTTCTTGGAAGGTAGCATCCTGCTTGCTCTACCACATAAGCCACCTGGGCAAGAACTGCTGACTGACAGAACTCTAGAAAGATGGACAAACCCTAATGTCACCATAGCAACCCCACTGATTCTCTCCTTCTGCATCCTTCTTCTCCCCTCTGGTGGTCACCCTAATCCAGATTCCCTGTGAAGAGGACAAATTTGAAATGAGACCCTTGTCACTTAAAAAGGAGGAATGTATTACCCTGACCACTGGCCAGACTCCAAACATGTGCACTGTTTCTGAAGTGGTTCTTTGTGCCCCATGCTTAGTTGCATCCTGCAATTTGTAGACAGGCCGTTTTTTTGCAATCCCTGGCATTTTGTATGTGCCAGCCTATGACTTCAATCATGAGAAGCATTAAGAAGTGTTCTATTATGGCCCATGATTTTTCATGTGATTGTTATCAATAAAGTGTCAAAGACTTTAGGCGCAGAACATCACAGGTTGAGCACAAGCTAAGAATAAAAATAAAAGGATAATGAGACTGATGGCCACTGGCATGTACTCAGTGCTAAAATGCTCCAGGCTTTACTTAGGTGCCATCATCCCTTTTGATTGCTTATGGAGAAGTACATTTCATGTCTCTATGTTAAATGTAGTCCTCAAGATTCTCAAAGATTAGCACTTTCTCTATAATCACTTCGTCAGCAGGTATCAGAACTGCTGTTGAAATTGATGATGCCTGTAACACATGTTTGTTTTAGTCTTCCCTCCAGATCTCTGACAAGTCTTATGCTCACTGGTTTTCCACTAACAATAAAAATAACGAAAACCCAATGCTTACCAATTGGAAACAGATTGTTACAGTGGGAAAACTAGAACATCCTAGCATGACCAGGATTCAGAATAGGCACATATAGGAAACCTTAGAATCCACATCTTCAATAAGTTTCTCTTTCTAGTGAACCTAAGAATTTGTTTCACCTTTAGGAGTATTAAGGATATGGCCTTGTTAGGTGGGTGTGCTCAGAGGTCAAGCTCTTGCCTGGTATTTGCAAGGCACTGGGTTCAATTCCCAGCAAAACGCACATTCTCTCTCTCCCCCACCCCTATCTCTCTCTCTCTCTCTCCCACTCACTCACAAATATGATCAGACATGAAGTATTAAGTGAATTTAAGCACAGAAAACCATTTTTAATTTTCCAGTGGTTTTATTTCAAGATGTCAACTTCAAGATGATAACCTCAGAATGAAAAAATTATGAAGTTGTGAGAGTGATCATTTCTTCCAGCAAGTGCCATTGTAAGTCTCTCCGTACAGTGAGTCCCATTAGTATTTATTTTTTACCTTTGTCCTTTCTCTCATCTACAACTGTTACTGCTTTTGAAGCTACACCAGAGAAAATTGCAACAAAAAAAGCAGTGATACGAGCAAGGGCTAAAACTAATACCTTGTTTATACTGAGATGCATTTTGGTACGCAGATCTAATATTAAGTCTGGTGCAGGGCCACTATCTACACTACCACCGACTCCTTTCTGTTCACAATTTGGTGGTGCCCAACCATACAAACAGTGGCAGTTTTTCAAATTGTTGCACACACCTTTGTAATTGCATGTCTTCACATCACAGTTAAAAGGCAAATCTTGAAAAAAAGTACAGTTTTTTTGTAAACAGTATTGTGCTGGTCCACAGGTTGCACCATCCACTACAAGCCCTATTTCCGGTAGTTCTTCGCCATGGTGTGTATCAAATCCAAAACACGATTCCACTTTGGTGTCACCTACTAATATGTGATGAAATGTGGTGTGCTCATCTGCACCAGGAACTTCGTGAACATCAGCGCAATGCAACATTCCACATAAAACATCATCTGATTCACATTTCATAGGTTTACTTCCCCCTCTTACCACCTTAAGTCCACAGTTTCCAAATCGATCGCCTTTTATATTCAATTTTTCATAGCATACAGGCGAACCATCTTTTACTCCGTATCCAAAAAGGGCTTGACACTGCATATCCCGGTCACTGCAGTTTCCTTTCACACAAACAGCCAATGGTGAACATGGGGTTCCATCCTGGACGTAGTAGTCCTCTGGGCAATTCTGTGTTTTCCCATCACAGAACTCTGGAAGGTCACAGATACCAAGTATGTCTCTGCAAGTCCTTCCCGCGCGAGCGAATTTACAGTTTTCGCAGCAAGTTCCTGTATTACACGTACTGCCAGTAGTGAAGACACAGTTGGTAGCACAACAGGAGTCATTGGCACATTCCTTAAGGGAGCCACAGTCGCATTGCTCATCCAGAGTTACAGACTTGTCGCCACAACGATTAGACTCATAAGGAAAATTTTTGTATGGTACATTAGTTGCACTGTGGCAAGGATCCCATCTATGTATTTGATGATGCAATAGATCATAAGAGCAATTGCTGAACATATCTAGAAGACCAGGCGTAGGATTCATAACACAAGAATGTCTTCGAAAACAAACACAGTCACGGTGGTCGTGACCTAAGCTCATGCCGTGACCAATTGTATGTGCTGTAAGAGTCGCAGCCACAAATATGTGATAATTTGAGATATACACATATGCTGCTCCCCAGTTGGGGTTGCATACTCCTCCTTGGGAGGCATAATAACTTGCACCTGTCAACCGAACTGCTGTATAAATTATTGAAGTGTCATGTCGAACAAATTTCCACACGTTATTAAATTTCCATAAACCAAACTCATGCGTAGCTGCAGTAGAATGGCCTCTCAAACTATATGAATCTTTGTTCTGCCAAATGCACAGAATACGTATGTAGACATGAAAACTGACGGGTTTGAAAATGGAATCTAGGATGTTATTTATAATCACTACATTGTCTATTGTCTTGGATTGATTTGGGTTCAGTTTATATAATGAGGAAGTAATTGTGTAATGAAGTTTCAAGTGTTTCATGTGTAACCGCCACAAATAAACAGGGCCTGCTCTAGCACTTTCAGCTAAGTTTACCTCTTCAAGTACTTCATCTATCTGTTCCTCTTCTATTGTACACCTTTCATCTTCTGATCTGTGTTCTGAGACAAGCAGAGAAACCACATGCTCAAATTTGGAAGAAGCCTCCAATGGTTTGATTTCATAAGTGAAGTCATCTATCTGCAGCATTCCACGAAGACCTCCATAGCAGGTATCCAGTGTGGCCATGGACCCAGGAACTCCTTCCAGGTAACTGTAGTAGTAACAATCTTGAGGGACATAGGGGTAGTCCTCTTGCATGGCACCTTGGTCATCATCAGTAATAACAGGAAAATGTCTGGGCATCAGGTTCTTCTTGAGCTTCATGTGGATCACATGTCTTTGGCCCCGGAAGCGAATGCTGTAGGTGAGCTGGTTTGGCATTTTAATTTCGCCCCTCCTGTGTGGTACCTTCCTGGGAATCACAACCTCAGATGATGTGAAACGCCATCCTGGGAAGACATGGAAGCAGCAGACAGGGGAAAGGAGTACCCAGAGGACATGCAGCCAGAGAAGTCCCATCAGTGGTCTCTGGGCCCAGGCAGGCCCCATGAATAAGGAAGCTTTGCCCAAAGCCAATAAGGTCAAGTGGGAGGCAGGCAAGACCGCCTCTAAGGTATCCAGTTTGCTGTGAAGGTAGCTAGGAGGACAGCAGTGACTCTAGGCCTGACCAACCCTGAGAAGTGTTGGGGAGGGCGAGGCTATTACATAACAATGCTGTGCTCAGTGACCTACTTACTCTGAGGATTGAGACTTCTTGGGAAGGGGAAAAAAGTGGGGCTGTATTTGGAAAAAAGGTAATGTATATCTGAGCTGAAACATCTCCAATTCTAAAGGGAGTTCATAAGCAGGAGAAGAATAAGTTGATTTGGTGCAATGTTTGTACAGTTATCGGCTTTCTCCCAAACTAAAATGAACCGAGTGATCACTGTAATTAAAAAAGTGAACCAGTAAACAATAAAGTCATAAGTGGGGGAAGAATACATGGATTTCGTGCAATTTTGGTACAAGACATGAAGTTTTTCAGACCTGTATGAGTTAAGGGTTCAACAGGTAATTAAGTCAAGAATCTTAAAAAATGGAGAGTAGATGCTAACTGAAAGGTTATGGAAAATAATATTCCCAAAAGACAGTTTCCCAAGAAAAATGAAGGGATTGGGTGGCTCAGGAGGAGGGAGGGGAAATTGGCCAAACATTAAACCTCTCCCAGTGCACCCTTTCCTAATAACAATGGGCCCTAAACTTAGACCTTCCCCCATTGCAAATTAGCCCTAAATGGAGGCACAGCAAATACTGAAACTCTGGGAAACAATGGATCCCAGAGTAAGAATAATGAGTTTCAACCTTTTTATAACCACCCTCCTGTGATAAGGTTTTAACCTGCACAACTAGCCCCTGACGGTCAAAACTGCACGTACACAGCTCCCAATGATTGCATCATCGTACCCTATAAAACCAAAATCCTCTCTGTATCTGGGGGCCATTTTCCCCATCCGGAAAATGGGTCCCAATGGCGCTTGATTCCGTGAAGGAATAAAGGCTTCTCTGAATTCATCAGGGTCTGCCTCCCGTCCTTTTGCGCTTACCCTCATCTCTTCAGGATTTTAGAGGGAAGAGTTAGCGTTCATGGAAATTGAATTGAGTTGGGGGTGATTGATGCAGTGTAAGTGTGAGCACATGTCAGGAAATGAAAACATATAGGATGTGAAACAAGTTTCTTATCAAATTCAACCTTACCTACAAAATGATCAAAAAATTCCAGTCCTGAAAGGGTGACTCAGTGGAATCCATTTTGTTAACACCAATAATTAGTTGTTTCATACCCAGTGTGTAAGCCAAAAGGGTATGTCATGGGTCTGCCCATTCTTGAAGCTACCAGCTTCAAATTCACCAACACTAGCAGCTTTCAGCAATCAGCCTGAGATGTGCCTGTCATTATGTTTTTGATAAAGTCTCTGTGTCCTGGGGCATCCATGATAGTCACACAATACTTCCTGGTCTCAAATTTCCACAAGGAAATGATAGTGATTCCATGTTCACCCTTAGCTTTCTACTTATCTAAGACCCAGGTATACTTGAAGGAGCCCTTTCCCATCTCAGCAACCTCCTTCTCAATTTTTTTTTAATATTTCTTTTGGGTGATCCCATCACATTCATAGATCAGATGGCCAGCAGTGATAGACTTGCCCAAACCTATGTGTCCAATGACAATGACATTGAATTTTCTACTTTCCCATTTTGGCTCTGATTTAGTGATAGTTTTCTTAGTGGTGTTCTGGCAGCAAACTCACTGCCAGCAGGCGGCAGGGTGACTTTTTCATGTGTCTTGAAGAGCGTTTTGTGGTATCATTTACAGATTCACCTCACTTTCAGTGGTCTCTTCGTGTCCTTTCATATAGATGTATTCAAGAAGTCTCCTAATAATGAACTTTGAGCTTACTTCCTATTTTGTTTGGTTCTTACAAACTACTGTGAGAACATCCTTGTAACATATATTTTGGAGTATAGTAGAAAGTATATTCATAGAAAAAATTTCTAACAGTGAAATTGCTGTATTAGAGAATTTGGAAAACAATTTTCCATACTACTGTACTAAATAAAGTTTTGGTTCTATTATAGTTTAGATCAGTGTCCCCAAAAGCTCATGTGTGATACAATTCAAGATTTGGAAGAGAAATGATTGGGTTATGGCCTTAACCTAATCAGTGAATTAATCACTGCTGGGATTAACTGAATGGAAACTGGAGGCAGGTAGGGTGTGGCTAGAGGTAGTAGCTCATTGGGGGTGTGGCTGTGGGGTATATATTTTGTATCTGGAGAGTGGAGTCTCTCTCTACTTCCTGATCATCATGTGAGCTATTTCCCTCCACCACACTCTTCTGCCATGATGACCTGCCTTACCTCAAATCCTGAGAAATGAAGTTGGCCTTCTATGGACTAAGACTTCTAAAAACATGAATCCTGAAATGAATGTTTCCTCCTCTACAATTGCTCTGGTTGGGTCCTTTAGTCACAGTAGGGAAATAACTGACTAATACAGGTCCTATTTTAAAAAAAAAATTCCAGACCTAGGAAGTTACACACCTAGTCTTGCCTATGGTGCTCAAAGTCTTATTACTAGGCAACACAAGCTCCCACCTGGGAAGAGGTAAGCCTGCTCCAGAAAAATTCAGAATAGCCAGTTTTGAATGAAGATGGAAGAAAAATGTTTCAAAATTTCCATGTCTGAAATCCTGAAAATTAGACCCTTAGGGCTCAAAAGTCTTTGGGCATGTATGAAGATAGGTCTATGGCCATTGGCTGGTTGGTGGTAATAATCTTTTATTGTTGAACTAAGTTAGTGGTGCCCAGTATGGTGGCAGCCCTGTGTGCAGAGGAATACAGAATGAAGTTCAATTTATTTGATGGGAGATCAGATATTAAGAACGTTTATAGAAACTCATGGGTAAGCCCAACATGATCAAATGGGGGTTTCCTCAGGCACTGTTGCTACTAGCAAAAGCACTGGAGGCCCATCGGTGGTGAGGGTCCTGCATCCCTTGTCTTCCAACCAGTGGTGCAGACCCAGATGCTGCATGGGAAGAGGTGGTGGCAGGAACGGCAACACCCGCTTTGTGGTACTCACACCTATTCCTGACAATAGTGCATGGTCAGACAAAGTGTGGGGATGAGGTGTTGGGGAGACCATGTAGGTGGAGTAACAGCAAGAACCATGTTTCTCTCTGGTGCTTGGGTGATGGTGCCCACGCAGGAATAGGACCACAGCCAGAGCAGGGCAAAGTTCTGCTTAAGCCCCCTGTCTATGCGTGCCCAGGGCAAGGTGATGGCTAGAGTGCTCAAGCCTCTTCAGTATGTTCCTGAAAACAAAGCGGTAGTGGGGACTGCTGTGTTCCCTCTCCATCTTGCCCTCAACAGGTACTTGAATGCCGCACAAGAGGCAGAGGCAGCAGGAACCACATGAAAACCTGACGTCAGGCCTGGCATTAGCTTGAGTAGTCCACATGCTCCTGGCCACACCCTTGGTCTTAGAGGGCAAGTGCACCAATCTCCTGGTTTGAGGACAGAGCCTTCCATTCTCCTGTGTGTTGCATTTGTCTCCTACAGTTTAGGGCAACGAATGGGCTTAGGTCACAGTCACTCTGTAAGGTTAAGTTGGGTTCATGAGGCAGCTATCCCCAAACCAGGGCCACAGAGTATCTGTGACATAGCTGAGATGGAAATATGCAGGGGTTTTCTGACCACTGTGGCAGCCTAAACTCAGACAACAATTCATCTCCCAAGATGGCTCCTGGTTACAGTACTCTGAGAGTTTATTGGATGATAATATGAGATTCTTTTCCAAATAAAGCTACTATGTAGATTTCAGGTTGCTTATCTAAGTGAGCTGCAAGGATTGTGACACTTTCTAGTAGCTATTATCACCCAGCATCCATACCAAGAGAGTTTTCTAGGACTCTTTTACCCTTACCCCTTCAAAGGGAAGAATCCTCCCAACTGTGTGGAAGAGGTGGCAGATACCAGGGTGCTTTTTCCCCTCATATTATGCTGATGTCCCAGGTCTCTGAACCTTACAAGGTCTTAGTGTCTCTCTTGCTTATCTCCAGGGTTATCCCATGATCACTCACCTCAAAATGCAGGAACTACAACACTCCCTTTGTGATGTTCTCACCTAGTCACTTGTTACTTTGGTTATTTGGTGGGAAGGAAGATTAGAATTCTAGGTATCTCTATTTCATCATCTTGAATCATTGATTTCCCAGTTTCTGTGGTGTCCTGGTACTCCCTACAGAATTCTCAGTGCCTGCAGGTCACAGTGACAGAGACTACAGTAGAGCCACCTGGACCTCTAATGTCAGAGAAGCAGGAGTCTCAAGATATTTCCTGTCACACACTTTGTTTATTCATTCCTGCAGTGATGACACTTTGGTTGCTTTGACATCTTAACAATTGTGAATAATGCTGAAAGGAACATGGGATTGCAGATAAATCTTCAACATACCAATTTCAATTATTTTGGGTATTATCAGTACATTTTCTGTTACTGTAACAAAATACACAAAACTGGGTAACTTAGAATAGAAATTTATTTGGCTCATGGATCTGGAGGTTGGGAAATCTAGGAGAATCTGCTTAACAACCGGTGAAGGCCTTTGCTGCATCATAACATGGTGGAAGGCATCATATGATGAGCTAGAGCAAGTGTGTTAGCTCAGGTCTCTCTTCTTACAAAGTCACTAATGTTATCATGGGGTCGCACCACCACGACTGACTTCATCTAATCTACATTACTTCCCAAAGAAACCACCTCCAAATATATTAACATATGAATTTAGAGTTAAATTCCCAACACATGAATTTGGGGGGAACCCACTCAAATAATAGCAAAAACAAATACTGAGGTGGAATTTCTGGATTATGTTAATTCTATTTTTACTTTTTGTTTGTCTTTTTTAGAAACATCTATACTCTTCTCCAAAATGGCTTTACTAATTTACATTCATATCAACAAAGTACAAAGCTTCCCTCTTCTTGACAACACACTTTATTCACTTCTTTTATAATATCACTTCTACATGTGTAAAGTGATATCTCATATGGTTTTTCATTTCCCTGATGATTAAGGATATTGAGTGTTTTTTTGTTCATGTGTCTGTAGATCATTTGTATCTCTTATTTTGAGAAATGATTATTCAGATATTTCCTAATTTTTAAATTGGGTTATTTGTTTTCTTGATATGGAGTTGTTTGAGTTCCTTATTATTCTAAATATTAGTCCTTTATCATATGTATGGTTTGCAAATATTTTCCCCCAATTCATGGATTGTCTTTTATACTGGTAACTATTTCCTTTGGTACACAGAAACTTTTCGTTTATGCAATCACACTTGTCTATTTTGGCCTGTGCTTTTGGAGTCCTATTAATTAACCATCGCCCAAGCCAGTGTCACAGAGTGCTTCCCCTGTTTTCTTCTAGTAGCTTTCCACTTTCAGGAAAAGTCTTTTATTTATGTCCAATTGATCTTTGTAGATGGTGTGAGATAAGGATTCTTTTTATTCCTCTGCACACAGATAGATATCCAGTTCCTCAACACCACTTATTGAAGATACTTTTCCTTCTTCATTGTGTGTTTGGCATCTTTGTCAAAAATCACTGTCTATAAATACTTGGATATATTCCTATGAAGTACCCTGTTCCATTGTATTTTTATGCTAGTATTATGTTGTTTTGATTAACTATAATTTTGAAATCAGAGAATGTGATACAGTTTTGTGTGTATGCACTTAACATTACTTTAACTATTCAGCATCTTTCCTGTCCATACACATTTTAGGATCATTTTTTCTGTTTTCTATTTTGGTGGGGGAAAATTACATTGGAGAAGGATTGAATTGAAACTGTAGATGGCTTTGGTTAGTACAGATATTTTAATAATATTAATTCAATCCAGGAACATGGGATGTATTTCCATTTATGTGGGTCTTCTCCAGATTCTTTCATAAATATTTTATAGTTTTCAGTGTATGAATCTTTTACCCCCTTATTTAAATTTACTCCCAAGCAAACATCATACTCAACTGTGAAAAACTGAAAACTTTTCCTCCAAGATCAGGAACAAAGAAGGCTGTCCATTCTTGCCATTTCTATTCAACATGTATTAGAAGTCCTAACCAGAGCAATTAGGCATAAAAATACATACATACATACATACATACATATATACATATATACATGAAAGGAAGAGGTGAAAGTAATGTCTCTCCTGTGTCTGGGAGACATTTGCTCCTGACATGAGCTTATGCATAAGAAGACTCCACCAAAAGACTCTTAGAACTGATAAATTCAGTAAAGTTGTGAGTTACAAAATCAACATACAAAAATCAGTAGCAGTTTTATACACTAACACTAAATTATTCATAAAAGAAATGAATAAAACAACCCATTTACAAAGGCATCAAAAATAAAATGATATGGTTAGCAGGATATCAAAGTTTTGAAAGCAGACTGTATTTGGATCCAATGTAGCAGGCATTGTGAGGTTTAACAGTCTGGGACTGGTGAGTGAGTGGTGTGTTTGGTTTTAAGTTATGTAGTAGGGATGGTCACTGGAAGAAGTATCCTTGTCCAGCAATGTCTTCGGTTGATGCTAAAGTATTTTTGCAGGACTCAGATATTCTGGAGTTTTGTCTGTAGTAGACCATGATGAGAAGTTTCTGTACTTTTTTTTGGGGGGGGGTCCTAGTAAAAGATCTATGGAGTTTTGCATATTTCCTACAGAATTTAGAGCTCATCCAGTGCATACATTGCAAACATTGGACTGGCCTCCTAGACACTGCCAGAAGAGTTCCAGAGGGTAGAGAGATTAGATATACATTTGCAAGTGATTCAGATGTTGCTGTGGTATACACATTCTTGTCAACGTAAGCATCCTCATTTAAGGTGATCTCCAGGACCAGGTTACAGGGTAAGGTTGAGGCAATAAGGAAAGCCTGCTCGAGGTTGACTAAATAAATATATTTTGGGGGATTTACTCTAACATTTCGTTTACCTGGGCTTACAATTTTCCAGTTTGTTATTGTTTGTTTTCATATGTCAGTTTTTCACCCCAGTGAGTCTTGGGTGCCATTTCCCATAATTAAGTGTAAGAGCCAGGCCTGGGTCTCAACATGTTCCATGAACAGTTACAGCATTCGTTAGGCTACATGATTAGAAACTGAGAATTGCACATGAGAGCTAGAATCCAACATAATAATAAAACAATACTGCAACCTATAATAATATACAGCTATACTTAACCATCTTTCTTGATGTTTTCCCCCTCCCTGGGACTTGCATGACTATTTCAGGGTCCCTTGGGTTTTGTTTTCTTTCCAGGTATGAGTGAGGGGACCCTCATTAAGGATGTGCTGCTGTTTCCAGTGACATTATTGGCAAATCTGGTTCCATTAACTAGTTGTGGAGTTTGGTCATCTCTCTTGGCTATTCACACTATGAAATGAAGCTGAGTTATAATTCCTAAAGCTTGTGAGAGATCTGAGGAGGCACTGGAGTTAGTCAGTCTTTTATCCTATTTTGATAGAGTCTTGCCTTTGGATAGGGGGATATTTTGGGAATCCAGAATAAGCAGAGTAACCACTAAGCCTCTATGATTAAGGGGTAACAACTGACAATCTTCCTCTATTTAGCCTCTAACCATGTTTAGATGGGAGCAGGACAAAAGTCATGAATATATAGGTCAAACTGACATTCATGGGGCATATGGCAAGGCAATCTTCCAAAAATGGACTGTCACCTTCCTCTTCTTACAGAAAAGGACAATTGGTGTCTCCTTGAAATAGAGATTGTATCTGCAGTGAGTCAGAGCTCAATACCTCAGGCAATAGTGACACTTAACTAGAGGTTCATTTACTGGCTGCAGTCCTGTAGTTTGAAGAGAAGTTAATATCCATGATATGGCTTTGATTAATCACACTGTAGTGAACTTTGAGGGAGACATTTCATTGTATTCCTGTTTTAAGAGCTCTTTTTAAATTGTCTGGGCTATAAAATTGGAGTCTTGATCCCAGTCATTGACATTTGGGATTCTGAAGTATGTTAATATAGCTTTGGTGGTATGGCCAGCAGGAAGCCAGTGTAAGAGTCAACCTTAGTAAGGACATGGTGATTGTGTCCATGAAGGATGGGGGAAACCCAATATAATTGACTGTAAAGTAAAGCCCTTCTAGGAATGGTACCTGGGTCAAATGCTAGTATCTTATTTGAGCACATAGGTCACATTGCAATAGTGCATTTTTGCCAAGATGGGACTGAGAGCGAGACCTTGAGTTTCAGTCTATTTAGACAGGGCACTAACTCAGTGGCCTAGAGTTCTAAGTGTTCATTTCACAAATAGCATGGGCATGGTTGAGAAACAGTCTATTGGGGGTAGAACTGTGTAACAGAAGTTGACCTGAGCTTTCAACCTCACAATTTGCACCAATTCTATATTCTTGTGTGTTAAACTGGGTCTGTAGGATATTGGCTATAGTCTAGGTCAAAACATGGGTTACCCAAATGAGCAAAAGACAACTATCAGTTTTTCCAGCTAGTATGGCCCCATAGCATGACCCTGGATAAGAAAATCTTGTGGGAATTGACTGTGGCCTAGGAGTCAGTGAGTGGACACACATCTCCTTAAATCCCTACTTTATTATTTCCTAGCTAGGCTGGTGGACACTAATTCAGCCAGTTAGACCTCCTGATCATAATGTACCTATGACCAGGAGTTACATTGGCACTCGCCAGCAAGTTACATAATCTGATGGACATGCTATCATCACTAAATTCTAAAAACGTCCTCTTTTGCTTCAAACAGTTGGACTCAAGCTCCCCACTGAATTGAGGGTGGTGGCAAAGGGGTGCCCCTGGAGACACCCCTGCAGATTAATAAAGAACTGATTACATAGGAGGCCATTTCCTTCTGTAGTTTCAAAAGGACTCCTCTATTAGGGTTAGCCCTCTTCTGAAGGTATCGTTTTCATTTAGCAGTGACTTAGTTGCTGCATTGAGCAGCGAGGGCTCTCACTGACCCAAAGCATGAGGGGATTTTAGGTCCTGAGTCTCACTAACTGGAAGTTCATATGCTCTAGTAGTTCCCAATATGCTGCCAGGAGTTGGCATTCCAAGGGCTTGCAGCAACAGTATGCTAGAAGTAATCTAGACAAACTCCCATGGGCAGCCATATGGTGGCATACTTGACTCTAAACTATAAGGTATATTTCTTAGTGGTTGGTGACTTGACTAGTTGGTACATGGTGGTACCAAAGGAAGAGACTATTATGTGACCAACTGGTCTAGTTCAGAGTCTTGCTGTGTTCAGAACTTCTATTTGAATGTGATGGATTTTAGGATTACCTTATCAACTTGTCTCAAAGGAGTGATAGGTGAAGCACATGTTGAAAGGGTGCTATTGAGCACGTGGGGAGCTACCAAAATAACAAGCTGTTGTTTGAACATATTAGGAATTAATTTATCTTCAGAGGTCCAAATAATGCCTAATAAGTTGAATGAAGAAGCAGACTCTTGACTTTATTTGGGGCAAAGCCCTGTCCCTATTTTGAAGACTGGTCATCTGGTAGTCAGATCCTATTGGAGTATGACTGGTGAACCAGATCCTAAGAGAATGTCATATTGGCATTGAGCAGTTCAGTGTCATCTGATTAATATCTTGCTGGCATAACTTATGTGCCACTACTGGACTATTTAAATATCTCATAGGCAGTTATGTAAAGATATACTGTATCCCTTCAAAGAAGAAAAAATGGGAGGTTGGTCTCAGAGATGAGGTTTGAAAAAGCATATTTGTTAGATCAATGACAGGGGCATGCTAGATATCATCTGTCATTTTAATAATATTAGGGAAGAGGGCTTTGTGGGGAAAGACCAGAGCACTGAGGTTTCAATGGTTAACTATTACTTCTGTTAATTTAAATGCTGGGTATTTAAAGGGAGAGATGGGAAGACAATGACTCCTTCTTTCAGAAGGTCTTAAATGACTGGGGAGATCTTTAGAGTCTTGGTGAGTTCAGAGCATTGTTGAGAAAATACTGAAAAATGTTGATTATCTTAACTGGTAATGGAGGATGAACCAGGTCCCATTTTACAAGGACCCTCAGTAGGGCTAGGTCTTTCTTTTTTTTTATTGTAAACAAATGGGATACATGTTGTTTCTCTGTTTGTACATGGAGTAAAGACGTACCATTTGTGTAATCATAAATTTACATAGGGTAATGTGGTTTGATTCATTCTGTTATTTTTTCCCTTCACCCACCCCTCCCACCCCTCTTTTTCCCTCTATACAGTCCTTCCTTCCTCCATTCTTGCCCCCCCAACCCTAACTCTAACCCTAACACTAACCCCTCCTACCCCCCATTATATGTCATCATCCGCTTATCAGTGAGATCAATCGTCCTTTGGTATTTTTGAGATTGGCTTATCTCACTTAGCATGATATTCTCCAATTTCATCCATTTGCCTGCAAATGCCATAATTTTATCATTCTTTATGGCTGAGTAATATTCCATCATATATATATATACCACAGTTTCTTTATCCATTCATCAGTTGAAGGGCATCTAGGTTGGTTCCACAGTCTTGCTATTGTGAATTGAGCAGCTATGAACATTGATGTGGCTGTATCTCTGTAGTATGCTGATTTTAAGTCCTTTGGGTATAGGCCGAGGAGTGGGATAGCTGGGTCAAATGGTGGTTCCATTCCAAGTTTTCTAAGGAATCTCCACACACACTGCTTTCCAGAGTGGCTGCACTAATTTGCAACCCCACCAGCAATGTATGAGTGTACCTTTCTCCCCACATCCTCGCCAACGCCTGTTGTTGCTTGTATTCTTGATAATCGCCATTCTAATTGGGGCGAGATGGAACCTTAGGGTAGTTTTGATTTGCATTTCTCTTATTACTAGAGATGTTGAACATTTTTTCATATGTTTGTTGATTGCTTGTAGATCTTCTTCTGTGAAGTGTCTGTTCATTTCCTTAGTCCATTTGTTGATTGGGTTATTTGTAGTCTTTGTGTAGAGTTTTTTGAGTTCTTTATATATTCTGGAGATCAGTGCTCTATTGGAAGTATGATTGGCAAAGATTTTCTCCCACTCTGTAGGCTCTTTCTTCGCATTGCTGATAGTTCCTTTGCTGAGAGAAAGCTTTTTAGTTTGAATCTCTCCCAGTTGTTGATTCTTGCTTTTATTTCCTGTGCTATGGGAGTCCTGTTGAGGAAGTCTGATCCTAAGCCGACATGTTGAAGATCTGGACCTACTTTTTCTTCTATAAGATGCAGGTTCTCTGGTCTGATTCTGAGGTCCTTAATCCATTTTGAGTTTAGTTTCATGCACGGTGAGAGATATGGGTTTAGTTTCATTCTGTTGCATATGGATTTCCAATTCTCCCAGCACCATCTGTTGAAGAGGCTATTTTTTCTCCATTGCATATTTTGGCACCTTTGTCTAGTATGAGAAAATTGTATTATTTTGGGTTTGTGTCCATGTCCTCTATTCTGTACCATTGATCTACCTGTCTATTTTGCTACCAATACCATGCCGTTTTTGTTACTATTGCTTTGTAAGGGCTAGGTCTTAATTACATGGACCTAGTGGCCCCAAAATGGCATTCATTCCCACCACAGGAAACAGTAGGGGGAAGGAAGAAGATAACCACAGGGGAATGGGGAAGTTCTGTGGCACAGAGTGATGTCCATTAGGAATTGTAGACCCCTTACTGTGTTGCCTGAGGCCCCCGAAGATTAGCTGGAACCCCCTTTATAATTTAAGGCTAATTATATTCCTGTACTTAATAAAGTTAGGAAATTCTGATCACTGTGAGGATCCCAATATACCAACATGGTTGTTGGTAGGCAAACAACTGTCCTCTGACAGTGGCAAGGGTTCAGGGAAGTTGCAGACACCTAGGGCTTTTGCTGGGGGCAGGGCAGGGGTATGCTGTAAAAGTTATCATTACCTGAAGCTAGGATGTCTCTCACGGACATGCTACAAACTCTCAAATGAGCATTGGTGGCTAAGGGTATCTGGCACTGGTTGTCCTGGAATAGTCCAGAAGTAATTAGAGCAATGTAGGCATTTTGCTTAAAATGAAATGGTCGAGGACCTCTATATTGTGAAACAGTCAAAAAATGAAAACAAAAACCATTTAAAAAAAAAACAAAAACAAAAACAAAAAACCCGTCTAGGGATCCTCCTGATGCTTAGGGACTTATTTAGTGGCCTGGGAACAGAACGAATTTTCAGGATGGGTGATAGGGACTGCCGCCATTTTGTCTGTGATAAGCCAGTTCTTAGGCGCTAAGGGAGTCATTGATATGATTGGTTGGCAAATCCATGCCAAGATATCCTTAATAGAATAATTAGGGTTTGTTAGAGGAAATAGTGCTTCCCAATAGTGGACTGGGGCATCTCTGAACAGCTCCTTGTACTCCTGAGTCCAAAGTTATGACTAGAGGAGTGGTAATGGCCTGCTGCCTCAAAATGCTTGGTATAATGTTAAATTCATTGAATGATGTTAATCTTGTGGGGCAAAATGTTACTCTCTTCTAGAGTATATCATATTAGCAACAACAAAGAATATAGTCAGGCAAGCCACTCACCAAGCTATAGATGTCCAACAAAGAGTATGGGTTTGGGAAAGGCCTCTTACTCTACCTCTGTCTTTACTCCCCATAGCAATGGTTGCGCCCATGTAGGAGTCCTTCCCTTTCATGTTATGTGAACAGAAGGACACAGGGTGGCAGAAAGACAATAAATCTCAGGGTCCTGAGAGAGGCTAGCTGTGTTAGTCAGCTTTTAGTAGCTATGCTCCAAACCCATGAAAAGAACAATTTAGAGAAAGGAAAGTTTACTTTGTGCTCACGATTTCAGAGGTTCAGTCCTTTCAGAGGTTTAGTTCATAGTCAGCTGGACCACTGTTCCAAGCCTGGGATGAGGCAGAACATCATGGCATAAAGGTATGGCAGAGGAAAGCTGAACACCTCATGGTAGCGGGGAAGCAGAGAGCAAGCAAATCATCAAGGATAAAATATAAAACCCCAAAGGCTCACCACTGTGATCTACGAGTTTACAGGTGACACCCAGTGCAATAATCCTTTCAAATTATTAATCC
Source organism: Sciurus carolinensis (assembly GCF_902686445.1). Lineage (NCBI taxonomy): Eukaryota > Metazoa > Chordata > Mammalia > Rodentia > Sciuridae > Sciurus > Sciurus carolinensis. The sequence goes on along the minus strand of NC_062214.1, from coordinate 169,214,443 downwards.
ATCAAATGGATTTCCTCATATTAGGTTACAGCTCTTATAATCTACTTGTTTTACCTCTGAACATTCCTTCTTTATCCCTGGAACTTTTGGGAGACATTTCTTATCTAAATCATAATACCAGTTAGCTAATTGCCACTTTTCTACCATACTGAGCAAAAAGCTTGGGTAGTTTCCTATCTCTTTGGAATACTCATTTTTTAAAAGCTTTTTAAATTTCAAATATTTAAATTGGTTATTTTTCTTTCACATCATTTCACTTTTACAATGAAAGTTATTAATCAGTAACAAAACAAGATAGTAAAAGAAAAAAGAGGGACCAAGTAGATGTTACACTTAAAGAAAACAAATTATAAAATGGCAGAGATTAATTTAACCTTATACATTTAATGACATTAAAGGTGGTTAAGATTAACACTCTAATAAAAGGGTAGTGATTGCTAGAGACTGTTAAATTGATTTAAACAGAATATCCCACTCTTTGTTATATAGCACCTGTAAAATCTGATCAATTCCCTAACTCTCCATTTTCCCCAGGTGATATCTGATTAACCCGGTCTACCTTCAACAAGCATACTGTTTTTTTGTTTGTTTGTTTGTATGTGTGTATGTGTGTGTGTGTGTGTGTGTGTATGTGTGTGTGTTACATGTGCACGCTTTTTTGCTAGAAGTCCTTTGGTCCCATGTTTTCAACTCAGTAATTTTCCACTCACCGACCTCCGTCCTGCAGTTGGTTAGAAATTCTCACTTGTCCATGCTGTATTTAGTATTGAGCCTAGATCTGATTCTGAGGATTCCTTCCCATTATAATAGTTCCTGGTTAAATTTGTATTAACTGCTTTCTTTACTGCTCAGATCTGATGTTTTTCTTTTTTCATTATTTATCTTCATTTAATTTTATCATTTTCTATTTTGGGGGGCAGAAATTTGTGGCAATGAAAGCATCTGCCAGTATAATGTCAGTATCATCTTCTGTTTCATGCTGTTATTTTTCTCATTGCCTCCTCCAAACCTATACCATGACTTAGTGAATGGTTCTTCTGTGACTCTAATGGAGCCTGGCATAGAACAGATTTTTCAGAAGTGTTTAAGTGTCACAAAATCTCTTGTGGTTGTCGCATTTACTCATATCTCTTCAAGTACCTGTGTCTCCTTTCCATCAGAGCAAACATGCCATAGAGAAACCTTTAGCAGTTTATGGGCTGTCTTGATCCTCCCACAACCTGGGTATCCTGTGGTGAGTAGTCCCCGGGACTTCAAAGTGATGGTGAATATGAGAAATTAGGGTAAGGACTCCTATAGGACTCCGGTCACCACCTTCTAGCTGCCTGGTTTTTCCTTTCATAAGGTGTCAGGGGCCTAGGTAGCCAATTACTTTTCAGGTACCATGTGAGTTTTACACTCACCATTTCCATGGCTGATGTTTGACACATCTGCCTTCTTTGCCTTCCAGAACCAGTACTCACGGTTATCCTAGAGTCTGCTATGTATCTGAATTCTATACTGAAAGGCCTTGAATCTTGAAGAACAGCTGGCTGCGGCATAAATCGTGCATATTCTCAGACACCTCAGGAGTCAGAACTGCTGAATCCTCCTCTCCTTTTCTTTCTTCTCTTCCTCTTTTTCTTCTTCCTCCTGTCCCTCCTCCTTTTCTTCTTTCTAAAGTTTCCTTTTATAAAAGAAAAAAAAGACTTTCTGAAAAAATATAATTCACATACTATACAATTTACCCATTTAAAGTACACAATCTAATGGCTTTTCGTATATTCACAGAGTTGTACAAATAACACCATGATCGATTTAAGAACATTTTCACTGCCCCAAAAAGAGACAGACCCTGCTCCCTTTAACCATCAGTCCAATCCTCCCATCTCCCCAAGCCCTGGACAACTAATAAAGTACTTTCCACCACCTAGAGGATGTACTTCCAAGTGGAACACCAAGGGAATGAAAGATGCATCCTGCCTAGGAATAGTTAAACGTACCTAAAATTTCAAACTAGTGCTATGTAACCTCTTGCCCCTCTTTTCTGATAGTAATTAGGAAGTAGTCAAAAGGGTATGATTCCTTTCTAGAGATAGTTAGTCACATTTAGTGACTAAGTTATTTTAGTAAGCCTTAGTAAGTTGTGTGAGCCAGAAGGAGATGCAGGAGGTAAAGGCAGGAATTGGGGAGGCTATTCTAACACTTAACAATACCTAAAGCCTGTGGATGGTTTGTTGAATACCTTGATGTTGGGACTAATGACACGTTAACTAACTCAGGCTGACTCCTTACTCCCTGGCAAGTGAGCAAGATCAAGGCCTCAAAGGCGGTTTCAAAGGTTCATGACGCTAAACCGGATCACTGTCAGGGATTGGTTAACAACAGTTCCGCGAATGTGATCAGCTCCTGCTTGCCATATAGTCCAATGGGACTCTCAGCCTGTGTGAACCCCCCTGCCTTGCTGACCTTTAAGCTGATTGGCTCCCGCCTAGCCCCCACCCTACATAAAAGCTGTGCGATTTCCTCAATAAACGAGTTCCTGCTGTGACTGGTCTCCCTGATGCATCCGATTGTCCTCCACCCGGAGGGCTGGGAGCGGGCGGTCAGTCGGCCCTACCTATCCCGGTCTGACCTTGTTGGGGAGTGTCCCCTTCCCTTGTCGCTGGTTGAGAAGAGCAAGGGGGCTTAAGACCCCGACACCTTGACTGTTAGCCTACTGTCGGGTGACTTTAGCAATCAAATGTGCACCACTGTTAGATCGCAGAAGTTCTTGAAATCCAAAAACATGATGCAGATTAGTTTCATGGCCTCAACAGTGTGGCTGAGGTTAGATGATCAGACTAGGGCAGTAATATTGGTAAGTCTGGTAGCCCCAAGAAGGGATCAAAGTTCTGATGTAATTTGTCTTTCAGGAACAGGCTGGGGGCATCCCCTATGAAATGTGAACTTCCTTACCTTGAAACAAATGGGTCAACTTTTAGCAGGTATCACAACTCTGGCAGGCAGTTGTAGCCTCTGTATCAGAAACATAGAGTCTTTTACTTGTGTCTAGTACAGTAGAAATTTATGTGTAATTCCTGAACTATAAGTTTCTTCCCAGAATCTAATGGTGAATGTTTTGCCACTGTGTGGTGTGATAACAGATACAGGCAGGGGTGGTAGTAATCTAAGTCATGCATGCTCCATTAAAGCCAGTCCATTCTTCAGATGTTCTTGAAAGTCTGGGGCCACAGGCACTATGGTCACCTGGAGGTGTATTCTCAGGTGCTGCTGCTGTCCACACTGCCCCAGATGGCGGGGGAAATCTTTTCTCTGGATGCTGCTATCGTGGGAATGCTACCACTGCCCAGAGATTCACTCTTGAGGCACAGCTGCCCCTGATGCCGCTGTCACAGGTGCCCAGAGGTCTTTCCTCCAGGTGCTGCTGCTGCTGTTGATGCTGTCGCAGCCGCCATTGCCCGAGGTCTGCTGCCCTCCATGCTGCCTTGGACACCTGGCTGCCATCCACACTGCTGCTGCAGCTGCTGCTACTGCCCACACAGCTGCCGTCAAAGCCACTGCTGCTCCCCAGAGGTCACCTGAAGGTCTTCTCTTGGGGTGCTGCTGCAGCTGCAGCCACAGTCACCACTACTGCTGCTGCAGTCCCCCCCACCTGCTGCCAATGACACCAACTTCTGCAGCTGCTGCTGACACCTGCCTGCTGCCACTGACTCCTGCTACTACCACTTCCACAACTGCCCAGAGGTTGGCTGCCAGGGAGACTCCAGGTTTGGTTGCATACGGTCACATCCATTTTGAGATGCTGGCCAGAGCCTGGGGTTGGTTTGGGGTACGAGTGGATTTGCTGTCACTGCCATCTTGGGATGCAGTCACCCCTGGCTGGGGACACCAGCCAGGACCCGGAGGTTCAGTGTCAGGGTGCCTACGGGTTTGGATACACCTGGGGTCTTCCTCCTGGGAGAGCAGGTTGCCGTCATCTAGTTGCTATCTCTCAGGTTTGCTCATCCCTAGTGGTCTTTCTCCAAATTCTAGTGGCATTAAAATTCGGGGATTGCAACATGGCCAAACCCAGGATATTTGAGGCCCAGATTTGTGAGATAGTGACTGGGTCTGCCAGGGCCTGTCTGGGCCAGACAGTCTTATGGGAAGTCAGAGACAGGCAGGGCTGAGAAGCTTCTGGACGCTGGCAGGGACAGCTGTTCAAATTTCCACCGAGATTTATTTTATTTCTTCTCTGGCATCTCTCTCCATCAAATTTGGAGCAAGGTGTTTTTTTGTGCTTCAGTTTGTTGAAGACGGTGATATATGCATAGTATTTTGCAGTTCTGCTCTGTATTCTTATATTTGTAATTTTTTTCTCTTTATATGTATTCTTCCTCTCAATTGTCTGTCTTCCTAGATTCCCTTTCTACCTTTTCTCCATCTAATAGCCAAACTCTGTTGGTTCCTCTTCCACTCTTCCTGTGGATTTTTGCTTCTGGTTTTTTTCTCACTCATGAACACCATGTCCTGCACTGTTTCTGTTCTTTGTCCACTATTTGAGATTGTAAATCTGTTTTTATTGTGGACAGTGATTGAACTCATCATTGCTGTTTATAGTGAGAGGGCCGTGGACACCTTGTTGGGAGCTATTAGATTTGAGGCTGTATATTGTTTGCACTGGGTGCTTAATGATATTGGTCTCCCTCTTAAAGGTGGGATACTGGAAATCTTCACTGATAATATAGGTCTACAGGGTAGGATGTGTATTGACTCAGATCCATACAGTTAGATGGGAAACACACAAGCAATATGAAAAAACAAGGAAACAAAATGCCACAAACAAACCAAGATGCCCCAAAGAGAGAAGTCACTGACAACACAATAGAAGAAATGTCCAAAAAGGAGTTTAGAATGTACATAGTTAATCTGATCTGCAAAGTAAATGATGGTATAAAGAATGAAATCAAAGAGAAAGTATAGAAAGTGAAAGATCACTTCAATAAAGAGTTAGAGATTATGAAAAAAAACAAGCAAAAATCCTTGAAATGAAGGAATCAGTAAATCAAATTATAAATTCAATGGAAAGCATCACCAACAGACTAGACCATTTGAAGACAGAACCTCAGACAATGAAGACAAAATATTTAATATTAAAAATAAAGATGACCATACAGAGAAGATGGTTAGAATCCATGAGCAGAACCTTGAAGAATTATGCAATAACATGAAAAGATCAAATTTAACAGTTATCAGGATAGAAGAAGGAGCAAAGATACAAACAAAAAGAATGCACCATCTTCACAATGACATAATATCAGAAAATTTCCCAAACCTAAAGAATGAAATGGAAAATCAAATACAGGAGGCTTACAGGGCCCTAAATGTACAAAATTATAGCAGACCATACCCACACCAAGACACATTATAATGAAAATGGCTAAAATACAGAATAAGGACAAAATCTTACAGGCCATGAGAGAAAAAAAAGCAAATTACATACAGAGGAAAATCAATTCGGATCTCAACTGATTTTTCAACCCAGACCCTCAAAACTAGGAGGTCATGGAACAACATATTTCAGCTCTGAAAGAAAATGGATGCCAACCAAGAATTTTATATCCAGCAAAACTGTTTCAGAAGATGAAATAAAAACCTTCCATGATAATCAAAAGTTAAAAGAATTCACAATTAGAAAGCCTGCATTACAGAAAATTCTCAACAAAATATTCCATGAGGATGAAGTGAAAAAAAAAAAAAGTGAAAATCAGCAAAGGAAGGAACTACACTAAAGGAATAGTCAAAGGGCTGGGGTTGTGGCTCAGTGGCAGAGCACTTACCTTGCATGTGTGAGGCACTGGGTTTGATCTTCAGTACCACATAAAAATAAATAAAATAAAGGAATAGTCAAAAGAGAATCTAAATCAAATTAAAAGCCAGAAATAAACCAAAATACAAGTCATATCTCAATAATAACCTTGAATATTAAGGGTCTAAACTCTTCAATCAAAAGACATAGACTTGGCAGATTGAATTAAAAACAAGATCCAACAATATGCTATCTCCAAGAGACTCACCTCATAGGCAAAGACATCCACAGACTGAAGGTGAAAGAATGGGAAAAAACATATCACTCATATGGATTGTGTAAACAAGCACAAGTTTCCATCCTTATATTAGATAAAGTAGACTTCAAGTCAAAGTTAATCAGAAGGGACAAAGAAAGTCATTTCATTCTACTGAAGGGAATTATATAGCAGCAAGACATAACGATTATATTTATGCTCCAAACAATGGAGCGTTTATGTACGTAAAACAAACACTTCTCAATTTCAAGAATCAAATTGACCACAACACAATAATACTGGGAGATTTTAGCACACCTCTGTCACTACTGGAGAGATCTTCTAAATAAAAACTAAATAAAGAAACTATAGAACTGAATAATAAAATCAATAATTTAGACTTAACAGACATATATAGAATATGTCATTCATCCATGAGCAAATACACTTTTTTTCTTGACAGCACATGGATCCTTCTCTTAAGTAGACCATATCTTATGCCACAAAGCAACTCTTAGTAAATACAAAAAAATGGAGGTAATACCCTGCATTCTATCAGATCATAATGGACTGAAATTAGAAATCAATAAAAAATAGAAGCTACTCTAATACATGGAGACTAAATACACTATTAAATGACAAATGGATAGTAGAAGAAATCAAGAATGAAATGAAAAAATACTTAAGAGGTAAATGAGAATACCAATACAACATACCAAAATTTCTGAGACACTATGAAGGCAGTAGTAAGAGAGAGTTCATTACATTGAGCTCATTTATTAACAGAATAAAAAGTCAACAAAAAGATGACCTAACACATTATAGCTCAAAGCCCTAGAAAAAGAACAAATCAACACCAAAAACAGTAGAAGACAGGAAATAATTAAAATCAGAGCTGCAATCAATGAAATTGAAACAAAGAAACAATTGAAAAAATTGACAAAACAAAAAGTTGATTCTTTGAAAAAGAAATCAATAAAATTGATAAACTCCAAGTCACACTAATAAAGAGAAAAAGAGAGAAAACCCAAATTACTAAAATATGTGATGAGAAAGGAAGTATCTTAATGGACACAACTGAAATACAGAAGATAATTAGAAACTATTTTGAAAATTTATACTCCAATAAAATAGAAAATATTGAAGACTTTGACAAATTTCTTTTTTTTTTTTTTCATTTTAGCAGTTTTTAATGCAAGTTGTAAAGATGGTTACTTCATTCCTGCATCTTCTCAATTGTTTCTTCTTTATATTGGCCCTTTTCCTTTCATACTTGGCAAGACTTGGCCTTCTGTTCCAGGATCTTTTTGCAGTCTGTCAGTGTTAGCCTGGTGATAACCACCTTGTTAGGGTGAATGTCCACATGGACAATTGTGCCATTAGCCTTTTCCCGCTGCACCCATTCAATATAGATGACATATTTCTTCCTGTAAACCTGGACCACTTTGCCAATCTGCTGACCTTTACAGTGTCCTTGCACAATCTGAACTTTGTCATCCTTTAGGATGGGCATAGATTGAACATTGTACTTCTGTCTCAGCTCTTTGGAAAGAGGGGAGGACATAATCTTTCTGTGAATGTGTGAAGGGGCATTGAAATGTCTTTTGTGGTTCTTGCTTCGGTCAGAAGTCACAAAAGGATTGAACTTCATTTTAGCTGATGCCACTTCAGCAATGGCTGCAAAAGGGTTCATTGACAAATTTCTAGAGACACATGACCTACCTAAACTGAATCAGGAAGTCATACACGATTTAAACAGAATAATTGCAAGTAATGAAATAGAAAACACCATTAAAAGTCTATCAATAAAGAAAAGCCCAGGACCAGAAGGATTCTTAGCTGAGTTCTACAAGACCTTCAAAGAAGAACTAATACCAATACTCCTCAAAGTATTTCATGAAATAGAAAAGGAGGGAACCCTTCCAAACTCATTCCAAAAGGCTAATATTACCCTGATACAGAAAAGCAGACATTGACACCTCAAGGAAAGAAAACTTCAGACCAATATCCCTGATGAACATAGATGCAAAAATTCTCAATAAAATTCTAGAAAATCACATACAAAAACATATTAAAAAGACAGTGCACCAAGATCAAGTGGGTTTATCCCAGGGATGCAGGTCTGGTTTAACATACGGAAATCAATAAATATAATTCGTCATATCAAGACTTAAAAACAAGAATCATATGATCATCTCAATAAATGCAGAAAAACCTTTTGAAAAAATACAGCACTCCTTCATGTTCAAAACACTAGGAAAACTAGGGATAGAAGGAATATACCTCAACATCATAAAAGCCATATATGCTAAACCCAAGGCCAACATAATTCTAAATGGAAAAAAATTGAAAGCATTCCCTCTAAAAACTGGAACAAGACAAGAATGCCCTCTTTCACCACTGTTATTCAACACTGTCCTTGAAACTCTAGCCAAAGCAATTAGACAGAAAAAGAAGTTAAAGTATACAAATAGGTGAAGAAGAACTCAAACTATTACTATTCGCAGATGATATGATTCTATATTTGGAAGATCCAAAAAATTCCACAGAAAAAATTCTGGAACTGATAAATGAATTCAGCAAACTAGCAGGATATAAAGTCAATACCCATAAATCAAATGCATTCCTATACATCAGTAATGAATCCACTGGAAGAGGATAAAGAACATTACCCCATTCACAATTGCCTAAATAAAATACTTGGGAATCAATCTAATAAAGAGGTAAAAGACCTCTATAATGAAAACTACAGAACACTAAAAAAAGAAATTGAAAAGATGGAAAGATCGTCCATCCTCCTGAACAGGCAGAATTAATATTGTCAAAATGGCCACACTACCAAAAGTGTTAGACAAATTTAATGCAATTCCTATTAAAATCCCAATGACAATTTTTATAGAACTGGAAAAGCAATCATAAAATTCATTTGGAAAAAATAAGAGACCCAGAATAGCCAAAGCAATCCTTAGCAAGAAAAGTGAAGCAGGAGGCATCACAATAGCAGACCTCAATCTATACTACAGAGCTATAATAATAAAAGCAGCATGGTATTGGTACCAAACAGACATGTAGACCAATGGTACAGAATAGAAGATACAGAGACAAACCCACATAAATACAGGTATCTTATACTCAACAAAGGTGCAAAAAACATTCACTGGAGAAAAGATAGTTTATTCCAAAAATGGTACTGGGAAAAATGGAAAGTCACATGTAATAAAATGAAATTAAACCCTTATCTCTCACCCAGCATGACACTCAACTCATTGTGGATCAAAGACTTAGGCACTGGTACAGAGACCCTTAACCTAATAGAAGAAAAAGTAGGCCCAAATCTTCACCATGTTGGGCTAGGATCTGACTTCCTTAACAAGCCCCTAAAGCACAAGAAGTTAAATCAAGAATCAATAAATGGGAGGACTCAAACTAAAAAGCTTCTTTTCAGCAAAAGAAACAATAACATGATGAGAGAACATACAGGTTGGGAAAAAAATCTTTACCACATGTACCTCAGATAAAGCATTAATTTCTAGGATATATAAAGAACTCAAAAAACTTAACACCAAAAGAAAAACCCAAATAACCCAATCAATAAATGGGCTAAGGAACTGAACAGACACTTCACAGAAGACGATATACAATGAATCAACAAATATAAAAAAAAGTGTTTGACATCTCTAGCAATTAGTTAAATGCAAACCAAAACTACACTAAGATTTCTTCTTACTCCAAACAGAATGGAAATTACCAAGAATATAAGCAACAATAAATGTTGGTGAGGATGTGGGGAAAAAGGTATACTCATACATTGCTGGTGGGAATGCTAACTGGTGCAACCATTGTGGAAAGCAGTATGGAGATTCCTCAGAACACTTGGAATGGAAACAGCATTTGACCCAGTTATCCCACTCCTCAGTTTATATCCAAAGGACTTAAAATCAACATGCTACAGTGATACAGTCACATCAATGTTTATAGCAGCTCAATTCACAATAGCTAAACTATGAAACCAACCTAGATACTTTTCAACAGATGAATGGATAAAGAAAATATGGTACATACACACACACACACACACACACACACACACACACACACTATGGAATATTACTCAGCTTTAAAGAAGAATGAAATTCTGGCATTTGCTGGTAAATGGATGGAGTTAGAGAATATCATGCTAAGTGAAATAAACCAAACCCAAACAACCAAAGGTCAAATGTTTTCTCTGATATGCAAATGCTAGTTCACAATAAGGGGAGTATAGGGAAGAATAGAGTTACTTTATATTAGGTAGAGAGAGAAGGGAGGGAAGGGAGTATGGGGGAGGGAGTTATAGTGGAGTAAAACAGACATTATTACCTCATGTACATATATGACTGCATGACCGAAGTGATCCTATAATATGTATAATCAGAAAAATGAGTGATTACACTCCATTTATGTATAATCTATCAAAATGTATAAATGCATTCTACTGTCATGTACAACTAATTAGAACAAAAAATCAAAAATTAAAAAAAAGAAAGGAAAGTCTAGGACAAAATCTGTCGGTACAACTATATGCAAGATATATAGAAATGTAAGAGATCCATGCAGAATTGCCTCTCAATGAATAAAGATATATAAGTGTAAATACAGTCTAAGCTTGGTCTGCTAAGAAGGACTGTAAGAAATGATACACCAGAAGCAGTGAATATACTTAGCCCCATCCCCTGCCCATTGTTAGTCTTATTCTATAAATACCATTATCTGTTAATAGAAGTCAGGAATCCTAGAAAAAAACTGCTGTTGAACAAACAAACAGAAACCTAGGGCAGGTAAAATATAAGATGGGCCTAAAATATTTTGTGCCGAAAAGTAATAATATGCTCAAAGAATGACAGAGACATGTTGAAAGGTGACAGATAACAGCTTAAATGTGCTCCCACTGGTCAACTCTATGACACTTTAGCATTAAAATAAATAAATGAGAATAATGTATTATATGCCATTTCATTATACAGAAGTCCATGAGTTAAAAGACATATAAAAAATAAAAAAGAGAGGAAAGTGTTGGAGTTTTTGGTAGAACTGGAATCTGAACCCAGGGCCTGCCACTGAGCTACATTCCCGGCCTTTCCCATCAACCTTCTACAGAAAACACTAACTTACTTTAGTTCCCAGTGTGCAAAAGAGAAAGTCAGGGTCTCCTAGGTAATGTGTACCTGGACATTTTGGCCCAGGCTGTCTCTCATTTTTCCCTAACGTGGCTAGGTTTTGGGGAATAGAAAGAGGGTATCCAGGAACATAGTGTTTTATTGTCCCTCTTTTCTTTAAATATGAGTGTGTGTGTACGTGTGGTGTTTCTGGTTATTTACTTGTATCACAACATTACAACAGAAGGCCCACACTTCTTACTGTTTAAAGCTACCGCTGGGACTCCACAAACTGTATTTTCCAGAGTTCCTTGACAGACCCCTTCTAGTTAGTTTCCATAAATTGGAGACTATAGAATTTGGAAGTTGGGAGGAGGAGGAAATTGATTTTCGTCTTGTTTTTAGTTAAAGTCAACATTTCTTCAAGAGCAAAACACAGCTTTGGCTGAGCCTTCACCTCATTGTGATCCTATTACCAGTAGTGCAGCTTGCCTTAGAATTATCATCTCTAGCCAGTTGTGAGCCCTGGATGGATAAGTCCTGTATTAAGCAAATCCACTTTATATGAAATATTATAATGGTTTCTATTTTCATGACTAGACCCCAAAAGGTATTTATATATACTGAGAATTTCTAGACACTGACATAAAAATATTTAGAAATTATTACCATTGGGGAGTGAGACTAATGAAGGTAGGAAGAAAAGGAACTGACTTTTCATTTTATTTCTTCAAAAGGAATGAAGTAAGAGATTACATCTACTATAAGCAGTTCTACTATAAACATTGTTAGGTTATCTGTGATTTATTTTATAATATTTCAACATAGAAAATCAGGTATAGATTTAGTCTGTATAGATTTTATTCTTATCTTTATAAAGGCACTTAATTGCCTTAATCAGAAGTATCAACTCCAGTGATAATTGGCTAGGACAGAACTGAAAGGCTGTACAGCAGAAATGACTGCTACCAGTCTTTTAGCTACTCTGATTAATACTGTTAGTTTTATTAATTAGCTTCATGGATTTAAAAAATGGATTTTCAAAGTTTTACTGAGTGAGGAACAATTAGAATAAAATTTAAACTTTTAGTGAAAACTAATATCTCAAAATTATTTTAATGACTAACTCTTGAGTATCTTTTCAAATGATTTTAACTGTTTTTGAATTTTTAATTATTTGCAGAAAAAATATTTTATGACCTACATAAACGTCCCTGTGTTATATTATTCCCAAGCCAAAACCAAGTAAAACCCAAATTCATAAATGATTATGATGTAATTTCATTTTTATCAAAAGAAGATAGAGATGAACCTATTGAGAGAGATACATACTCATTTATAGTTGTACCTGAACCTTGAGCTAAACACTTAAAATTCTCATGTTATCTTCTTTTCCCAAGTTCTCTAGTGCATACAGAAGCAAGTGACCAATCCCATATTGCTTATTTTGATTAAAATGTTCTATGACAGTAGATATTTGACTCCAGGTGACCACCTTTGATGATTTAAGTAACAAGTAATGTTTTCCCACTGAATACCTTGGAGAACCAATTCCACATTCCCATCCTCTGTTCTATTCCTCTGTAACCATGTTCAGTGCCAATACTGATGTAATTCAGGACACAGGATCACAGTGGCTGTTTTAGGATAAGGGATCTTTATAAAGGAATTATACCTTACAAAACTGTGGGGGCAGTGGGGAAATGAAGATCCAGAAGCAGGTGTTGGTGAATAAGAGATGGGATCATCTACCAACTAAACTGAAAGTCATCCTTCAGCCTCTGAAGTAGTTAGTGTGAAAAAGAAGTTCTTGCGTCCATGTTCCTACCTCCTCTGTGGGTCCACAGTTAAGTTTCTGGTGATAGGCTGTGGGCTGCTCTTCACTATCTGGCCAGAAGTCAGGGATCATGGTTCATGGTACAGAGGAAAAAAATAAGGACAACCTGGAACCCACTATGCACCTCTGCATCTGTTCACTGTAACACATAATTGTAACAGACCTCCAAAAACTATTACTTCATTTCTCCACTTAAAACCAAGCACAAAATTTCTTCTTTTAGTCAAGTCTAAATTAGAACTATACAGTGAAAAGGATTCTGAAAAATTTGGTTTCCATCTTAGTCAAATTGACACAACACAACCCATCATATTATGACTACCATTATTATAACTGTCACTATTATTTTGCTAATTTCATCTGTCCAATAATAAATACATTTAAAGTTCAAAAAATAGTTAAATGTAGCTATCAAGCAGGGGTCTAATCTACATGCTCATCTCCTAATTATAGCAAGCTATCACAAATCCTAATTGCCTTAGGATCTCTAGATTCTTTATGCAAGGAAGATATATTAGAAAAAAACATGATGGACACTTGAGCCCTAAGTTCAGATCCTTATAATATTTCTTTCCATTCACACGTCCTTAGGCAAACTAAAATTTTCTCTGATTCTTAATTTCCTCATCTATAAACTAGACTTAATAGTACTTGCTCTGAAAGTTATTGTGAAGATTAAATCAAACAATATATTTAAATAAACCCAACTCTCCTTACCTTTAGTCAAATGATAAAGTAGGCTTTAAGATAGAAGAAGGTCAGACCCAGGGCCACCAAGATTAAGTTTCACAAACCAAGAGATATAAAGATTTCACTATCAATGGGGAATAGGCATGGCAGGAGAGAAAAAGATATTCTGAGAAGGTATCCTATAGTCTACTCAGCAATGATACTTAGTGTGGCAGGTGGTGAAGAATATCTTTCTGTGGGAAATTGATCCTGTCACTCTAAATGTTGTCTGATTCAGTTCCAGGATAATTTATTTATGTTTCATTAAAAAAAATTTAGCAAATAATTACTACGTATGCTTCATCATTCAGGGGATACAAATAGTAAAGACATATTTCCCCCCAGTACCCCCCCAAAAAAAGACATATTTCCTACATCTAAAATCTTATATAAGCAGACAGTTAAATAAAATGTATAGCAGGATACAATGAGATAGAATTGTACATTAGAAACTTGAGGTGCTCAGATGTAAGGCAAACAAAACTAGTCTTGCCTGGGAGACAGAAAGTGTTGAGGAGGTCCTTCCTGGGAGAGATATCCTCTACCAACCTGTAAGATTAAATCAGAATTATTTTCAAAGGATTGAAAAGATGGTCAAGGTACAGGAAATCAAAAGTATATAAAAAAGCAAATAATTTGAACAGATATGCAAATATGAGAAACTTGAAGTATGGCTTGATATGAACTTAACTTCTATTGAGAGAATGAAGATAAGTAAACAAAATAGGTAAATAAAATAAATTGATATCTTTCCAATAAAATTTTATTTTTACTTAGCATTCAGTGTTCAAGGAGGCCTCCCTAAGAAGATAAAATTTTCATTGAGATGAGAACAAAAGGAGTCAGTCAGGAAGTAGATGACCCAGCATATGCTAAGACTGAAAACAAAAACAAACTTATTTGTGATGTAGAAAGGCCAGCTTGGTTGCAGAATTGGAGAACGGAGTATTGCCAGGAGACTGTGGTATAGAGGAACTGGAGAATTAAGGAGCCAGATCAGATAGGCCTATATGGCCAATGTTAAGCTTTGGCTTCTCTTATAAAATGAAAAGTCATTGAAGAATTTTGAGCAGAGTGATATAATCAAATTTATATTTTCTAGTAAGAAAATGTGAGAAATGAATTTAGAAGGTAGGCAAAGCCAGATCATGAATCATTTTGCATGCCTTATTAAGGAATCTGGCTGTTTTTTGAAGGCTAAGAGAAGCTACTGACGAATTTTAATCAGGGAAGACAAAGAATAAAATTTGAATTCTAAAAAAGATAACCAGAAAATATGTAGAGTATAAACTTAAGGTGTTTAAAACTATATTCAAAGAGATCATTTAAGAGGTTCCTAAATAATGTAGGTAAGATTTTAAGGATATAAACTAAATAAATTAGCTTAAGAATGAAATGAAGAACTAGTTTTGGTATATACACAAAATCAGTGATAGAGCTAGTGAGATTAGAGAAATTGGTGTTGGAAGGAAAAAAAACAAGGCTTTCTTAGAAATGGCTTTCTGAGGAAGGTGCTGTTACTATGATTATCTCCTGTTACTCCTCACCTTTGAGAACACCCTGTTTAAGTATTACAATCACAGAAAACTTAAGATGAACAATCTACTTAATCAAGTTAGAGCCCAAGTTGTACTGTAGGCTGTCAGTGCTATCCTGTTAGGAAGCCTTCATCAGCTATCTTCCAAATCTGGCATGGTCTTGAAGATTATCACCTTTACAAAGAACAATCAATTGCAAGCCCTTGCTTCAGTATTCTGACCCACTAAATGTACATTATGTTAAATGGCACTGGATGGGTAGAATATCTACAAATGCTTGCTGTACTCTAGGTGTTAATTTCTCCAAGATCATGGATTTTTTGTTTTCGTTTTAGATTTTGTAGTTTTATTATAATAACAAAAAGTTGTCACAGTGAGATCTACATGAATATACAGAATTATTACATTTAAATTCATATAGAAGATTTATATTTTAAGTTATACTTTTGAAAGTAGAAGACGAAGTACAGCTGAAGTTTTACAAGAAGAAAAATATACAAGACAAAAATAGTCAACAGTGTAACTCTCCATCCTCCATATAACTGGACTTTTGTCAGAAAACTACATCTTCTTAATCTGATTGTCCAAATCATCAAAATATGGATGATTCAGTGCCATTTTGACAAAAATTCGTTTGGTGGGTTATAGACTAACATTTTCAATAGCAAATTCAAGCCAAGCCATTTTCATCCAAGTTTTGACATGGGACACCAGGCTTCCTGTTTCCCACTTGAGAAATGTATTCTTATATTGTAAAGATTCCAACTTCATTGTTGGAAGTGTTCAAAGCTCTGAAAATCCTTAAGAGTTGATCAATTTCTGAATCTTTATGAAAAAGTGGTTTCTTAGTTGCCAATTCTGCAAATATGGTGCCTATATACCAAATGTCAATGGGAGTGGAGTAACGACGAGCTGAACACAGCAATACTTCAGGAGCTCTATACCAGAATGTTACTAACTCATGTGTATATACCCTAACAGGTATTCCAAAAGCTCTGGCAAGTCCAAAATCAGCTAGTTTAATTGTTCCTTTGTCATCAATAAGAGTTTTTTAAGTCTTTGTGAAGACAAAACACAATCCCCTGAAGGAGTTGGTACAAATAACTCTTAACAAGTGAAGAATTCATGAACTGACCAGGAGGGATAGAATCAAGTGTTTCTTGAGATCCATGGAAAGGAATTCAAAGATGAGATATAACCTGGAATCCTGCATGAGAACATCTTGAAGGTTGACTGTATTTGGATGATGAAGTTCTTTTAATAGAGCTTTGAAGTCAAGTGCCCAAGATGACCAGTTTTAATGTAAAATACAATGATGACGAAAACAGACTTCACTCACTTAGACATTCCTACTGCTGTCAGTCATCCCTTGAACCCTACAGCTGCTGCTTTTAGTGCACCAAATAAAATTTCGTTACCACATACAGGATATTGGATTTCCTCAAGCTATAGGTCTGTCAGTCCCAGCTATCCTGGAACTGTTGGGCCTTTCATATACCTCCTATGATGTCCCTGGAAATATGACCATTCCCAGGACTAGTGGCATACCTGCATATTTTTGTTAGATGTGTTATCAGTCTCACTTATCTTGTGTTTGTGTGTATGTGTATGTGTGTGTGTGTGTGTGTTGCTGGGAATTGAACATAGGACCTCACGCATACTAGGCAGGCACTCTACTACGAGCTACATCCCCAGCTTCCATGCTACGAAACTCAGTACTGATCTTAACATATCACATGAGCTTTTTATCCTATTTCGAGTGTATGGTAATAAACATCACATAAAGATTGTTTAATAAGAAAGAAACTGCCTTGGTTTGGATGGCAAATGCAAATCAAGCTCGGTTAACAATAAAACATCTAAGTGCTCAGATACTTTATGGAAATGTGCTTCATGCTACACTGTCCAAACATCAAGCAGTTTAGCTTCCAAGAGAGGGGCAAGATTAAGTTCTAAAGATTTCAGTAATATCCTTTGAATAGTATTAAAACGCCTGGCTTTAAAAATGTCTAGATTATCTTTCAACCATCATTCACTCTGAATCTTTCCAACTTTCCTCCTTCCATCACAGTGGATGATATGAAGCACATTTTCACAGAAGTTGGATGTTCAGTAAAACCTTTTAAATTCTTTCAGAAAGATCACAAAATGCTGTTTATTTGATTCATTCCCTAAATAATTCCATCACTATCCAAATTCCACAATCTATCTCAATTGTTTTCTCAGAGTGGAAGCTCCTATTTCCCATTTTCTGTCTTCCTGTATATTAGGCTGCTTCATTCTATACTTCTATTCCCAGGGTAGTAGCACACACCTGTAATACCAGCTACTTGAGAGATTGAGGCAGGAGGATGGCAAGTTGGAGGCCAGTTTGGACAACTTTGTGAGACCTTGTCTCAAAATAAAAATAGAAAGGGCTGTTGCTGTAGCTCAGTGGTAGAGTGCTCCTGGGTTTACTCCCTAGTACTACAAACAGACTATAGTTTCATTAGCCAATTTACATCCCCCACCTGTCACTATATCTATTACTATCATCTCCTGAACTTTAGTGATTTTTTTTTCACTGCCCTATGGTTTTCCTTTGAAGCTGTGCACTCAGATCAGAAGGACAAACTTCAACAGGTACACAGTAATGATCTCCCCAACCACCTCCCCTGACCCCATAATCTACAGGAAATTATGGGTTTTCTTCTTCAAAATCTTCTCATTGATAACATCTTGAATTCATTTTTCCATTTCTATTTGATCTCTTTTCTCTTGGCATTCCAATGTCATTCTTATCTTAGTTTTTTCATTTTTCTGCCTTTTATAATAATTGTTTTATTTACTCATCCAACCAACATACGTGGAAGAGGGCTGGAAGTGAGGGTGGCAAAAATCTGAATTTTAAGTAGAAATGTAATTTTGAAAGTTTCACTTCATTGATTCTTTTTGACAACCTCTAAAAAGCTCCTTTTTAAAGAGGAATGAACAGAGTTTAGAGATGTTAGGTTACTTGGTCAAACCCAGACAACGGGAAACAGATGGAACTGAAACTTGAAATAAGGTACTCTTGGCATCATCCTCTGTGTTCTTTCCACTACCATGTTAACTTCTTTCATGGTGAGCAAATAAGAGCCCCTTCCTGCTGAATCTGTCTTATTTTCTTGGTACACATAGTAGTTGCTAGTTTGGTTTTTACATCTACATTGGAATGCCTTTATATTTGCCCTATACTTCTTAATTCTCCAGTGTCCCCACTAACTTCTGTGGTTACCTTGAAACAAAGAACTCCTGAATTTCCTCCTGCTGAGAATAAAAACTATTTCTTGACCCAGCTGCATTTCAAGGAAGCTAAAACTGATATGTTCTCTGGCTAGCACAGCCCCGCTAAATCTACGTATGTCTATCACACAGCTTTTGTGTCTATAAATTGTAACTGCTTCTGTGGGACCAGCAGAGAAAAACAAACAAACAAACAAACAAAAAACCCAGCTGCTTCTCCCCAATTTGATCAAACTGAACAAAATTCATTTTTGTTTTTCCACTGTTTGCTTTTTTCTTATGTGGGCAGGTGGCAGGCAGTTCCCTTGGCTTGCCTGCGAGTAACAACCTCATAAGTGTGTGTGTGTGAGACAGAGTGAGAGAGTGCAAGAAAGTGCCTTCCTAACTCTTAAGGCACCCCTGAGGGTTCCTTCAAACTCAGTTTGGAATATCCTCTCCCAAAAGTCAAGAAAGCTGGGCTAAAAAGTAACACCTAAATAGTGCACTAATTTTACTGTAAGGGTTAAAAAAAAAAAAAAGAAAGAAAGAAAGAAAAGAAAAATGATCGAAACTTTCCGTATTGTTAAAAGGATAAAAGGATGAGATCTTTTTCCTTCTTCCTTTAAGGATTTTCTTGGGGAAAAAAAATCTGTAATTATAATACTTATCTGTGTCTCTGTATGTACATATATTTTTTAAAGTTAAACAAGCCTCTGCCAGATACAAAGGATCTTTTTCTTAAGGTTCTGGGAAACAACTTTGAAATGTCAATATCAAGGAAGACAGTGCACTTATCGCCTGTCACCGAGAGTTATCCAAAGTGCCTTGTTCCAAGATCTAAGTAGGTACTTGTCAGTGAGAAAGGCGGGACTTGGGTGGGCGGGGGAAATAGAAATAGTTTTTGTTTTTCCTTTGGGTAAAGGCAATCAGTTAACAACAGCCAGCCACTCCCAGGGGGAACTGCCAAGAATAGAGTAGCAAACCGTGCCCTCAATTCCTCTTGCGCGAGAAATCGCACGTAATGGATTGCATCGGCTTGGCTCCATGAAAGGTATGATCTGCGTCCATTTTTGCAATCTCATTAATAGGTCGCTTGTGCTGCCCATCCTAGTTTGGTCGGATGCTTACAGAATAGTAAAACTCTTTCTTTTCTTCACCGCTCCCTTTCTACACTTTTCTACATTTGTGATCTCCTGAGATGGCGGGAGATTTAATTTTAAAAATTTCCTCGACTATGTCAATTTA
The DNA here is from genome assembly GCF_902686445.1 of Sciurus carolinensis. Classification (NCBI taxonomy): domain Eukaryota; kingdom Metazoa; phylum Chordata; class Mammalia; order Rodentia; family Sciuridae; genus Sciurus; species Sciurus carolinensis. The sequence continues at coordinate 169,194,690 of NC_062214.1, read as the reverse complement.
CTTAAGCCCCCCACCCATACCAGCCTCCTTCGGCCCCCAGCTTCGGGTTGCCCTCAGCGGTACACCGGAGTCGGCGGGGCTCCAGACTCACCTCAACACGCGCCCTGAGAACGCGCTGAGATAACGCGAGAGCCACGGTTCCCAGCATGCCCTGCGCCCTCGGTCCGGAGGCGGCCTCTTCCGGTCCGCAGGCTTCGCAAACCGAAAGGACTGTGCCTGGGACACCCGGCCGAGATTGATTCACCTTCACCTGTGCAGAGCGCCAGCTGACCCCAGGAGGAAGCCCGGCGAGCAGCAGAACATGAACGGAAGAGTGGATTATTTGGTCACTGAGGAAGAGATCAGTCTTACGAGAGGACCCTCAGGTACGTGCGGGGCTTGAGTCGAGCAGGGGACTTGAGGGTGTAATTGCAGAGTAGACATTTGTTTTGCTGAGCCGGGTTTGCCTGCTCTCGGAGCAGGCAGGCCGCAACCTAGAAGTTTCCCCTAACGCTTTTGGGCATGTAGAAAAAATTATATTAACCTCCATCCTTAGCCAGATAACGGATCAGAGGTCTCGGCTTCATATTCCAGTCGGATTAGCAGGTGCGTTTATATCCAGGAAGGGGTTCTTTCAGCTAACGGTGCTAGTCAAGACGAGAAAAAGTCCAGCATATCGTGGACACCATACCCTTCCTTCTCTTGCCTGCTCTGTCCCTGTTTCTGAGGGACCGGTTAGGAAAAAACGATGTGAACTCTGAATACGCAGCTTTTCCCCCCTCGTGTTAAAATTCCTTCCTTTCTCCTTCGATTTCCGAGAAATACATGTACACTGTCAGCTAGAATGTTAAAGCAGGAAGAGACCTCAGAGATCCTTTTTTACTAAGTATCCAAACTTGGTACTGCTCCAGAATTATTCAGGGTTTTTTATTTTTGCTTTTTCATTAAAAACAAAAACAAAAAAACTAAAACGCCATTTAAGTCCCCATCTTCAGGCTATTGGATTCAGTTTGGATTTTGGTTTTTGTTTTTTTAAACTAAACACCTCATGTGGTTCAGATATAACCAAATGCTTATTTACCTCTGCAGTACTCTTTTCCATGACACTTCATTAAACTGTGCTTTTGACATGACTACAACTGCCTTCCTTGAAGTTGGTTGCCTTTTCTTAAAGTCTGTTTAGTTTTTCTATTAAGAGCTTTAGATTATTATTACACTACCTAGGGCCAAATCTTGTTATCTAGTCTCTTATTAGCTTTGTAACAGATGTAAGCCTTAATTTCTCCTCTGTAAAATGGGATTGGTTATAGAATGTACTTACAGTGTTGTTAGATGAAATGAGTTATCTTCTGTAAAATATTTAGAACATTGTCTGACATGTGGTAAGCAGAGTTTTGTTACTGTTATTGGATGAATGGCTAGGTGACACAGTTAAGTCCTGCTAAATACTGTATTTCACATGTCTTTAATAAAGTATTATGAGTTCTCTAAAATGTTTCTGAAATACTTTCATTCCTTTCTCTTTTCATTGTCACTACCTAGAATGGTCTATCACCTTTCCCTATGTGGAGTTTTGCAATAGTTTACTCACTACTAATAAATCATTCTTTATAAAACTTGACTTTCAGATTTATCCACTCTTTGTATCCTCCTTCCTGTTGTTTAAAAAATAAAAAGGCAACAGCCGTTGATCTTAGGTATCCGATCATACCTTTTTGCTTCTCTTTGTGATTACTGTTAATGCTCCATTATGAGCTAGTCAGCTTTTGTTCAGGGCTCATTCAGTGTGCCTGTTTCTTGGGTTCATTTTTCCTGTTTTATAGAAATTTCTCCTTCTCTCTTAGGGACTAATAAAAAGAAATAATTATATCTAACTAATATATTTTACCCCAAGTAGTTTAATTTCTGTATGTTGATGTATTTATCCAAAATGAAAGAATTTATTCACTGAATGGCTTCTTGAATTTTCCTAAGCATTTTCTTTTTTAAAAACACTTTTTTAAACTTTATTTTGTTTATTTATTATTATTCTTATTATTTTTTATGTGGTGCTGAGGATAGAACCCAGTGCCTCACACCGAGCATTCTACCATTGAGCCACAACCCCAGCCTCAGTATTTTCATCTTAATTGTGTAAGTCAACGAACTTCCTCGAAGAGTGGAGCTACTAATTTTAGGATTGAATTTGGATAAAAACTGTCGTTTGAAGTTTGGTTGGTTCAGTTAACAAGGAAAGGTTTCAAGTTTCTGTTTATCATTTCCCAGAGTTGATTTCCTGGTATATGTACTCCAGTCTTACATTCTAATCCAGCTTTTCTTCAGTGCCAACATGAGGATACATAGGGAAGAAGTCAGTAATTACCACTAAAAACCTCTACATAATTTTGGTAATCCCATTAGGATCTTTCTTGCTACATGAAAAATATGAAAAACCTCCTAATTCTAAGTATGCATTCATTTATAGTCAGCATTGTCACTGTGTTTTGTACAGCTTCCTACTTGGGGACATCATGGTCCACTCAGGGCCCTTTTTTGCCAGTGTTTTGACAAGTCTTGGTAATTTTCAGTTTAGGCCCATTTTGTAAGCCAACGGAACCTAGTCTTTCTGATCCTTCTTACTGCAAAGAAAGCAATTATGGGAAAATTATAATAATGAAATGAGTGTCAGAGGAGGCAAAAAGAGGGTTGGCATGTAGCTTTACGTCTCCTCTTTGCCTACTTCCTCAACTGCATAACTTGTTTTGGGTGACTTCAGAGGTATCTTCCACTTCTAAGAGTTCTTTATTCTTTGGCCCACTCAACATATCATTTTAAACATTTCCTGCCATTTTGGACTAACAGTGATATGAAGAAATGTTAAAGGCAGGGCTGGGGTTGTAGCTCAGTGGAAGAGTGCTTGCCTAGCATATGTGAGGAACTGGGTTTGATTCTCAGCAACACATATAAAAAAATAAAGTCCATTAACAACTAAAAAATATTTTCAAAAAAATGTTAAAGGCAGTGGTCACAATCTCAGATGTCTTCAAGGGTCAAAAAGTTCACCTAAGCTTTATGAAACATTGTCTTTTTTCTTTTTGTAGAGTCTACCTTGATTATAGTGTAAAAGCTCTTTTTCCTTTATCAAATTGAGAGTGCTTAAAATTGAGAGTGCTCAGTTACTCTAAGAAATACAAGAGACTCTAATCTCTTCTTCTCTGGAAGGTAAATTGGTCATAAAGGCAACCCTACTGCACACTGGGTAATATTCAGATTCCTGTGTTCCTGCCTGAAGGCTCAATGGGTTCCTTCAAGATGCTCTTAAAATGCCATCTTTAGAAAGGGAAGAAAGAAAAAAAATCTTCATATTTTTACTTTATTGAAATAAGACCTTGCAGAAGAAGGGGTGGTTGGTACAATATTTTAATAATGAATAATTAAGGAAGTATTCTCTTTCTGATAGTGTACTTGTTACTAAATATATTTTATGGTATATTTTATATTTTTATTATACATATGTGTATACACACACCTCATTTAACAGCAACCCTGAGTGGTAAGTGTTTAATCTACACTATTAGTTGGAGAAATTGTCTTAGAGAGGTTAAGGACTTGCTCAAGATCTAAGATCAGTAAGTTTCAAAGGATTTAACTCCAGGTCTGTTGGTTGTTCTGTACCTACTGTGGAAGCCAGATCTGACAGGTTGACTGTTAACCTTTCCCTTGGCCTTTATTTTGTTATATCATGCTTTATTCCCAGAAGGATTTAAGGCATCTTAAATGACTAGCACAATCCATGGTGGAAAATTTTTATAGTTTGCTGTTGATAAAGCTGAGGGCATATTAAGGTAAGAACCTAAAAACAAGAAACCTCGTTAAATCCAAGCATTTAAACCTTTACAGACCAGTCATGGGCTTTGGGTTTAACCCTGAGTATATTGCTAAGAGTTTTCTGACTTATTTCTTCCTTCATCTGTCAATTATATATGAGACTTAAGGGCTTTATCTTTGCCCTATTGTTTCTGGATATACGAATTCTAGCCCTTCAGGGAATTTACAGTCCTATAGAGAGACATGATGTTCATGTGCCTGAAGTTAAATCTCAGTGCTTAAATGCAAATGGAAGTGAGAAGTGTAGAAGAACATGGTAATCTGAACCCATATTGGGGAAAGTTCAGCATAGAGCTAAGGACCAGCATTGTTTAAAAAGGTTAAACAATGTTGGTTTTATAGAATAACCAGATTTTAGGCTAGTGTTAGGGACAGAGGTAGATATGGTCTTCGCAGTAATAGAAGTAAGCAAAGCAAATCATATTCCTAGGTCAGAGGGTAAACCAGTGTGGATGAAGGGAAAGTTTCATTTAAGAAGATTAAAAGGAGAAGAGTTTGCTAAGGTACACAGAGATTGGATTGTAGAAAGTTTTTGATATTACTGTAGAAACTTAATCTTTCTCTCAGGTTCCATCTGGATACTTTCCTCTTCCTATTTATTGGTTAAGACTCAATGTGAGAATCAGTTCCTCTAGGAAACCTTCTCCCAGGTTGGATGCTCCCTTATTATCAACATTCTGTACAATTTATAGAGTATCTCTCATATATTGCCAAGCTCTCTGCAGTCTCCTCCTATCAAGGAAAAGATGGAGTGGCCATTATTCCTGTTACATAAATGAGGAAATCTTGACTTTTACATTACACAGCTCTTTGGGGGCAGACTTAGGAATTGGATCCAGGTCTACATGACTTAAAAATTCAAATTCTAAAACACCAGAGATAATTTTATTTTGTCTTATTTTTGTTTTCTCATTTATGTCTCCTCTTTCTACTATGAGGTTTTCTGGTTTTTTAAAAAAATGTCTTTTTTTTTTGCCAATGCTTTGTCTAGTGCATGATACCCAAACTGATATACTAGCATAATGAAATGTGTTTAAGTTAGAAAGAACTAGCAACATGGCTTGTTTTAGATTTTGCAAAGTCATAGAATTCTCCAATAAATAACAATTTGGGAAAAAAAGAGTGAGGTTGGACATAATGTGTTATTATGAAGGCTAGGAAACTAGCTAAGATACCATAAACAAGGGGAAGAAATATGTGAAAAACTCCACAGAAAGATAAGAACTTTGAGGATTAGTCTAAAGGTCTGGGTGTGGTGGGTGGTGCATGCCTGTAATCCCAGCAACTGAGGCAGGAGGATCCGAAGTTCAAGGCCAGCCTCAGCAACATAGCCAGGCCCTAAGCAACTTAGCAAGACCATGTTTCAAAATAAAACATAAAAAGTGCTGGAGATGTGACTCAATAGTTAAGGGTCTCTGGGTTCAATCCCTGGTATCAAAAAAACACACAAAAACCCAAAAAGATTAGTCTAAAGATCTTCAAAACAATCCTTAAGAAAAACATCAACATCTTGAACTGAAGTTGTGGCTCAGTGGTACAGCACTTGCCTGGCATGTGTGAGGCACTGTGTTCAATTCTCAGCACCATGTATAAATGAATAAATAAAATAAAGGTTAAAAAAAATTAAAAGAAAAACTTCAACATCTATGCATTGTTTTGGGGAAATAGAAAGGTAAGCTGATAGATGCATCCCACTTTGTGGAACCATGTGACTAAGTGGAAAGTGGCCAGTGATTATATTCAAATAAATGCAAAATTATTTATTGAGGGAAAGACATCTAAACTAAGATGGTAGAATTGGAATTGTTGGTTTCAGAAGACCCGACATTAAAGTGAAACTGTTTAGAATTCATTTAGTGTTTACTGCAAGCCTACATATGCTTAGGAATTTTGGATAATAAAGAACAAGAAATGATCCCTGTTTTTAAGGATTTTGCAGTACAATAGGATATTTGTTAGTCAAAAGAAAATGAAAATAAAAAAGTGTCACTGCAAAAAAAAATCAACTAAAGGCAAAACAGAACAAAACAAAACAAAACTATATGGCTGAAATAAGGGGCAAAACAAAAACCACTGCCAGACATACAGAATTGCAAATTGACAGTAGTGAGTCCTTGACTATTGTTATGAATAAGCATTAAGTTCTTCAGTTGATAGGCCAATGGAATAAAAAAGATCTGATAATATTCTGTTTGTAACAGATTCACTTTAGAAGTAGAGACAAGGAGATTTATAATGAAAGGATGAAAAAGGTTTTCCATTCAACAGATTGCTAGGGTGACTATACTAATTTCACACAAAATAGATTTAATGTGAAAAAAATTACAAGAGACTCGGACATTACATAAAAAAATTTTTATTGATTCTTTTTAATTGACGTGACAGTAGAATTCATTTTAATATAATTATACAAGCGTGGAATATATCTTATTCTAATTAGGATGTACATGATGGATTCACTATGGTGTATTCATGTAAGTAATAGGAAAATTATTTTGTATTAATTTCACTGACTTTCCTTTTCTTACACCCCTTCCGTTCTCTTCCTTCCTCTTTATCTTTTCTACTGAACTTCTATTCTTCCCCTGCCACCCTTATTGTGGGTTAATTGTGGGTTAACATTTGACCTTCATTTTTTTTGGGACTGGCTTATTTCACTTAGCATGATAGTCTCCAGATCCATTTATTTACTTGCAAATGTCATAAAGTCATTCTTTATGGCTGAGTAATACTCCATTGTGTTTATATACCACAATTTATTCATCCATTCATCTGTTGAAGGGCATCTAGGTTGGTTCCATAGCTTAGCTATCTTGAATTGTGCTGCTATAAACATTGATATGGCTGCGTAGTATGCCGATTTTAAATCTTTTGGATATAAACCAAGGAGGGAAATAAATGGGTCATATGGTGGTTCCATTCCTAGCTCTTTGAGGAATCTCCATACTGCTTTCCAGAGTGGTTGCACCAGTTTGCAGTTTTACCAATGACGTATGAGTGTACTCTTCCCCACATCCTCACTAACTTTTATTGTTACTTGTATTCCTGATAATTGCCATTCTGACTGGAGTGAGATGAAATCTCACTGTAATTTTAATTTGCATTTCTCTAATTGCTAGAGATGTTGAACATTTTTTCATGTATTTCTTTTTTGGAAGTATCTGTTTAGTTTCTTTGCCCATTTTTTGATTGGGTTATTTGGTTGCTTTGATGTTAAGCTTTTTGAGTTCTTTGTGTATCTTGGAAATTAACACCCTATCTGAGGTACAGGTGGCAAAGATTTTCTCCCACTCTGTTGGCTCTTTCTTCACACTCTTGCTCGCTTTCTTTGCTGTGGAGTTTTCTAATTTGATGCCATCCCATTTATTGATTATCTTTTATTTCTTGTGCTTTAGGAGTCTTGTTAAGGAAGTCAGTTCCTAAGCCAATATGTTGGACCATTGGACCCACATTTTCTTCTAGTAGGTACAGGGTTTCTGGTCTAATTCCTAGGTCTTTGATCTACATTGAGTTGAATTTTGTGCAGGTAAGTGATAAAGGTTAAATTTCATCTACATAAGGATTTACAATTTTCCTTGCACTGTTTGTTGAAGAGGCTAGCTCTTCTCCAATATGTGTTTTTGGTGTCTTTATCAAGTGTGAGGTAATTAGTTTTTATGACTTTGTCTCTGTGTCTTCTGTTCTGTTCTATTGGTCTTGTCTGTTTTGATACTAATGTCATGCTGTTTTGTTACTATACTTCTGTAGTATAATTTAAGGTCTGGTATTCTGATGTCTCCTGCTTTACTTTCTCTCACTAAGGATTGCTTTGGCTATTCTGGGCCTCTTAATTTTCCAGATGAATTTCATGACTGCTTTTTCTATTTCTATGAGGAATGTCATTGGAATTTTGATGAGAATTGCATTGAATCTGTATGGCACTTTTGGTAGTATGGCCATTTTGATAATATTAATTCTGCTATCCACGAATGTGGGAGGTCTTTCATCTTCTAAGGTCATCTTTAGTGTCTTGTCTTTTTCTTTCTTTTTTTTTTTTTCTTAGTTTCTTTCTTTAGTGTTCTACAGTTTTCACTGTAGAAGTTCTTCACCTCTTGTTAGATTGAGTCCCATGAGACTTGTGAATGGGATAGTTTTCCTAATTTCTCTTTCAGCTGATTTGCTATTGTATTATAGGAATGCAATTGATTTCTGGGTGTTAATTTTGTGTCCTACTACTTTGCTGAATTCATTTATAAGTTCTAGAAGTTTCCTGGTGGAGTTTTTTGGGTCTTCTAAATATAGGATCATGTTGTCCATAAATAGATAGTTTGAGCTCTTCTTTTCCTATTTGTGTTCCTTTAATTTCTTTCTTTTGCCTAATTGCTCTGGCTAGAGTTTCAAAGACTACATAGAATAGAAGTGGTAAAAGTGGCCACTCTGTCATATTCCTGTTTTTAGAGGGAATGCTTTCAATTTTTCATTCTGTTTAGAATGATGTCGATCTTGGATTTGTCATGTATAGCTTTTACAGTGTTTAGGTATGTTCCTTTCATCCTTATTTTTATATAATAATATTTTAAAAATCAATTCATCAGAAAGAATAGCAACCGTAAAAATGTATGTACCAAACAACAGAGTTCCAAAATATATGAAGCAAATGTTGAAGAACTGAAGGGAAAACAGATGCTTTTTACAGTAATAGTCAAATTTTAGTACTCTGGTTTTCAGTAATAGGACAATCAACAGAAGATCAATAAAGAAATAGAGGACTTAAACAACACTATAAACAAATTAGACCTAACAGATATATATAGAACATTCCATCAAATAATGGCAGAATACCATTTCTCAATATATGATACTAGATTAATTAGACAGCCACAAGCATAAGAATGAATTTGTATCCTCACCTTATACAATATATAAAAATTAACTAAAAATTTATTGAATACCTAAGCATAAGAGTTAACAGTATAAAACTCTTACAAGAAGAGATAGGAAAAATCTTCATGCCATTGGATTTGGTAATGATTTTTGGATGTAGCACCAATTGCAAAGACAACAAAAGAAGAATAAGCATATAATGCTTCATCAAACCTAAAAATGTTGTTCTTCAAAGGCCATTATCAGGAGTGGACAGAATTGAAGAAGATATTTGCCAATTATTTCTGGTAATGATTTAACAAGCAGAATATGTAAAGAACTCAAACTCAACAATAACAAAACAAATTAAAAATGAGCTAAGGACTTGAATAAACATTTCTCCATAGAAGATGTACAAGTGACCAATAAGCACATGAAGAACATATTCAGCATCACAGGCATTTGGGAAATACAGATCAAAACCATAGTGGGATGCTACTTCACACCCACTGGGATGACTATTATAATAATAAGTAACAAGTGTTAGGAAAGATGTGGAGAAACTAGAACCGTATGCATGCTAGTAGGAATGTAAAATGGTGCAACCACTGTGAAAAACAGTTTGGCGGTTCCTCAAATCGTAAAACAGAATTACCCGGTGTTCTAACGCTTTCACTTCTATGTATATACCCAAAAGAATTGAGAGTAGAAACAAACAGATGATTGCATGCCAGTGTTCATAGAAGTATTATTGATAGGAGCCAAAATATGGCAATAGTTCTCATGTTCCTTGACAAATAAATAAATAAATAAGATATGGTATATATAAGAAATAGAATAATATGCAGCCATAAGAGGGAAAGAGATTCTGATACATGCTACAATGTGAATGAACCTTAAAGACATTTTACTAAGTGAAATTAGGCACAAAAGAAAAAGTATATCATTCCATTTATGAGGTATATAAACAAATCCATATAGACAGAAAGCATAATAGAGGTTACCAAGATCTGGGAGAAGGGGAGAATGAAGAGTTATTATCTGGTAGATATAGAGGTGGATGTTTTTGTTTATTGGTTTTGTGACTATGTGTGTGTAGTGAAAATTCTGGATATGAATAGTGGTAATGATTGTACAACATTGTGAATGTACCTAATGCCACTGAATTATACACTTAAAAGTCATTAAGACTATAAATTTTACATTAAGCCTGTTTTACCATAATAAAGATGGGGGATTTTGTATCCAATAGAGTTTATTTGATGTCTGATGAAAATTAATGGGATTTTGTGGTAGAAAGTCTGTGCAGACAGAGGGACAAATAGAGTGTCAATCTAGTGTTCATTTCTCAATTAGTGATTATAATCCTTGGTGTTAATGAATTTTTGTTTCATACGAATTATTTCTGGATTATATCCAGAATAATAAGTTAAGCTGTTATTTTACTTTATAACTTTGAAACTTCATAGACAAGAATCTGAATGAAATGCAGTGTTTTTCCTTCTCTGACTTGAAGGTAAGCAGTAGGGACCAACCTCTGTGACAGAACTCCAGCGTGATGAATCCTTCCTCTGGAATATATTACTTATGGGGACTGTTCTACAACCATTATCTTACGTTGTTTTTTTCAGAGCCAGCCCAAAGACCAGCTGGCTCCCAGGATAGTAAGCAGTACTTAGAAGACTTTTTTTTCCCCCTTAAAACTTTCTACAAAGATGCAGTGTGGCAAAATGGTTAAAAGCTTATACCTTGGAATCAAACAGCCTCACTTGGAGCTTTGTGACCTCCATGACTCTCTATGACTCTTTTTGTTTTTGTTTTTGTTTTTGTTTTGTTTTGTTTTTTTGGTACCGGGAATTGAACCCAGGGGCACTTAATCACTGAGACACATCCACAGCCCCCCCCCTTTTTTTTGTATTTTATTAGAGACAGAGTCTCGCTGAGTTGCTTAGTGCCTCACTAAGTTGCTAAGGCTGGCTTTGAACTTGCGATCCTCCTACCTCAGCCTCCTGAACCACTGGGATTATAGGCATGTGCCACTGCACCTGACCTCCTTGACTCATTTTTTTTTTTTAGTTGTTGATGTACCTTTATTTTATTCATTTATTTATAAGTGGTGCTGAGAATTGAACCCAGTGCTTCATACATGCAAGGCAAGTACTCTACCACCGAACCACAACCCCAGCCCTCCATGATTCATTTTTAAAAATCATCTGTATGTAAGTAAAGTTCATACTATATTACTTCGTAGATATTAAATGCTCAATAAATATTAATTGTTGCTGCTGCTATTGCTCTTACTTATAAATGGACTCAGGGTCCAGACCTGTAGTCAGGAGAAGTCTAGAAGAATGTGTTTCTTCTTTAACTTTCCAAGGATCTTCTACTAAACACTCTTTCCCTTTCAGTCCTCTAGTGGCATCATTGTTATACTACCTGCCACCTTTACTTTTTTGGGTATGTGTTTAGACTGCTCATCAAAATTAGAGACTGAGCAATCCATTTTAATTTTTTTATATTTTAAAATTTATTAGCATATTATAACTAGAGTTCACTAACCACTCACTTTTTAGAAAATTTTGTTGAATCCCAATCTGTATTCTTTCTCCCATTGACCTTCATCCTTTTTGGGCCTTATACTTGAGAGCAGAATTAATTATATCCTTCAGCTCTATAGCACACTGTTGTCATTCCTATGTCCCTCTCTCTTCTTCTTTTTACCCTTCATACCTAAACTCCACCTGTATATTCTTCCCTGTGAGTATCTACTTTAATATGTCTTTACATGCACTTTTGTAAACAGGTAATACTGTTTTGTGTTTTCTTATGGGAAGGTATTATGCTGTGAATATCAACATGACATTTTAAAACTCTATCCATGTTATTTTAATATGATTAAGTTCCTCTAACTTTTAACTGTATTTTAACTGTTTTCCAAAAGATGAGCTCTTAGATTACCATCAATTCCACACTACCACAAAATGTCCTGCAGTAAACATAGTCTTACATTACTGTTTGTAGATGGGATGATCACTTGTGTCCAAACTGGGATGATTTTGAAATTGAAAAGAAACTCTTTTTAACACTAGGGAAGAAGGTGTATACCAAGACTCCCAGACAAATCAGGATATGTGAACACCCTACTCATGAAAGATTTTTCTGGAGTATAGTTGATAGTTAGAAAATATGTACTGCATAGGCTTTCCCCTTCCAGTTTCAGACTGGCATCTGTTTCAGTTTGTTGATAACATGTACTGGATGATTGTTGCAGATTTAAAATATCACCCTTGCCAGAAACTACTCCTGAAGGGGATTTCTAGTTACAGGTTATAGACATACTTAATAAATTTTATCTCTAATCCAGTCTTTTCCTGTTTATAGGTGGGTGGACTTTTAAATCTCTCTTCCCACTTTTCAGGAGTTCTTACATTTGTACTGTGTATTTATTCCTCCTTTTCCGTCAAACTATCTAGTTTTGGTAAGTAGCCATCAATAGTTTATTGACAACTACTCCTAGAGCCTTACCCCAATATAGCAACTACCGTGTATTTTATAAAGAATAGTTTTTTCAGATTTTATGTTGTTGGGTCAATTACTCTTTGAGGTAGAGGGCAGAATTTTTAATCCTTGTTTTACAGAAAAGGAAGCTGAGGATCAAAGATAAACTGACTCACATGTCTGGTAAGTTTTGGAGTTGAACTTGGAATCATTTCTTCTGACTTTGATTTGCTTCTACAGTATTTAAAAGGAACAGGGAAAAGGATAAACTTCTGTTTGTGATTAAAATAGGAACCATCCAGTTTAGCTTTGCCTGTCTCTGAACCTAACACAGTGCCTGACATGTGGTAAATAATTCATAGTTTTTATTGAACAAATATACTGGGATTATCTAGGGATATGTAGGGCCCAAATTTGAATCTTATTTTTATTTTAGTACTGGGAATTGAATCCAGGGACTCCTGTGCATTTGTATGCTAGGCAAATGCTCTCCTACTGAAGTATACCTTCAACCCCAGGTTTGAATTGAAACACTGCTACTCAGTGTTGTGGGGACTTTGATTTATTGCAGCAGGGTTTGAGTTATAGATGAACGCAGTTCTGTAAAAGTGGATGAAGAAAGGCTTTACATCAGTCCATAAGTTCTCATTTTAAGTGGTTTGGTTCATTTACGACAGAAGTTAACAGTGAGTTTTAAGTGTACATATGTAATGTGATGTTAATGGGTGGGTAATAAACTGAACTTGTTTATAATAAAGCTCAGTAAGATTTCTTCCACTCATCTTCTTTTGGATGTTGTTCTATAGCTTTAAATAACCTGTAGCAAAGTTCCTTCCCTCTCTTGCTAATTATTGTAATGCCCTTGGCTGCTTAATACTTGCTTTCTGTTCCCAGGATCCCCAGAGACAACAACATTTTGGTGAGATTCCAACCATACTGAGGATGTTGGATTTCTTTTTTGCCACAGTTTCGAAGTCCTTTCAGAGTCTTCCATAGTCTGGATCTGCCTACATTTTCACTTTGTCTCAAGTTACCAGAACCTCCCCCAAACCCCCATCTTCTCTAATACAAATTAAGTGTCTATATTTCATCCCACCAAGGTGAAAAACTTTTTAGAAAACCCACATATGTCTCTTTAAGTATCTTTTTTCTGTTGAGGCCAGTAGTATAGTGGTGACTGTGGCTATTTGTTTCAGTTGGACCAATGCATTTTGTTTTTTGTTTACAAATGATCTCCCTTCTCTTTGTACTGTGGCCCTGAATTATACCAGCCAGTAGCTGACATAAAGAAGGACTTAAAGGAGTTCAAGGTTTCTTTTTCTTATTTTATTTATTTTTCCCTCCTTTTTTTTTTTTTTTTTTTTTTTTTTTTTTAATTTAAAGATAGGGCCTCACTAAGTTGCTGAGACTTGCTTTGAACTCAAGATCCTCCTGCCTCAGCCTTCCAAGACACTTGGATTGCAGGCATGCGTGGTGGTGCCTGGCATCTCCACATTTTTTATTGGTGCATTATAGTTGTACCTATTAATGGATTTGTTGTTACATATCTGTACATGCACACAGTATAACATAATTTGGTCAGTATCACTCTGCTGCATTTCCCCCTTCCCTCTTTGCCTTCCACCTCTTGGTGACTTTCCTCTACCGATGTTTTGATTTTTAGGAGATCCACCCCCACCTTTGATATCCTTTTCCCCTTCTAGTTTCCACATATGAGAGAAAACACAATCCTTAACTTTTTGAATTTGACTTATTTCACTTAACATGATGGTCTCTAGTTTCATTCATTTTCCTGCAAATGACATAATTCATTTTTCTTTATGACTGAATAAAACTCTGTTGTGTTATTTACCATATTTTCTTTATCCATTCATCTGTTGATGGATACCTAGGCTGATTCCATAGTTTGGCTGTTGTGAATTGTGTACCCTTAAATGCATAGGTAAAATCCCTTTATGACAGTGGTTTCTGTAGGGTGAAATTCTTTCTACAACTTAATGGTTGGTTCATGGAAATGGCACTTTGATAATCTGCTAGCTTGTTAGCTTGCTTGCTTTCTATATTTTATTATAATAAGAACATTTAAATCTAACGTTGATAGATTTTATAGTGTAAAGTGTTGTTAAGTGGGATTTGGAGAGGGTGAGGTATGGGCAGTGCTGGAATTTGAACACATCCCTAGCACATCCTTACAATGCATTTTTTTTGTGGGAGCAGCTTTGAAAGTTAAACTTGTGTTAATCTGTAAGCACAGTGTTCCATAATAGATCTCTTGAACTTATGCATTTTGCGTAACTAAAATCTTATACCCATCCAAAATAGTTAAATTCATAGAAACAAAGAATAGAATAGTGTTTTCTAGTGGACATATGGGCAGTTGCTAGTCAGTAGGGAATCCGTTTTGTTTCAAGTGAATAAAATTTGGTTATGACTATGTGCAAGTATATGGTTATTTGTACTTGAAGTTTGAAAAAAAGAAAAAGGGTGAGTTTGGTTCTATATCTACCATGAAGCAGCAGTTACCTTTCTGGTTCTGAGGTTTCCTGCCAGCACCTGTACCACTGTCCCCTTCCCATAACACAAAATGGAAAAAAATAAATGAAACTCCCAAGACCACTTCTCCCAAAACCCTGCCACATACAAATTCTCCAGAATCAAAGAAGTATGAAGGGGAAGGTATGGTTGGAAATCTCTTTCTAAATTAAGAACAGTTCATTTGGTAATTGGTTAAAAGCTTAGATTCTTATGAATGCAGCCAACCTGGTTACATTAATACCAGAAATGCCAGGAATTGGGCCTTCTGAATGCCATCAATAGGATCAAAATCAAATGTGAACAGAACTACTTAACATTTTACAGGGATGACTTTATTCTTTAAGTTGTATGTAGCTCTTTCTGTATATATTCAATAGGTCATCTTGATCTCTGTTTGTATTTTCAGTCCTACCTGACCTGAGTGGGCAACTTGGTACTCTTGACCTTAACTCTTTTTTTTTTTTTTTCTGGGTGCTGGGGATGGAACCCAGGGCCTTGTGCTTACAAGGCAAGCACTCTACTGACTGAGCTATCTCCCCAGCCCCTTGACTTTAACTCTTGAACTTAACTGACCTTGCTTATGACTGTTCCAGCTACTTACTGACTTACTAGCCTCTTCTCCCCTAGGCCTCTTCTCTGTCTTTACTTCTCTAATTCCTTTTCTTTCTTCTTCATCCCCATCTCCTTGATTCCTCCATGATTTTCTCAGGGCTGGGCTTCAACATCGTCGGTGGGACAGATCAGCAGCATGTCTCCAATGACAGTGGCATCTACGTCAGCCGCATCAAAGAGAATGGGGCTGCGGCCCTGGATGGGCGGCTCCAGGAGGGTGATAAGATCCTCTCGGTGAGAACTGGCTTCTGCCTCCTTTGCTGTACTTTGCTCCGTAGTTCTTAGGTTCTGTCCTAACCCCTTTCTTGGGAAGATTTCTGCCTGCCTTTTTGGATGTGGAAATGCCCAGATTATATAGTTGAATGGGAGGAACCTTGCTCAGTCTTCCAGCTTTCTATTGGACTTGGAGGATAATATGATCCTTACTTGACAGACATGGCAAATTAAACCCAGAATATGAAGTTACTTGCCTAAGTTCCAGAAAAAACAAGTCAGGGAGAGGGAAGGACTGATGTGGGGAAAAGAGATTTAAAACCCACAATTTTCATCTTTTTTTCCAATATTTTATTACCTCTCTTTTGTTAATTAAAACATGAATTTGTATTGCGGGGGGGGGGGGGGAGACTGTTAACCCCTATAAATGGATTTAGTTTCAAAGAAGGAAAGCAGGAATTCTCTGTATTTTCTTACCCATGATAGACTCAGAGCCCTTTCTTACGTGTTATAAAGATAAAAAATTGGAATGCAGTTTGACTTGGTTATCTTATCAACTATGCTCCCATTTCATACTGATAACCCACAATCTCAAAATAAATTAGACTTAGCCTATAATAATTCAGAATACATGCACAATAAGAATTTTAAAACTATTAAAATGCATAGCATACCTTTGGCCCCATTTTTCATTTCTGTTCCCCATCATTGGCCACAGTATCACTATGTTACTATCAGTTGTGAGAGGGGAGGAAGTTTAGTGATTTTGTAGATTTAATTTTTTTAAATTACACTCCAGGGCTAGCTAAAGATAACCAGCTAGTTACTAGTATATAAATGATACAGTTGATTGTTATAAAGAATGGAAAAGTGTTGGGGGATGGGGTGAGTTTTATGTTCCTTCAAGTTAGAGGGGGCTTCAAAGGGCTAGACATAAATAAATGGAAATTCGAACTAGGCTATGTCTTATGGAAAAGCCCCTACTTTTTTCTTCACTTGGGCCATGGACCATGAGCCTGTGGTCTGAAAAGGAGAAAATTTTCTCTTCCTCTTATGAATTGAGGCACAAAGGTTAAGTTGGGAAGAGACTGAAATAAATGAATATATATAGGCTAAGAGAAGTCTTGATTAAAGAATTAGTCTCAGAGACCTGATTTTTTTTTTTTTTTTTTTTTTAGCAGTACTAGGGATTAAAGCCAGGGCCTTGTGCTTGCAATGCAAGCATTCTACCAAATGAGCTATATCCCCAGCCCCAGAGACCTGATTTTGAAACTACCTCCATAAGATTGATATATCCCTTTAAAGAGTTCATTGTAGCTTTGTTAGGAATTTTCCCTTTTGAGTTATATCTCATGCAGTTCAGTTGACTAGTGATTAAAGTACATATGTGGGAAGTCTCCTGGTCCTCTGAGTTGTCAACTTATTAGACACTTGTTTGCCATCCAGCCCATTTGGTAGTATGTGTAGGTAGAGATACAAAGAAAAAGAGAGAACGTCTAACTCTTCTTCACTTGATATCTGAGTAATTGAGAGATTAGGCTGATCAGTAGTTCAAGAAAGCTTTATGACTCCACTTAGTCCCCAGAAAATAAGAACAAACAGCTATTAGAGATATCTATATTAACTCAAAAATCTTTTTTAAAAAATGTGTCCGAACTGATCCAGAATGTAAATGTAAAATCATGGATGACTTTATTTCAATCCATCTCATTGTTTTTCCTGTGTCCTAGCCCATTAAGCTTCTCCTAGGTGCAATTTATTAATCTTATAAGATGGAGATAGTGATAATCCACCTTTCATCTTAAAAGTATATTGAAGAGTTTAAAAGCAGATGACTGTTGCTCCCCAGAGAAAGACATCCTAAAAACTGTGAATCAACTTGGCGGGGGTATAGTAAGGAAAAAGAATGGATTGTTAAAATAAAGGTACAGCATGTAGTTAGGATCTATGTGGTTTATTATTTTGACATACAAATCATACATACAAATCTGACATACAAATACAAATTCAAATTTGACATACAAATCTCGGAATAGGCTCTGTGGTTAAAGAAAGACTTGAACAATAAAGGAATTAAGAAGAGAACCATAGTATCTGAAAAACTTTGGTTAAATTTAGATCATTGCAAAATGAAAATAGAAGTTTTCAAGCATCAAATGACAACTAACATTTTTAGAACTTTAATCTTGTTTAATATTATAATAATCCTATGAGGCAGATATGATCACTATGCCCATTTTGCAGCTAAGGAAACTGAGGCTTGATGAAGTCAAGCAACTTGCCCAAGGCCACACAAATAGTAAGTGTTAGAGAATTAAAGCTGGTTTGTCCAAACTTGAAATCTCTGCTCTTACCTAGTGTACTTCATTGCCTTCTAGTAGATAAAGGAAGAGCTAGATTTAGTAATCCTAAAAAGAAAGTTGCATGGTAAATTAACAGTAAATGATAATCATATGAATACTGGAATTAGTCTTTGTCTAAAAAACAGAATTAAGGGGAAAAGGGCATAACCACAGTGAAAATAATTTATTAGACATAAACTGAAGTGAGGAACCTTTGTTATGTGACCCATTGCCTCACACAGAAAAGAAATTATTGGATGACCTCTCAAGTTGTAAAATAGGGTTGGGGGTGATGGATGGTGAGAGATTATTATCAATGAAAGAAAAGTAGATGATTAAAAAACTTAGCTTATCTAACTTTAAAATTTATAGCAAAGAGGATTTTAACTTTATCAAAACATAAGAAACTAAGAAACATTACAAAGATATGTATAAAATATTGAATGTTACATAGATTTATATTTCTGTTCAAGTAAGGAAAATACATGTGAAAAAAAAGAAAGGGAAAATGAAAGGGGACAGAAAGCCAGAAATAGAAAAGAGATATGGAGGAAATAAGACAGAAAAAGATGGAGACATACAGGAGGTAAGGGCAGCATATTCTCTCCTTTCTAACTGAACTTGTATTCCTTTGACTTCAGTTTCCCTTCTGAGTTTACTCCACAATTTTCTTTGTAGATCCCTTTCCTTAAGGAAGATTGTGGAATAGTCTCTGTTACCTCACTCATCTATGGCATCATATTCCCTGTCTATCTTTTTTTTTTTTTTTTTGGTGCTGGGGATTGAACCCAGGGCCTTGTGTATGCGAGTCAATACCAACTGAGCTACATCCCCAGCCCCTCCCTGTCTATCCTTAAGTGAACCTGTTAGGCCATAACCACTAGATGGCTCATTTCATCCCTTTAATGTATTTAAATATTCATTAATTATTGGTTTTGTTGTCTCTGTGAAATGACTTAAAATTATTTATTAGTATATATATCCATTTTTTAATGCATTTTCCTATTCTCCAGACATGGGTTATTTTTCCATGTTTTAAAATGTGTCCCACTTTTTTCTAATAACTTTTGCTAGATAACCAAACTAAAAATAAGTTTCTTAGCACACATCCATTTTAGGTAACCAATAGAAATATCATTAGTGGTCTGCAAATTTTTTGTTATTATTGACTGTTAATTTAATCTTTCCATTTTTTCCAAGTAATACCCACATAGTGTCTTGATTTCAAGTTCTAAAACTGAATAATTGCATAATATATCACGTAGTTCCTTATTTTCTCATCGAAAGTGAAATTTAATTTTTTAATGATCACTTATGATTTCAACTAAAAAAGAAAAAAATTTAATACTAATCAGTGTTAAATAATTGTGTGTGTGTAGAGAGGATGGTGTCATATTAGAATAAGTTACCATGGAAGCTGCAGAAATTTTCTTTTTGATTAAAAGAATAAAAGGGTAAACTGTCTTACATTTCTTATTTCCTCTCTTTGTCTAAATGAAAGGAGGTAGATAGTCAAGAACAGTCCATCCTCAGTAAACTCTATATATTTTATGATGCTCAGGGTGATGTAGCTGGTTTATTTCACTGCATAGATGAATGCTGTCCTCTTTAACCAAACCATTTATAAAACAAAATGGCATAGATTGGGCCATTAGCCAACTGCATTTCATATTCTGTTCAAGCACAAGTCTTAATTCGGTGAATGAAAGAATTGGTTAGTTATCATTTATCAATGAGTATATTTGATGGCCTCTGGGGCATATGCCAGGAGCTCTGGAAAGTTACAAAGAAGATGAAAGACTCATTTCCTTTTGGATTAGCAGTCAGGGAATGACCTAGCAGAAACCCTATCTAGTTATCTATAGAGACATTGAAATATACAGCAAAATCTTTAGACAAAGTATCTCTATGGAAGAGTCCCTCTTTTATCTCTGAATCTCTAGCACCAAGGCTTTTAACTGGCACAGGGTAAAGACCTAATTTAGTTGTTCAGTTAAAGAATCATTCTGTTATGACGCACTGACCTTTTTGATTGGGTCTGATGAATTGTATTTAGATAACTTTTTTTTAATTCTCTCAACTTTGATTAAAAAAGAGACAAAAATGTGGTTCATTTCAGGATCTTAGTAAAAAATTAAAATATCCACAGTAGTCTAAGATTGATGCTCATTAAATTGGGCCCATTCTTTCTTTATGACCCTACATCTATCCTATAGTGAGAACTCCTATTCTAGATTATCCTGAGGCAATTCAAAATTCTTAATCATCCAAAAAAAAAAAAAAACTAATTTTAGCTGAACTTATTTCCTAAAGCAGGAATAGAAAGCACTTCTTTAAAGTCTGCCAACAATCAGAGTTAAAGCAAAAGGTTTTGTGTTTCCCCATCAGTTAATTAGAACACCACCATACTGATTCTCCAAATAATTCATTAGGCAAAATTTTCTAGAACATTGCAAACTTGTTGTATCTTGGGCTCAATGAAACTTACTGTGCCATGAGTTAAGGAAGCTGAAGTAGCAAGTTAACAATTCTGGGATTACCAAACTGAATAGCTCTTGGAAATAAAAGTGAAATCCACGAACCAGCAGTCTGGTTATCAACTGGGAATGCAGAATCTCAGGACCCTCCCTAGACCTGCAGAATCAAAATTATATTATAAGTCCCCTGGTGAATCTGCACAATAGTTTGAGAACCACTGTTGTAGGCAAGTATTTTTCAAACATTAAAAATTAGGACCTACATATACTCCCTATTCATTAAATCAGAATAAGCATATATATTTGAAATTAAAGTTTAAGAAAACTACTTTTCTGTATGTGATGAAATCCAGTATTTTCTTTTCTTTTGATTGCATTTTTTAAAAATTAAGTACTCTCTTGACCCAGTGGGTTGATTTTACAACCTTCTATACTGGGTCCGCAGACTTATATTTGAAACATCACTACTTTAATAAATGGAAAATCATCAATGAATGATGCATGGGTAGTGTATTAAGTAGGGTAAGTAGTCTAGGAGTGAAAGACTATTGGAGGCAGTTTAAATTGTAGAATTCACTCAACTTCAGAATCACCTGGAGGTTGAGAGCTATTTTCTGTATTAGTATGGATGGTGATAAAGAAAGTCAATTTTATAGATATATATGATAAAATCTATAGAATTTGGTAGCTAGGCAACTGGAAACTGTAAAATGTTTAGGAGAGATTAAAAACATTGGAAAGCAAATTCAGATTTGTAGTAGAAATGATATTGTCAAGGGAGAAAAATCATAATCATGATTTATTTTATGGGGCTGGTTTATCTTGGGTGAAGGATGAAAAATTTTTTTAAAAAAGAAATTTCCTTTACATTTCTGAAAGTTCTCTTATTTTAAAAGGGTTTTTGTTTTTAGTACCAGGAATTGAATCACTTTACCTCTGCACTCTGTCATCAGCCCTTTATTTTTTGAGACAGGATCTCACTAAGTTCAGGGCCTCACTGAGTTGTTGGGGCTGGCCTTAAACTTGTGATCCTGCTGCCTCAACCTCTTGAGTCTGGAATGACAGGTGTGTGCCACCACACCCATCAAAAGGGTTTTATTTTTAAAATAGTAATTAGAATAATTCTTATATTAGGATACATTTAGTCTTAACTAAGAGTGCTGAGAGGCCTAATTGACTTTTGTCCTTTATAGTACCTTCTTTTGCCTAATATCACCAATGTCTTTCTTCTCTGTTAGCAGAAGGATGCTCAGATGAGGGCCACGATTGTTCACTGAATCATTGGCAGGTAGAGCTACTATTAGACTCCAGGCCTTTCAACTCTGTAATACCGAGATTTTTGCCAGTCAGTCTTCCTGCAGGTATAGCTTCTGCAGGGTACACTAGTAGCCAGACTTTGGGAAAATGTGACATTTCTTACGTTCAAGTGTTGTACAAACTGCTCTTCAGGTGTTATAAGGCTTATAATGATGAGTTGAGATAATCTCTTCAAGTTACTCAAAGTAGAATGTGAAATGACATGAGGCAAAGTTCAGTTTGAGTTTTAAGAGCATTACTAGGATGGAGATTCAAAGAAGTAAACCACTCACATCTAGTGAAGTTATGAAGAAAGACTTTGTCCATGAAGTGGTGTGTAACTAAATTGCATTTAAAAATTTTTAATTCTACTTTAGTATATACAAATGAATAAAATACTACTATTTAAACACCTATGTTTTATGCATGTATAAGTTTTTTAAATGTATAACATTAAATACGGACAAAACTGTAAAATCAATAAAATTTACAATATTAATATGATAGTGAGATTTGCTGAAATGAAATCCTTGCTTACAGTGTAAATTTGTGTAGGTCAGTGTTTTAAAGTGAGGGTTTGGGCAGCAGGCTGCTTGAGTTTGAACCTTTGCTTTGCTACTTCCATTCTTTGTGCCCATAGATGTGTTGCATAGTTTCTCTGAGTTTTTGCTTTATCACTGGAAGTTCCTAAAGTAAAGGAACCATTGTGAAGACTAAATGAATTAATGTAGGTAGAATGACTAGGCAGCCCCAAACATGATGATAAATGTTAAATAATTCCTGGAATCATTACTGAACATTATGCCAAGATTATTTTAAGCTCAGTATTCCTACCATGAATGTCATGGAGTGATCCAGTTATTCCACTTGAATTCATGTTGTCATGAAACTCTGCTGTTGATGACTAATGTGGGGCATCATTTGGCACTTGCTGACATGACTGCACTGTTAACTTACTTATATGTCTCTAATCGAAAATACCTGTTTCTTCACAATGAGAAATATGGCTAATACACGGGCTAGATTACCGAAGTGGGCATTCTCACTCACTGCAGTCAGCAGTCTCACACCTGTTCTCTACCCTAAGAGTTAACTAGAAAATCGAGTCATTGAGAATTCATTGTGAAGTTCCTCCCCTGTGGCATATCTCCCCATCCCACCCCAAAAAGGGCATAATCAGAAGTTGTCTTAATGTGAAGTCAAAGTCCATCTACTAGAAAACCCTGTATTTATGCTATGTTACATGTAGCAGGACTGATCCTTTTTAAGATCAATCTTGGAAGATAAGTAGAATTTTGGGAAAGCATTTAGGTGGTAGATAGAGTTTCAGCATAGATATGACTGTCTGTGTTTTAGGTCCTAGGGTCAGTAAGCTATGCAGCATATTTTGGGCATAGAATATATGAAAGGAAGTAGTGAGAGATTAAACTGAGAAAGTGGGTTAGTCTTTTCCTGGAGGACTTTGCATTACCAGTTCAAGAAATCAAGTATTCACTCTCCTTGCTCCCCAATTTTGTTTTTGTGTCTTGAGAAGTAAAATGGTATTCACAGTTTAGAAGGAAGTCAGGAAATTTCTGGTTTTGTGGGAAGTTAACCAAGAAACTTTGGATATGTTGAATTGGGGTCTAGTAGAGGATCCAGGTATAAGCATTCATCAGGAAATTGGCAAATCCCAAAGTAAAAGTAGGATAAAAATTGGGAGTTATCTTATAGATTATGGTTGGAATTGCGAAAGATCATCATAAGAGAGAAGGGGTGAAGGACTGACTGTGAAGAATGCTGACTTACTTTAAGAAGAAGGAAAGGGAGAAGAATCAGAAAAAGAATAATTTAAGGACTAAGAGAGCTAAGGGTGCATAATCCAAAATAGGAGATTACAGAAGGAAGGAGATGGTCTGAAGATTGAGAAAGAGCTATAAGATTTGGTGATTGGAAATCACTGCTGACCTTTAGGAGAACATGTTCTTCCTTCCCAGTTTATATATTATGAGATTACAAAGGAATAAAGAGTGGATGGTTTCTGAGGTAATGGAGGCAGTGCTTGCAAACAGGTCTTTAAACTGTTTTGCAGTGAAAGAAAGACGAGACCAGGCCCAGTGATGCATACCTGTAATCTCAGAGTCTCAGAAAAGTGAGGCAAGAAGATTACAAGTTTGAGGCCAGCCTCAGTAACTTGTCTCAAAATTTAAAAAAAAAAATTAAAAAAAATTAAAGATCTAGGGATGTAACTCAGTTATAAAGCATCCCTGGCTTTAATCTCCAGTACCACACACACACACACACACACACACACACACACACACAAAAAAAAAAAAAAAAAAAAAAAAAAAGGAAAAGAAAAGAAGTAGAAGATGGGAAGAGGATGGCAGTGCATGCTAGAAATAATTATATTCTTTGTGGAGGAGAATGAAGGAGCAGAGAAAAATAATCAAGGAATCAAGAGGAGAAAATGATAATAGGGAATAAGAATAAGTACATCAGTGGATGGTTTTATTCTCGATAAAGGAAATAGATCTAATTCAGAAATTAGGAGAAAGGAGCAGTGAGAGGAGATCAAGAAACTGAAGAGGAAGATGAGGGAGAGAATGTGAGAAGTCCTCAATATTCTCAAAAAAGATGAGACAGGAATCTGCTGAGAGGTGAGGGAGGATTGGAATAGTCTTTGATGGTAGAAAAGGTGTGGAACAGCTGTATATATACAGCTGTATATGTCTTGGCGAGTTTGTTTGATGAGTATGAGGGTTTTAAGGATAGGCCAGACTCAGGTAATGTGTATCTGTGGTGGAGAGTCTTTCTCTAGGAATATTCAACTCAGTGATAACAGGGAAAGTAGATGCAGTATATTGCCCAGGACTGGAAAGATGTCAGAAGATTGTGAGGACAAGAAATTCTAATGATTTATTAAGTCCTTGGCTGAAATTACAAATGCAACCCCCAGATGGGTAAAAAATACCAGTGAAATGTATAAAAAAGATTAGACGCTGAAGTTATAGAGGAAATCCGCTAGAGGACTAAGAAGTATAAAACTAGTAGAAATTGTCAGGTTTTTAAGAGTTTGAGTTTTGGGAGTTGAAACATATCAAATGTTAAGTCTTAAGTGTGTGTCGCCCAGTCGGTAATTGAGGAGTGGAGCTGGAAACTATTATAATAGAGAACAGACAGCCTGAAAGGCAAAAAGTATTGGTAGATTTACCAAGGGCTTTAGCAGGAAATAGAAGAATATGAACTTCTTGGAGAAGGAAAATTGTGACGAGAGATGAGAGAATTGAAACAGTCAATAGCTTGAGCTTCAACCCAGCCAAGGATAGTTGGTGAGTTAGAGAGGAGGAATAGTAGTATACATGGACAGTAAAATGCAAAGATACTTCGAAAGTTCTTCCATTATTTAAAAACTCCAGCCCTAGCTACTATACTCACTAGTCTCACAGAGCCTCAATTGTTGCATCAATGAAAACAATATAAAAATACTGTCTACAGGATGGGAGAATTGAGATAACTTATACAAAATATAGATAAATATGTAAATAGTCTTGCTGCTCTTGCTATTGATGATAATGTTGACTTGTATAAAAGATTTGTAATCTTGCATACAATTGACTGTGCTGTGTTGCTGAGTACAGCATAGGATAGATATCACCTGTGGCTAGTGTCACTCTTATCAACAAACAGTATTAATACCAGTATTCCTTCACATATTTACCTTTAAGTGCCAAGAGTGACCTATGTTGAAATGCCCTTTTAAAGGTTTGCATCATCACAGAAATACAGTGCTTAGTAAATTTGAGGATAGGAATATGTATGGAATCCAGGAAAATTGGTCACAATAAAGTAAGCCCAAGAGAATGTGCCAGTGTAGATTTATATTGTATCAAAATAAATTGTGGGCTGAGTGTGGTGGCTCACCACAGGCATGAGCCTGTAATCCCAGGAGCTTGGGAAGCTAAGGCAGGAGAATCGTGAGTTCAAAGCCAGCCTTGGCAAAAGCAAGGTGCTAAGCAACTCAGTAAAACCCTGTCTTTAAATAAAATACCAAATAGGGCTGGAGATGTAGCTCAGTGGTCAAGTTCCCCTGAGTTCAATCCCTTGTACCCACCCCCCAAATAAATAAATAAATAAATTGTGGGAGAGTTTCATAGAATTGTTTCCAGATTTAAAACTGACAATGCTAAGGATCAGGAATATAAAGATTAGGGTTATGACTTAGAAGATTGGTTAGTTATAGAGAAGTAGGCTATTTCTTTTGGAAGACACACAAATATAGTAACGGAATCCAGTGTCAAAACAAGACAGGCACAGAAGCAGGGAAAAAGGAGAAACTACTTTATTTTTACCTGGTGTCTCTTCAAGTGGCCCACAGAACCTCAGCTGTAGGAAAACAACTTTGAAAATGGAAAAAAAAAAAAAAAGAGTTGTCTTTATTCCTAGTCCTTAGAATTTGCCCTGAAGGAGTTTTTTTTTTTTTTTTTTTTTAAAGGTTTGGCCATATGAAAGTAGGTTGTTGAATTATAGCATTAGTTGTCTGCTTCTCTTACTATCCTCTCTCACTGTTTTTGACAGGTAAATGGTCAAGACCTAAAGAACCTGCTGCACCAGGATGCGGTAGACCTCTTTCGTAATGCAGGCTATGCTGTGTCACTGAGAGTACAGCATAGGGTAGGTGTCATTTGCAGCCAGATACCTGGCATCAGGCTTTTGCACCATCCTTGTGAGTAAACCTGTGGGTGTGTTTGTGTTTGTGTTTTGTTTTGTTTTACTGTCACTACTTTGAAGAGCTTGTTTGACACAAGCAGGAGTTCTCTTTTACTTTTGCTTATCATCAAAGGAAATTCATAACAGTATCCTTGTAACCCAGATTCTGCCTCCAAGGTAATGTTCTTTAAAGATAAAACTTAATAATCAAATTAAAATAGTGAGGGGAAAATAAAATGACCTTTACATTTTGTCAGGAAAAGAAGCATATACTTGCCCTGGAAAAATCTTAGTTTTAAAATTCTGACTACAAAGATGGTGTGTTTTCTGGCTCCCCCTTATTTGCCTTCCCTATCACTGCCATGAACCTTTCTCTATCAGCTGGATGACTCTTGACTAAAGCTATCATGCTCAAAGAGGAGAGCTCTAGGAAAAAAGAAATGGAATTCAGAATTGGGTCAAGACAACATCTCTCTCTCCATCCACGTCTTACTTCTTAGTGTTTTATAATTTGGATGATGAAAAGGAAGGATACTTGGTAGACAGTTCTTCCCGCAGCACAGGTTCACTGTGCCTTTATATTCCTTCTTAAATTGGTACACTCTAGCATCTGAGTAGAGAGAGGCTGTAGAAGGTTGAGAGAAACTAAAAAGTGGAGAAGGCAAAACCCAAAAGCTGAGACAGCAGCTAGGATTACAAACAGAGTGTGGGTGTGAGGGATTAGAAAACAGTTTGATAAACCGGGTGTGGTGGCTGTAATCCCAGCAGTTTGGGAGGCTGAGGCAGGAGAATTGCAAGTTCAAAGCCAGCCTCAGGGCTAGGGATATAGCTCAGTTGGTAGAGTGCTTGCCTCACATGTACAATCCCCAGCACCAAAAAACAAAAAACAAACAAAGCCAGCCTCAGCAACTTTAGCAAGACCCTGTCTCTAAATAAAATACAAAAAAGGGTTGTGGATGTGTTTCAGTGGTCAAGCGCCCCTGGGTTCAATCACTGGTACCAAAAAAAAAAAAAAAAAAGAAAGAAAGAAAACAGGTTGATAAGAGACAGTATTGTCATCCACTGCTTCTGCTTCTACCTTGACTCCTCTGTATTTCTAAAGTATGGGAGAATTTATGTAGTAGGTAAAGTCAAGTAAATAAAGGCATATACTTCAGGTATAATTAGGGTTCTTTTCAAAGGTGTGTGGGAAGTGACTTGCAGTGTTCAGGGAACATCCATAAGTAACTCCTAATACAACAGACTCTGCTGTTCAAGGAAATTGGCCCAATCCTAAAAAACATGTCTTCCTATTGAAGTGTCGCCTTTCAGGACATCTCGTCAAGAAAGAAATGAAATGTGTAGAAGTGGGATAGAGGGTATAAAAGGTAGTTTGTGTGGTCTCACCTTTCAGATGGAGGGGTCAGAGTTTCATGTGTTATCATGAGGAGGTGAAATCTCACTGAAACAAGATGATACTATATTTATTACAAGTTAAGCATTAAAAGGTGATATTCAGAAGGCCCACCCTGAAAAAAATGCAACAGAGAAAGATAATCCAGTCTCAAAAGAAAATACTTAGGCACTAAGAAATTATAGTGACTAGGATATGATTTATTTTTACTCACCTCTGATTCAACCTCTCTTCCATATAGATTTTATCTTTATCTAGTATCATAAATTAGGGCATGAAAGACAAGACCACATCTTAGGAGAGAGGAGGTACCTTTCAGGAATTGAAAAGCATTTCCAAGTTGATGACATTGCACCTGTGTTGACTTTGCCTTGATCTGTTCTTATTGCATTCTGTTGACTAGTAATCATTGTAAGCAAAAGTTTCCAGGAAGATATTCTCCTTCCTCTCCTTCCCCCAATTAGTAATATCCAGGTTCCCCACAGGATCAGTAGGTTTCATCTCATAACTCCATTTTCCTGATATGAAACAGCAGTGAGGTGGAGGCTGTACATCTGACTTGCCCTCAAGGAACCCATTAGGCCAATACCTCCCCCATCAGACCTGTTTTATTCATAAAAAATCTGTGTCACTAATGCTTCAGCTCAGGACAATAGGAAGTGCTGGGGTTGACTGTTTTGGTTGCTCTACAGACTACAGCCCTGGGGGATGTAGCAGCATGGACATTTTAATTGTGGTCAACACACTGTAGTCACTAGAGTTAACATTTTTCTTTCCCTTCTAGTTACAGGTGCCGAATGGACCTATAGCACATCGAGGTGAAGGGGAGCCAAGCGGTATTCCCATAGCTATGGTGCTGCTGCCAGTGTTTGCCCTCACCATGGTTGCAGCCTGGGCCTTCATGAGATACCGGCAACACCTTTGAAAGGCTTGCTGTCTTCTAGTGCTCCCAGTGAACTTATCTCTCCTTCCCTGTTGTTGTCCTGTATCTTTCCCTCTCTCTGCATAGTCAACACATGATTTAAAGTGACTGATTCCCACCCAGAACGTTGCTATTCAAAATCTCCAAGCCTTCATATTCTAATGGGAGAGTAAAGGTGTTACTTGAAGGAAAGCTGAAGAAAAGACTTGCTTAGAACAAATGAGGAGTTACATATTTTACTAAGACTGCCAATAGAAATTCAGCTACCACCCAAAGAGGGAACTGTCTAGTCTTCCTGTCACCATGGGTGACACCTTTTACTTAGCTGGCATGCCTTGAAGGCCAGCTATATGACATGAGAGGAAGAGAGGATTTTTCTTCTTTTAATGATCTTCCTTGGGAAGTACTTGTGGCCTTTATGTAAATTTCTGAATACATTCTTGGTGCCTATATTGGACACAGGAGACTATGAAGAGCTTTTTACTTTTTTTAAAAAGCATATATATATATATACATATATATATATATACACACATATGCACATATATAGTACACATACATTAGCATATATGACAGTATAATATTGATGCCTTATGGAAAATTAAAGAGGTGAGAAAGCTACTCTGTGGTTTCTAGGTTTCTGATTTAAAAGCTAATCTTAATTAAAGAACTTAAAAAGCTATTTTCAGAACATATGTAATGGGAAAGAGGAAGGTGAGCTTTCAAAGGGGATGCCTAATCAAAGTCACTTATACCTCACAGTAGTGTTAAAGGATCATTGGGGATGATTGTGGTCAGGGGTCTTGTCAGTGAGACCAAACCAACCCATCAAGACAACTCTGAAAGGAAAAAAGGTGGTGTCTTCAAGGAGGCATCTGAACCCTCTCAAGCAATCTTCCAATCTTTTTGGTTTCTAGCAACAGGCAAAACCTGAGAAAAGAACTGCCTCCTGGGTAGGATAGGCATGAAATCAACTCTGTTTCTGATTTAGTGAATATAAGAAGACCTGAATTACTAGCTCTTTGTAAGGCTCCCAACACTGAATTTGGCTTTTCATACTTTAAAATAAACCATTTTTCAGAGACTAGGAGGAAATTAGTTTTGTTTGTTTTAGGGCTAGGGAAATTTGGTGGATGTTTACTGGGGGAAACCTGAAAAGAATATGGATGAATGGATGCTAGGGAATACTGGGGATATTGGTGAGGTGGGACCCATTCTGTTTAAGTGTTGGTTTTAAAGCACTGAGGATAAGTGAACCAAGTCTTATTTTCTAGCTTTGAGAAAGTATTTCCATTCTCCAAATATACCAGCCAGACCGTAGACTTTATATCATTGTGACATAAGCCGATGAGGAATTTTCCTCAGGCAATCAGTTGTATCCAGTTTTTAGCATGGACAGATTATCAGTTACTTAACAAACATGATTGGACATAAGCTTTGTTGATATGCTTTTATGAAGAAGTGAAATATATAACTTTCATCCTCAAGGGTTTTTGGTTCCAGTTTGGGACAGAATGTTTTAAATGGAATTAGTCACATAAACAGGGGAGTGTAAATTGGTGTCAAGTTTATATTGCAGGAAGCAAAAGAAAAAAGTTACTGAGAATTGGAGCACTTGAGAAAAGAAGGGCACATGTTAAGGACTCTTAAATAAGAATTCACCGTCTAGTTAAGAGAATTCATAAATAGATGAAAAGTTTATTGTCAGATCCAGTAATAATTGAAAATAGTGATAAAAAGAAATAGGACCATGGATAACATGAAGCAGCAACAAAGATCTGCAAGTGGTCATCAGTTTTATTTTCTAGAGTGTTCAGAAACAGAAAGCTGTCTTTTAATGGCATCAGAGTAGAATGGAAAGGGAAGGCCTTTTAAAAATAAAAAGTTCCAGTAAGACCTTGCCTCTGGGTCAACTATTGACATAGGGAGAAACTTGCTTTAAACAATCCTAACATAACTTATGCCTTCCAACCTGAACTATTCAGTACTTTTTGAGACTCATTTAGATAACTAGACTCATTAGTTCCATAGGTTCCATAGACAAACACCAACAGTATCCAGTTCTCATTTTAACCAGCCCACCATGGAGGCCCAACTTCTGGTGCTTTCCCTATATCTGATGGCATGGCATGTGCAACTACTGTGGCCTACTTACCTCCCAGGATTCACCTCAGGGTTTGGACATTAATTCTTGGAAAACCTTGGGACAGACAAAGTGAAGCAAACGGCAAGCAGAAAAGAAAGATACGTGATTTTTTATTTGTTAGTACATGTAAATAAAAAACCATCTACCCCATCATTGGTAGTTTTGCTTTGTGATAATAGGGATTCTGACGCATTTAAATGTTACAAGTTTTCTTGGAAATTTAATAGCATTTAAAGACCAAAATATTAAAGTTCAATGTAAGTATTGCTATTTATGATGGTCTTCTAATTCTATGGAAAACAAATTATTATGAATATCAGAATCCATTACATGTTGTAAAAAATTTTTGTATTCTTTACAGATTGAACCTAATATTCTGAGTGCTTAATAGACTGTTTTAATGTTCCTACCACATAAATTATAATGAAAGTTTTGAAAACTGGATGCAGGTATTTTTAAGGCCCTATACTTAAAACATTTCTCATACTTGTCATTATACATGTGATTTTAATAAGATGGTCTACTTCAGTCGTGTCTTATTTCCTTTTCTTGTGAAGCATTAATGTCTGTGCAAATGTTTTAATGTAATCAGTTGGTCCATCTAGCTATGTATAATGGAAAAAGGAAGCTAATATTTGTTTTCTGCATCCTATGCCAGGAACTACACCATACGCTGATTAGTACACTATGCCTCACAACTCTGAGATCTCTAAGTATTGCTATAAATAAACTACAGATTAGAGAGTATTTTCCTAAGATTATAGAGGTGGTAATAACAGAATCAGGATTTAAACTTGGGACTTCAGGTGCCAGCATCAGTGATATTTCCTCACTACTAATGGTTTTCATACGGAGGTCTCTGGACCAAAACATTATCACTACTGAGAAACTTGTTAGAAAAGCAATTCCTGGGCTTTATCCTAGATGTACTAGTGAGAGACTCTGAATGTGGCAACCAGCAGTCTGTTTTAATAATCCCTCCAGGGGACTGATTCATGCTTAAGTTTGAGAGTTATCACTCTGTTAGTAGTTTTCCTTTTTTCTTAGGTTAGAATCACCTGGAGAGGTAGTAAAAGTGATTATGACCAGGCTACACCTCAAAGCAACATCTAGATAGTAATATCCAGGACGGGGACTCAGGCAGCAGTAAACAGATTTTATCAGGCAATTACAGTTACAACCTAAGTTGACAGTGTTCTTTGGCAATTAGATTTAGACACTATTTAAACTACTAAATTACTAACAGACTTCAGCCAAAACCAGTAACTTCCCTTGGGTCATTTCAGAGCCCAGATCTCTGAGCTTCTGCCCCTGATATAGATGTGGATTAAGTGGAACATTCTTTCACTCCTAATGTGTTAATGAGAAACCATTCCACCTCCAGCAAAATGTATGATTAGTGAGTGTTTCAGTTCATGCATCCATTAAGAACCAAATTAGAGAATATTGAAGTTAAAAGGAAGCAGAAGAATTATGGGATGAATTTGCCATAGAGATGAGGAACTCAGTGTTTAGAGAGGTAAGGTAACTTAGCTTGGTCAGACTTAAAAAATTTGTTGCAGAGGTACCTTTTTTGTCTCATATCTTTGTTTTGAATGTGTCACCTGTATGCATATATACAAAACTCCTTTTTAATTTCAGTCCATGTCCATCTTTTCTCTTTTTGAACTTTGAATGAAGACCAGAAGAATTGATAAGATAGCTGCATGGTATTAACAAGCATCATGATTGGAATGGGAGATTTCATTGAACAATCTGAGAGAATTAATATTCAATCAGATGTGTTCTAATAGTTCAAGAGACATTTGGTTTTTGGAGATGGACATTGCTTTTAAATTTAAGAATGTATTTAAAGAAATAATACAAGGAACTATAGGCTGTCAAAAATGTGGAGAAATAGAGTTCCTATAAGTTTATGTAGAGTCAGTAAAGATTTTATTTGACCCATTTTCTGTGGAAATTTCTCTTTGGACAGATGAGGATTTTTTCCTTCATTCGGCAAATAACTAATGAGTGCCAACTCTGTGTTAGGTGCTGAAGATACAAAGATAAAATATTACATTCTAAGTTGAAACAGTTCAGCATCTGAAAGTGGAGATGTTGATGTTCTATTTTTCTAACATAACCTAGAAGTCAACAATTGAATTTTGAAGCTCTCTACCTCTTTTCCTACAATAGGTTTAGGGTTAGCTGCTATCCCAAGGCACACCCTTTTTGCTGTTCCTCTTTTAACTGCAAAGCTTTTTTGAGACCAGCACTTTTATCCAAAAGGGCAGTTAGGATCAAAGGGAAGACAGTATTTTAAGGAATTTGTTCTGGTTGGAACCAGATTCTTGATTGCCATATTCTCTTGTAGTGTTGATATTTACATATAGAATACAAAGCTTGTGATCTTTTTAACTTGCTGCACTTGATAGCATTAAATTATTAAGTTATTAAAAAGCATTATTGCTGCTAAGGAATCAAGCAAACATTAATGCCTGTTAGTAAAAGTTTTCCTCACTGTTAATGTTCGCTTTATTTTTCCAGGAAAAATAGGGAAGGGAAAAGGCTGAAGTAGATTTTCAAATGCAATGTAATTTATTAACCAGCAAAGTCATTTACAAAATAATTTTGTAAATTTATTGACAAATCACAGGAAAATGGACTGATCCTTCTTCCTTGTTTGCACATTTTCAAATGAAGACTCAGAATTGAATCCCATTTTTAATGCTATATCTGTAATGCTGCTTTGTTTCTTATTACTGGTTACATGTGAATTTTACCTTCTGGCCATATTAGTTCTTATAAGATTTTCCTCATGAGCTTTGTTTTGTTTTGTTCTTTCTTCTTTGATTGTCATGTCACATTGCATTTCTGGATGTAAATAGAAGTTTGTTTTTCAGATCAAGTAAATGCCCGATAGTCCCTTGGAAAACATGTCAATGTAAAACCACATTATCTATATCACTATAGATTAAATATGTTAATGAGACTATCAGAATCTATGCTAAACTCAAGCTTTGCTATGTGATATCACATACAGCAAATGAGATAATACTGTGTCTGATTGTGCCTATTAAATTATGGCACTCAATAAAAACTCAAATTGGTCATTGAATATTTTTTAAAAATTTATTTTTATTGTAAACAAATGGGATACATCTTGTTTCTCTGTTTGTACATGAAGTAGAGACACCATTTGTGTAATCATACATTTACCTAGGGTAATAGTTTTTGATTCATTGTTTTTTTTTCCTCCCCCCCCACCCCTCTTTTCCCTCTATATAGTCCCTCCTTCCTCCATTCTTGCCCCCCTCCCACCCCCCATTATGTGTCATCATCTGCTTATCAGCGAGATCATTCGTCCTTTGGTTTTTTGAGATTGGCTTATCTCACTTACCATGATATTCTCCAATTTCATCCATTTGCCTGCAAATGCCATAATTTTATTATTTTTTATGGCTGAGTAATATTCCATTGTGTGTGTGTGTGTGTGTGTGTGTGTGTGTGTGTGTGTGTATCATGGTTTCTTTATCCATTCATCAATTGAAGGGCATCTAGGTTGGTTCCACAATCTGGCTATTGTGAATTGAGCAGCTGTGAACATTGATGTGACTGTATCTCTGTAGTATGCTGATTTTAAGTCCTTTGGGTATAGGCCAAGGAGTGGGATAGCTGGATCAAATGGTGGTTCCATTCCAAGTTTTCTGAAGAATCTCCACACTGCTTTCCAGAGTGGCTGCACTAATTTGCAGCCCCACCAGCAATGTATGAGTGTACCTTTTCCCCCACATACTCTCCAACGCCTATTGTTGCTTGTATTCTTGATAATCACCATTCTAATTGGGGTGAGATGGAATCTTAGGTTAGTTTTGATTTGCATTTCTCTTATTACTAAAGATGTTGAACATTTTTTCATATATCTGTTGATTGCTTGTAGATCTTCTTCTGTGAAGTGTCTGTTCATTTCCTTAGCCCATTTGTTGATTGGGTTATTTGTATTCTTGGTGTAGAGTTTTTGAGTTCTTTATATATTCTGGAAATTAGTGCTCTATCTGAAGTATGATTGGCAAAGATTTTCTCCCACTCTGTAGGTTCTCTCTTCGCATTGCTGATAGTTTCCTTTGCTGACAGAAAGCTTTTTAGTTTGAATCTATCCCAGTTGTTTATTCTTGCTTTTATTTCTTGTGCTATGGGAGTCCTGTTAAGGAAGTCTGATCCTAAGCCAACAAGTTGATTTGGACCTACTTTTTCTTCTATAAGACGCAGGGTCTCTGGTCTGATTCCAAGGTCCGTGATCCATTTTGAGTTGATTTTTATGCAGGGTGAGAGATAGGGGTTTAGTTTTATTCTGTTGCATATGGATTTCCAGTTTTGCCAGCACCATTTGTTGAAGAGGCTATCTTTTCTCCATTGCATATTTTTGGCCCTTTTGTCTAGTATGAGAAAATCGTATTTATTTGGGTGTGTGTCTGTGTCCTCTATTCTGTACCATTGATGTACCTGTCTATTTTGGTGCCAATACCATGCCGTTTTTGTTACTATTGCTTTGTAGTATTAGTTGAAGGTCTTATATTGCAATACCCCCTGCTTCATTCTTCCTGCTAAGGATTGCTTTAGCTATTCTGGGTTTCTTATTCTTCCAGATGAATTTCATGATTGCTTGCTCTATTTCTGTAAGGTACATCATTGGGATTTTAATTGGAATTGCATTGAATCTGTATAGCACTTTTGGTAGTATGGCCATTTTGACAATATTAATTCTGCCTATCCAAGAACATGGGAGATCTTTTCATCTTCTAAGGTTTTCTTTAATTTCTTTCTTTCGTGTTCTGTGGTTCTCATTGTAGAGGTCTTTCACCTCTTTTGTGAGATTGATTCCCAAGTATTTTATTTTTTTCGAGGCTATTGTGAATGGGGTAGTTTTCCTAACTTCTCTTTCTGAATATTCATCATGTATGTATAAAAATGCATTGGATTTATGAGCATTGATCTTATACCCTGCTACTTTACTGAATTCACTTATGAGTTCTAAAAGTTTTCTGGTGGAATTTCCTGGTTCCTCTAAATATATAATCATGTCATCAGCAAATAGGGATAGTTTGAGTTCTTCTTTTCCTATTCATATCCCTTTAATTTCCTTGGTCTAATTGTTCTGGCTAGAGTTTTGAGGACAATGTTGAATAGAAGTGGTGAAAGAGGGCATCCCTGCCTTGTTCCAGTTTTAGGGGGGATGCTTTCAGTTTTTCACCATTTAGAATGATATTGGCCATGGGCTTAGCATAGATGGCCTTTACAATGTTAAGGAATGTTCCCACTATCCCTATTTTTTCTAGTGTTTTGAGCATGAACAGATACTGTACTTTGTCAAATGCTTTTTCTGCATCTATCACAATAATCATGTGATTCTTGACTTTAAGTCTGTTGATATGGTGAATTACATTTATTGATTTCCGAATGTTGAACCAACCTTGCATCCCTGGGATAAAACCCACTTGATCATGGTGCATTATCTTTTTAATATATTTTTGTATGTGATTTGCTAAGATTTTGTTGAGAATTTTTGCATCAATGTTCCTTAAGAGTATTGGTCTGAAATTTTCTTTCCTCAGTGTATCTCTGGTTTAGGTTTCAGGGTGATATTGGCTTCATACAATGAGTTTGGGAGGGTTCCCTCCTCTTCTATTTCATGAAATACTTTGAGAAGTATTGGAATGAGTTCTTCTTTAAAGGTTTTGTAGAACTCGGCTGAGAACCCATCTGGTCCCAGACTTTTCCTTGTTGGTAGGCTTTTGATCTATTTAAATTGTGTATGTCCTCTTGGTTCAGTTTAGGTAATTCATATATCTCTAGAAACCTGTTGAGGTCTTTGAGATTTTCTATTTTGTTGGAGTATAAATTTTCAAAATAGCTTCTAATTATGTTTTGTATTTCATTCGTGTCTGTTGTGATATCTCCTTGTTCATTCCAAATTTTAGTAATCTGAGTTTTCTCTCTCCTTCTCTTTGTTAGTGTGGCTAAGGGTTTATCAATTTTGTTTATTTTTTCAAAGAACCAACTATTTTGTCAATTTTTTCAGTTGTTTCTTTTGTTTCAATTTCATTGATTTTGGCTCTGATTTTAACTACTTCCTGTCTTCTACTGCTTTTGGTGTTGCTCTGTTCTTCTTTTTCTAGGGCTTTGAGCTGTAGTGTTAGGTCGTTTATTTGTTGATTTTTTTCTTCTTTTATTGAATGCATTCCATGAAATAAATTTTCCTCTAACTTTCATAGTATCCCAGAGGTTTTGATATGATCTTTCTTTGTTCTCAGTTACCTCTAAGAATTTTTTAATTTCCTTCCTGATGTCTTCTGTTATCCATTTATCATACTATAACGTATTATTTAATCTCCAGGTGTTGGAGTAGTTTCTGTTTTTTACTCGGTGTCATTTATTTCTAATTTCAATTCATTATGATCTGATAGAATACAAGGTAGTATCTCTGTCTTCTTGTACTTGCTAACATTAGCTTTGTGGCATAAAACATGGTCTATTTTAGAGAAGGATCCATGTGCTGCTAAGAAGAAAGTGTATTCGCTCTTTGTTGGATGCTATATTCTATAAATGTCTGTTAAGTCTAAATTATTGATTGTGTTATTGAGATCTTTGGTTTGTTTGTTCAATTTTTGTTTGGAGGATTTGTCCAGTGGTGAGAGAGGTGTGTTAAAATCACCTAGTATTACTGTGTTGTGGTCTATTTGATTTCTGGAATTGAGAAGGATTTGTTTGACGTATATGGATGAGCCACTGTTTGGGGCATAGATATTTATGATTGTTACATCTTGCTGGTTTATGCTTCCCTTAAGCAGCATGTAATGCCCTTCTTTATCCCTTCTGACTAGTTTTGGCTTGAAGTCCACATTATCTGAAATGAGGATGGATACTCCAGCTTTTTTGCTGTGTCCGTGTGCATGGTATGTTTTTCCCCATCCTTTCACCTTTAGTCTGTGGGTATCTCTTTCTATGAGATGAATCTCTTGCAGGCAACAAATTCTTGTTAATCCAATCTGCCAGTCTATGGTCATTTGGCTCGTTTTTTTTTTTTTTGACATGACTTGGTTTCTCCTTTATTTGGCTGTTTCTTTAGGGTAGTTCCTCCCTTTGCTGATTTACATCATTGTTTTTCATCTCTTCCTCATGGAATATTTTGCTGAGAATGTTCTGTAATGCTGGCTTTGTTTTTGTAAATTCTTTTAGTTTTTGTTTATTATGGAAGGATTTTATTTCGTCATCAAATCTGAAGATAAGTTTTGCTGGGTATAAGATTCTTGGTTGGCATCCATTTTCTTTCAGGGCTTGAAAAATGTTCTAGGCCCTTCTAGCTTTTAGGGTCTGGATTGAAAAATCTGCTGATCCGTATTGGTTTCCCCCTGAATATAATGTGATTCTTTTCTCTCGCAGCCTTTAAAATTCTGTCTTTATTTTGTATGTTAGGTATTTTCATTATAATGTGCCTTGGTGCAGGTCTGTTTTAGTTTTGTGAATTTGGAGTCCTATAAGCCTCTTGTACTTGATTTTCCATTTCATTCTTCAGATTTGGGAAATTTTCTGATATTTCATTGAATAGATTGTTCATTCCTTTGGTTTGTTTCTCTAAGCCTTCCTCAATCCCAGTAATTCTTAAATTTGACTTTTTCATGATATCCCATAATTCTTGTAGATTCTGTTCATGATTTCTTACCATCTTCTCTGGTCAACTTTATTTTCAAGATTAAATATTTTGTCTTCAATATGTGAGGCTCTGTCTTCCAGGTGTTCTATCCTATTGGTTATACTTTCTATCGCGTTTTTAATTTGGTTTATTGTTTCCTTCATTTCAAGGATTTCTGTTTGTTTTTTTTTCAATATCTCTCTTTATTGAAATGATCTTTTGCTTCCTGTATTTGCTCTTTTAACTGTCGATTGGTGCCATCATTCAATGCCTGCATTTGCTCTTTCATCTCCTCCTTCAATGCCTGCATTTGCTCTTTCATCTCCTCCTTTGCTTCCCCGATCGTTTTAATTATGTACATTCTGAACTCCCTTTCTGCCATTTCTTCTGCCATGCTGTCGTTGGATTTTATTGCTATACTGTCTAGGTTTGTTTGGGACATTTTCTTCCCTTGTTTTCTCATATTGCTCAGGTATCTACCCCTCTAATAGTGAAACTCTGGGATATTGCAGTTTTCCTCTAGTGACTAATATTGTCTCTATAGAATTCCAATAACTCACCTCTTAGCCTTCAGTAGCCTGAAGTCTTGGAGGAACTTGAGAATGTGGTTCTCCACTAGGAAGCCACCCCTCTAGGGATGGTGGCCTTCAGGTGGGCTATATTCCCTGTCAGTGGGCAGAGGCGCCTCCACTTGTTGACTGATGGTCAGCCAAAGGGGGACTAGACTGCAGACTGGGGCACGTCTGATCTGGGCCTGTGTCTCTGGTTCTACTGCCCTGGTGGGAAAGCCTCGCCCAGTGGGGAAGACTCACCCGGTGGGGAAGTTTCGCTGGACAGCTCTCCTCCGAGAAGTTCCCTTAGGTCCAGAACTACCACCTGGACTGGGAAGCCCTCCTCTGCAAGGGACTCCCTCGCTGAGCAGCCCTCCTCTGCTACGTTCCCTGGGGACTGGAGCTACCATCTGGGCCTCGGACCCTCACTCTGCGTCGAAGCTTCTCGCTGTGCGGCACTCCTCTGCAATGCTCCCAGTTGACTGGGTTCTCTGCTCCAGCATGGGTCTCCCTGGGCCACTCTACTCCAGGAAGTTCCCTGCATTTCGGGACTACTGCCCCATCTGGGGAGCCCAACCAGTGGAAGAGACTCACCTGTTGGCTCTGAGTTGGTCCTGAATCTCTCAATACCTCCTCTTCTTGGCTCCTGGGTCTTGTTAAAGGTCCTCTATTTCCTATAGGTGTCTCTGGAAGGGAGCTGCCCTTCCAATGATGATGGCCATGCCCTCAGGAATAATTCAAAATGCCTACAACCAGCCTATAAAGAAGCCTCTGGCTAGCTCCGGGATGCAGGCGGGCTTGCTCTGAGATTGTGACAGACCTCAGCGTGGTGGTCGGGTGGGGTTGCTCAGTTATGGCGTCTGTGCTTGGCCTGGTGGTTGGGCGGGTTGGCTGCCCACCGCCTAGCTCCTCAAGGCAGGTGGGTTGGGTGCCCACCGGCTACCTCTGTGATGCAGACGGCCTGACTCACCCGCCAGCTCACTCCACGACTACGACCCGGTCATTGAATCTTTACAATCTTTTTCGTCACCTTATTTGGAAGACTGGTGATTAAATATCTCCTTATTTTTCTGTTACCTTCTTAGATCAACACCTGACAGAACAATGGGGAAAGAGGAAACAAATCAGTGATCAATTTGAGGCTTAACTTTGACATAGGAGATAAGGAATAGAACACTTATGTTCTGCTAATAATAAAAATTGGCTAACCGTTATTAAGCTCTTGCCAGTAGTTATTGTAGTTATTGTTCTAAGTTCTTCACATTTATTCATTTAAGCTTCATGACTAAGATAACTGATATTTTATTGGCCAAAGCAAGTCATGGCCAAGACTGGAGACACGCAGGAAGGGGACACTAACTCTCGGTGGAAGTAGTGCAGACTGTGGGCATTTATATTCACCACATAAAGAAATCAGACTTCAAGTAGCAAATTTTTTCTTGAAGAGCCAGATAGTGAATATTTTAGGATTGCAAGACCTTGGGTCTTTTCACTTGTGAAAGCCACCATGGACAAATATTTAAGCAAAAGGGTGTGACTGTGTTCCAGTAAAACTTCATAGTCATTGGTCACTTAACCAGCACACATTCTGTGCATACTTAGCTGATTTTGTCATTGTTGCAAATTTATGTAATTATGCAAACCTAGAAGGTGTAACTATTTCTCCTAGGCTACAAATTTATATAGCATGTTATGTACTTCATACTGTAAGCAATTGTAATATAATGGTAAGTGTTTCTATTATCTAAACATAGAAAAGATAGAGTAAAAATGCAAGGTAATAGGAATTTTTCAACTCCATTTCAGTTTTATGGAACCATCATCCAATACATGTTGTTTTGTTGACTCAAAGGACATCATGTAGTACGTTACTCTAGTTCCCAAAACAGTAGTCCTTGTTAGTTTATTTGAGGATCAGTGCCAAAACCTATTGCAGATCGAGATTGCCTTTAGGAGTAAAAAGGAGAGGAGAAATCTCCCCAATGTTGAGTCTTTGAGCCCAAGTTTGAAAAGCATTGACATTTTCTAGGAGTAACTCTTTAAAAATCTGACCTCTAAGAAATAAGAACCAGGGAAAGTTCAACAGTTTCCCCTATTGTAATTTTGGAACTGAGGCGAATTGTGACCCTTGTCAGACTTGATTGTGGGCTCCCATTATAGCCAAAATACTATTTGAGATTCAAGGATTAACATAAAAATAGTAACTATATTGAGTACATACATTATTTCCTTTAATGCTTAAAATATGCCAATCAAATCATATTCCCTCT
Source organism: Sciurus carolinensis (assembly GCF_902686445.1). Taxonomy (NCBI): domain Eukaryota; kingdom Metazoa; phylum Chordata; class Mammalia; order Rodentia; family Sciuridae; genus Sciurus; species Sciurus carolinensis. The sequence goes on along the minus strand of NC_062214.1, from coordinate 169,153,386 downwards.
ACTTTAAAGATAAGAAAATAAGATTTTAGAGAAAAGTTTCTATTTCTAGTTAATATTTACATTTTGAGAGTCAAGATTTGAAGCTAGCACCAGAACTTTCTGAACATGTGCCATGCGAAGAGCTTGAGGTTTTGTTAGGATTGCACAGGCATCATTTACTTCACTTTTCCATACTGCCACCTTTCTTTTGTTGCCTTAGATCACCCAACTTCTTTACCCACCCCCCGAAAATCCCAGAATCCTATCTCTGGGGAGGTGGATTTGAGACCTGCTGTCCTGTCTTCACATGAGGTCACCTAGTGAATAAAACTCCTCTGCAAAACTTGTTTCAGTTATTGGCATATTGTATGAGAGCAAAATAGGCCTGGTTCAGTAATACTATTTGATTTTTGAAGTGGTTACTTGAGGAAGTGGTTACTTTGAGGTGTCAAGTTCTAGTTTTTATTAGATTAATGTGCTTTTTGTTTGTTTTACAGGAAACTGTGTACAATGATAGTTGACCAGTCTTTTAAAACTAGTGGTGGACAACAGATGATATTCAAACAATATAAAGTGTACATAGAGACGGACCTTTTTTAATGGTGTCCTTTTCAAAAAGTTTATCTTGAGATTAAAGTATACTGGCTCTGGAGTCAAACATTTATGTTTCTAAATTGTTTCTGGAAAGTTTAAAAACCAACAAATTGCAATAAATAAATAAAATTCTGTTTAACCATTGACTTTTATCACAAAGCACACATTCACCTACCCAAGAAAGAAACTATTGTTAACATAATTGACGATATTTAGACAGAAAGCTTTCAGATGAAGTTTTAGGCCTATTGCAACTGGAAGGCTATAGAGATCCTGCTTTGTCCCACCTGATGAACTCTTTAACCCAGGTAACAGTGTACTTTGAGACACTGCACTTAACTTTGTTCCTTACAGATTCGTTAGTCTATACAGAAGAGATCGCTACCACTTTTGTACAGTATAGTTAACCCTTGATTTTCTCTAAAATGTAACAGAGAAGGTTTTTGCTTGGTTTGGGAATCACAGAATTCTTAACTATACAGTATGCTATGGGAAGCTTTTACCATTTAATTTGTTTTTAAATATAAGTTGTGATTTAGCATTATAAGGAAGTCATGAAAGAAGTGTATTAGGCATGGTTCCATTTATCCCATAACTTACACCCCATAAAAAGTAATATGGCAGTAGAGGAATAATTCTAAGACTATAATGTTCATGATCACTGTTACAAGAGAAATGTGAACTAAAGGAGAAACAGTTGATTTTCTAGTTGAATAATGTCAAGGAATTTTAATTGGTTTCAAGTTGAACTGAAGTCTCAGCTACTTTAATTCTAGCCATAGAAATTAAATCGAAGAGAACGCCCAAACTATATCTTTGGTGGCATATTGACCTTGAACGGTTAGAAAAACATTCAAACTCTGGTTTCAGTTTCTGGAAATGTAGCAGAAGTCATCTACACTGTGATAAAATTTGAAGTCAAAATGAAAATTGAATTTATTTAGGGAAAGCAGAGTAGTGGTTCTCTCAATATAGTCCCTGGACCAGCATTATCAGCATCACCTAGAAGGTTGTAGAAAAGCAGATTTTCAGGCTCCATCCCCTATCTGCTGAATCAGAAACTCTGGTGATGGGGCTCAGCAGTCTGTGTTTTAGTTCTTGGGGGGATTTTGAAGCACTCTGGGCCAGAGGAAGAAAATGGAAAAGCACTAAAGATTCCAGTTAACATTTGCAAGGCTAGACAAGAAGTCTCAGTTGGAAAGGATCCTTGGAAGTAAAATACCCATGGAAACCACAGGAGGAGTGAATTTTAAGGAGTTAGTCAGTAATCGATATTGTCAAATTCTATGGGAAGGTTGGTTGTATTTGGGATATTCGTATACTTTACAAAGTGTGGCCTTGTACAAGCCTTTAAGCCTTGCTGAGTCTCAGCTCACTATAAAATAAATCATGCTTCAAATCTTACAATGACTTTGAGTTAAATTAT